>NC_039363.1:112009936-112323108 GCF_003573695.1 Papaver somniferum
TGAGAGAAACCCTGATAAATCCTTATTTAAAATCTTGGAGCATACCTCCAATAACTCGCAGTACTATAAAGAATAATAAAGAGGAAGCTCAAAAAGTTAAGGAGTGTTAAGGAATCAATATAGAAAGGAAGAAAAAGGTTGTTTCAAAAACCATATCTTATTAATCAAGAATAATTTGTACCCGCGAACTCATGAAAATTGTTGTAAGGATGAACAACGACATTTTCGTGTCTCCGTCATTTGTTGATACCTATTAAGAAAACTGGAAAACCCTTTCGCTACAGGTGTCTCATTTCCCAGTTATTCATGTGGTATATGTCAATTATTGGAACTCTACGGGTAATGTCTCTAAGAATCGGCTTACCAACACGTTGGTAGGTATACCATCAATATTGTAAATTAAGCTATAAGTATATTGACCATAAAAAAACTTAATTTAAACATCATAATTTAGATATGTACCTCTATGATACCTATAAGTCAGTGAAGTTCTGAACTCCTACGGATGCTGCATCGAGGGCGTTGTATTTCTGCTAAAATTGTAGACCCCCAATCATAATTTGGTGCACTATCAAGATCTTCTAACAGTTCAAGCCAACCAACGTGAGCAACATTGGTTGAGTTAGGAACATTGTTTCGATTTTAGGATATTCATCTACGTTTTTTTTTGCCTTGAGCACTAGGGAACACTTCAACGCTGATACATGTATTCCATCTCATTACAACCCTTTATGATGTTCTCGTACAAGCACAAGGTAAGAAGCGTCTTCTATTTATCATTTGATATCCATTTGTTTTGGTTGAATGGTACAGGGGCTCCCACACCACTTGGAATTCCACAAATGAAATACAAATCAAGGGGGTTAATTTCTATGGAAAAAATGATACCATCTAATTGATTGTTTTGCATTACTTAACAGTTGCTTAAAAATGATAGAACTGGAATCATGATTTTGATTGCGAACAATAAATTGTCCTTGACCTAAATTCATCAAGTATGTTCATTAAGCTTAGTCATTATATTTCAAGAACTAATTACCAAGATAAACTTGACTCAAAGTTTTTGTATATGCATGATAGTTTAAGTTGTTATGCGACATCGTCTCATGGATAGAAAGATGAATGTAACTCGAGAAATAAGCGGTTCAGTCTTCACTTACCTTTTGTTGAAGAAGTTCACTAAAAGCTTCGGTTGATCCTCGCCTTCAAACGGTAGAACACAATGATGACTGCCGTGATGTCCGTTTCTCAACTACACTTTTATCCTTATCGGAGGCTTAACTAATTGTAAACTAGAAATCAAGATATACTTTTGACAACTAAATTTGACAATAAGCTTGAAACACTTGTGAGTTCGACCGAGCAATGCTCTAACAAATTGTGCTAAAATTATAGACCCCCAATCATAATTTGGTGCTGTCAAGATCTTGTAACACTTCAAGCCAACCAACGTGAGCAACAGTGGTTGATTTAGGAAAGAATGTCTGACCTAATAACCATAAGATAAACATTCTTTCGATTTCAGGATATTCATCTACATTTTTTTTGAGCCTTGAGCACTAAGAAACGCTTCAACGCTGATACATGTATTCCATCTCCTTTCAACCCTTTATGATCTTCTCGTACAAGTGATTCTGGAAACAAGGGAAAAAACGACTTTCGTTAACCATTTGACATCCATTCGTTTTGGTTGAATGGTACAGAGGCTCCCACACCACTTGAAATTCCACAAATAAAATACAAATCAAGTGGGGTAATTCCTATGACAAGAATGATACCATCTAATTTATTTGTTTTGCATTAATAAATAATTGTTTAAAAATAAATATTAACTTTAGTTAAACAAACTTACCAATTTCGAAGTCCATGAAATGGTACGTGTGCGTCGTAGCACACCATATTTCTACAATTATTCTCGTAAGCGTGCAATTGTATTTTCTGTGACTTACACAATTGAACTGACGCTAGGATAGTTATACACTCTCTCTGAAACCTCGATAAACAACATTTAAATTTTTGTATCCACCTCTCCTTTTATAATATGTGGACTGCTCTTGATGTCTCGACACATGACTAGTACCTAATTATGAAGCAGAGATTATACTCGGCGAAGCTAACTCTGCGACACAATTTTGAATATAATCGACACTTGTTGCAGGAGTCGGTATTTTTTCACTTTTCTGATCTCTTTTTTCCCTTAAGAAAACTCACGATGGTATAAAAACTGACCCGATTAAGAAAACTCACGATGGTAATTGTAAGGTGGTTACAGAATGTACCTTTCAACTTCAACGATGCTTTAAAACTCTTATTTTTTTCTTCTTCTGAAGGAACAGAAGCGGATGCTCCCAATTTCATATATTGATAAAATTTCTCACAAGAAACAAACACATCTTAATTGAAATACATGAACAAATACAACATATATGTATCCTAGAATACAACAAAATTACTAAATTCATGTAGTTCATTGAGGAAATCGATGCTATTTGAGGGAGGGTGTGAAGTTTCTGATTCCACCATTTGAATTGTTGTTCTTCATTGTGAACAAGTTTATCTTCTTCTTTAAGATTTGATGCTCCCATAACATAGGAGTAATATGCGTTGTTTATCCAAAACACGATCACATTCAAAAGCCAAGGATCTTCACAGTATGTAGATCTACGTCAAGCCAATGTAATTCGTCTTCGAAGATGTCTTTGAAACGAGTGCAATAATCGATAGAACCGCCTTGAAGGTTATATGAAATTGTTATAGCAACATAAAATAAGAAATCAAGATGACATACATAAATCATATGATTGATCAAAATATAAAAAAAACCCTAAAAATTATTGGAATAACAATTTGTTTTATTTAGGGGTGAGCATAAAAACCGGAACCGCGGATTTAACCCGTATCCGTCCGCAAAATTGCGGATTTCACCCAAACCGCAAGACGTATGGGCCGGATACGGGTGGGATTCTCAAATCCGCATGCGGTGCGGATGCGGTTGCGGTTGTCATTTGAAAACCGCGGATTACCGCAACCGTAGAAAAAAGCAAAGTTTTCTTATCTGAGTATGAACCTAGGCCCAAAAAGAAAGAAGTGAAGTTCTTTGATCACTTAGTTAACTAAATGAAATTAGGCCCAAAGAGAAAGAAGTAAAGTCCTTAAAACACTAACTGAATTTAGGCCCAACAAATAGAATCAAAACTAAGTTAACTAACTGAATACAATCGAAACTAAGTTAAGACACTAACTGAATTTAGGCCCAACAAGTACAATCAAAACTAGGTCAAATCCGCGGTTAATCCGCAACCGGCCCGTACAATCCGCGGATCCGCAAAGGTTAAATCCGCGGGTGATTGGGCCGGTCACGGTTCAATTTTGCAAATCCGCAACTTTGACGGTTCGGTTACGGGTGACCTCTAATCCGCAACCGTCCGTCCGTTACACACCCCTAGTTTTATCGAAAACTATAGAAACTAGGAATACAAACCTTAACGTAGATCTACATCACCGGTAACTTTCTGCTCTTAATATCTCTAGACTGTCAAACGACAAACAGTTTATCATCATGTAAATGTAAGTGTCCATTTTTTCTTTATTAACGAAAGTTCACGCAGAAGGCAGAAAACCCACTTTTCAAACGTGGGACCCACTAGATTTCACGTGACAAAATTAGAGGAGAACGGGGTGCAGTTTGAGAAAACTGTGGATATTTCCACGGCCATGATTATCAAATCATTTTCGTCTCGGTAGTCCATGAAACACATGATAGCAAAACTGCTGCCTTGGTGGGAAACAGAAAACTGACAAGTAGAGACCAGCGAGACGGCGGGAGGGATTTTTAGACCTCTCACTTTCTCTCTCTCTATCTAGAACTCAAATTTGTCACGTAGCGGAAGAAGATTCGTGCTGGATCTAGACTGGTGGTGGAATTTGGAGGGAATTCGAAGTTCATTCTTAGGATTGGAAGTGGAATTTGAATTAGGGAAGAGGGAGGAGATGTCTTACTCTGATAATTCAAGAGGATTAATTCTAGCAGTAATTTCAAGTGTTTTTGTAGGAGCTAGTTTCATTTTGAAGAAATTAGGTCTTAAAAGAGCTGCTGCTGCTGGTACACGAGCAGGTATACAATCCCAAATCCTCTTTTTTCTTTTTCATTTTACTGTGGAAATCTTAAAAATCTGGGGTTTTAAGCAAATTTATATAGTTTCTTGATTCTTCATTTTAAACCCTAATATTTGATAATTTTAGAAGATTTTTTATTTTGATATTTGAGTGACTAGTGGCTTAGATAGAAATAGAACTATATCTTAATTCGGTGTTAAAACATTTAGGCTTAATCGGTAGATGGTTGATTTCAGACGGAGTTCAAATTACTCGTACAAATGTAGCGACGATTAATATAGAGGTTGTGATGTAGGGGTGGGGGGATGAGTTGTAAGATGAAAGGAATTCTTTTATTAAAACCACATTGGGTATTCTTCATGCATCTTAAATTTTATTAAATTTATGCCACTGAAACTTCTTCACTTTTTCGTAAGCATTGCTCTAATAATCAACCATTTATCCCTATACTAGCTAGCAACAGTAAAAAGTGATTTGGAAACATGTTTAATGTTATTATGGAGAGGTGTCATAGTGGGCATTAAGTGTTCCAAATGTATGAATCATTTGGTGGTGAACCTTATTTAAGAACACCATAATAGATGAATTTTGCATTATGGTTTTAATCAATGTTTCTTACCGTAAATGAATGTCTTTTATTAGTTTTTGGAGCATCATTATAAGAATCCACAGAATTGTTGTTGTTTGCTTCGTGATATGCTTGTCATTTACCAGGGACCACACTTTTCTTAAGCAGATTCTTATTATGCTGGCTTGATTTTTGTATTGTAGGAGTTGGTGGATACACTTACTTACTAGAGCCTCTTTGGTGGGCAGGGATGATAACAAGTAAGCCTGTCGTCATGGAAGTAATTTTCTTTTCTTACATTTTCTTTTCTCTCGCTGTTCTCATGAATACTTTATCTTGTGAATGTTTACTTATCTTGCAATTGGTAAATTTCCAGTGATTGTTGGAGAGGTTGCAAATTTTGTTGCATATATTTTTGCTCCAGCTGTTCTGGTGACCCCCCTTGGCGCATTAAGTATAATTGTAAGGTATTAAACAAACGTTCCATGGCTTTGTTAGATAAGTTTCCAAATACAACTTTTAGATCTAATCTTCTATATTATTCCATGAATCTGTAGTGCTGTTTTAGCACACTTCTTGCTGAAGGAGCCTCTGAAGAAAATGGGACTTCTCGGATGTGTGTCTTGCATTGTTGGTTCGGTTGTGATTGTGATCCATGCACCTCAGGAGCATACTCCAAGCTCTGTACAAGAAATTTGGAGCCTCGCAGTTCAACCTGGTACCTTCTTTTGAGGCTTATGCATACTTTATATCCTCGATTTGCGTTTTCACTAATATTTTGTTCCCCACATGCTTTTGCAGCATTTCTGTTGTATGCAGGGGCTATTGTAGCTATAGCGTTAGCTCTTATGTTGTACTTTGAACCTCGTTATGGGCAGACAAATGTTCTTGTTTATGTTGGCATTTGTTCTTTAATGGGTTCAATGACGGTATGGTTACAGAGATCGTTGAGCTGCTAGCTTGTTAGTTATGTGATTGAGTTTTGATCTTACATGTTGATAATACAGGTCATGAGCATAAAAGCCATCGGTATTGCAATGAAGCTCACACTTGAGGGGATAAGTCAGCTATCATATCCCCAGACCTGGTTTTTCTTTACAGTTGCAGTCATCTGTGTCATTACACAGTTAAATTACTTGAACAAGGTAGAACCAATTATTTTATACAGTTATCTTGGAAGCTTTATTTTGCATCTAATGGTCACTTAATATGTCTACTTTAGTAGGCCATCACAAATGACTAATTATTTTTTCTTACTTATAACTAAATTACATCAGATGGGATGACTACATCATTTCAGTAGATAGAATACTGTTTAACTTTTCATTTCTTTTGAGGCATCCTGCTATGCCTGAATGTGTATCTGGTTTATCAGTATTTTGAGGGCCACCTTGCTTGAAATGTTTGACAACCCATATTTTTATTGAGGATTCCTATCAGCTATTGCATATTGTCAGGAACCCATACATATGTTCACAGTTTGTTTCACAGAGAAATGTTTTACACTGGTAGCTTTGACTGTTTTGCGCATGTCGAAGGTAGAAATTTCACATAGTCGTCTGATTCTTGTTGCATGATTGCATCCCTGTTTCAGGCTTTGGATACCTTCAACACAGCAATAGTTTCTCCAGTTTATTATGTATCATTTACCACGCTGACAATCATTGCAAGCGCAATTATGTTTAAGGTATTCAAAGATTATTTGTTCTCCCGTGTACACCTTCGTAATTACTTCTGGATATCAATGGTTTAAAGTTTGTTGGTTACCATTTATGTCATGTGCAGGATTGGTGTGGTCAGGATGCAAGCAGCATAGCCTCTGAGATATGTGGATTTGTTACCATACTTTGTGGCACTATGATACTGCATTCCACCAGAGAGCAAGAACCAACTCCAACTGGTATGTATAACCATGATGCTGCTCTTGCTATATTTACTTGAGTCACTTAACAGTCAGGAATATGAGAAACAAGACTGATTACAACTCAAAACACTCCAGCCTTTGAGACTCTCTTTCCATGGATTCCGCCTGAGATAAGAGTGTCATATGTTAGTTGGTCCATTTTCTGATATAGGTAAGTGTGGGGAGTTAGGAATTTCTTTCCATGGGTTGCACCTGAGATAAGGGTCCCCAGTTAGTCTGGTCTATTATCTTGACATTGGTCATTGTAGTAACCCATCCATCAAATCCTTCATTAGAAAATGATTGTTTGGTTACTTCAGCTTTGGCCTAGGGGATGTGAGATCTAGATAAAGTGAATGAGTGATTTGTCCCACCCGTTAACTGTGTGTGTGCTATAGAGCTACCTTGAGAGCATAGTTGAATGAAATAGCAAATGAAACAAGAGAGTGATTATAAGAAAAAATGAACCTAGTTTTTTTTTTTTTTTGAAGCATAAATAAACCTAGTTGGTAACAATATAGGACTAAGGTAAAATGCTAAGCTTAGTGTTGACTGAAGTTTGTTAGTGTCAGCATTCTGGTCCCTCCATTCCCGAAAATGATATATAACCCCCACTCCCTTCCCCCACTCCTTTCCCCTACCTATGTGTCAAGCATCTATCGGTTAAATCCAATAATGATGGGACCCCCTGCTAATCTCAATCCAGGGATCAAGGGCTAAGAACGATGACACCTAATGGGGGAAGTGTAGCACCTTCGATCCATTCCTTTTAATAAAGCTGGATACGCTTGCAGGTCTTCAATAGCATTAAGAGTACGATGATTTTGCTGAACTGTAGATATCTTAGTCATAAGAAAGTTAGAATCTTGTTTGAATTTTTGATTGAATAGTACAACGTATGCTTGTGTTTCCTTGTGCAGTTAAGATCTTGCTATTCCAGTTTTGTGCGCATTGAATCTCATAATTGTTCTTGGTTGATGCAGGCATTATCTCATGGTACACCAGTGAGTCAGACAAGGACGATCATTTCATCAGCTTGCGGAGTTCAAGCTACTTGGAATCATAATCCCTCGAGAAATTCTTGTATCAAGTACTTGACAAAGTTAGATTCTTTTTTGTAGTACAAAGTCACAATCTTCATGTATAAAAGTAGTTGTAACTTGTAAGTGTAATCCATTGTATTTGTACATAATCTGTGCCTTGGGCCATCCAAACAACAGATCCAGAAGTGAGTCATGTAACATATCTTCATGAAAAGGTTATAGCTCGATTACATAATATGTACCTGTGCAAAGGTGTGTCACTGCAGAGTTAGGTGAGACAGAAAATCTTGATAGTGCGTAAAAGTGTCATGAGACAGAATTTTAGTGAACCCTGATTTTGGGCATACCTAAATCTTTCTAGGCATATAAAACAATAGTCCCATCTTGGGTGACCTTATAAGGGGTACCCTATAGGTAGTTCAATTACCTATATACCCTTAATACAAAAATCTAAAATCAGTTTTCTAAAAAATCAAAATCAGTTTCCCTTAACATCTCTTCTTCCTCCTCCTCCTCTAGCCGAACTCTTCCCCCTCCTGAGAAAAAAAAAATTCATCATCGTGATTAATTGTCGATTCGTAAAAATTTGATCGTCGATTAAACTCAACCACATAATGACTCGTACAAAGAAAAGCAGGGACTAGGCAAACCAAATCGTCTACTAATCCATCAATTGAAGAAGAAGAACCAATTGAAGATGAAGGTGTAGAAACTGAAAATCAACCACCAATTGAACCAACTGCATCTCCAACTCCGGAAATGAGGATAAGAAAGTAAGTTTTACAAACCCAATCTCGTATTTGTTGTTTTTCATCGATTAAATGACGGTTACAGTGTTGGGTTCGGCTCAAAATTGAGTTGCGTTTTCAGCCGAACTGTTCTTCACAAAAGCTTCCTGTAAGTGTATGAACAGTTCGGCATGAAATTTCATGAAATTTCAAGCCGAACCTAGTCACAGATAGAGATGCATAGGGGTTCGGCGTATTCGATAATCATAATTTGTGCCGAACCTAGCACACTTACGAGGTTCGGCTATTACGATATTCTCAATATGCGCCGAACCAATAACAATATTTTAACCCAAAAAATAACAAATTGATGTTCGGCTTATACGATTTTCGAAATATAAGCCGAACCAGTAATTATTTTTTTCCGGGCTATTCAGGATGTTGTTCGGCTTACTATGAAACTTTCATATAAGCCGAACTAGTGTCTAGCAAAAGGGTTGGAATTGAAAATTATAGGTTCGGCGCATGCAGTAAACAAACTCAGTGAACCGAACCGTTCATCAATTGGTAGATTCGGCTCATAGATGTGAGCCGAACCTCAACTTGTTTCGCCGAAACATGATCCAAAAAATCATCTAAACAACCTTTATAATTCTGAAAATTATCTTAATCACTAAACAAAATATTTAATCACTAATCAATATTACTAAAACTAATACGTAAAGGGCAGATTTGACGTTAAAAGAAAATTTGGGTTAAGGGGTAATCTGATTTTGCTATTTCACAACCTTTATTTTGTCTTTATGCAGTATGCCTAGTAAGATTTCAGTATGCCAAAATCAGGGTTCATTTTAGTACCCCACAAATGCGTACTAGATTTGGACAGCTGCATCTAGTTTCCTGATCAAGAAACTCCGATGTTCGGTCTTGGTAAAGCCATTCCTTGGATATTTTCATCTCATACAAAATTTTCAGACAAGTATTCTTTTTCCGCAAGGATTTTTTTACCTACGGCACTACGAATCTAAACACTACTCATCTTAGCCGTCAATTTCACCAGCTTCGAATCAACGCTAAATTAAGAAAGTCTAGATATCTTTTCCTTCTATTAACCGTCCATTCTAGGGCACACAACAAATTTCCATCCACAGAAGAAAGAGAGAGAGAGAGTTTAGAGAGAGAGAGAGAGAGTTTAGAGAGAGAGAGAGAGAGTTTAGAGAGACAAGCAACCATGGCGACGACTACAGTATCAGCTTGGGGAAAACCAGGAGCATGGGCATTAGAAGCAGAAGAAAACGATGCAGCAGAAGAATTGATTCAACAACAAGAGAAAGAAAAAGAGAAGGAAAAGAGCAAGCTTTTCAGGTTTAGTCATCAACAGAAAGAAGAACAACAGCCGCTAGCTGATTTCCCATCACTATCAGCAGCAGTAGCAACAAAAACCAAGAAGAAGAAAGCAGTTCCGATATCACTTTCTGAATTCCAAACTGGATCCAAGAATTCATCATCTCAACCAGGTTTAACAACTGATGAGCTTCGTTCGCTACCAACTCGTCCTAGAGAACGTACAGCTGAAGAGCTTGAACGTGATTCAGGTCGTTTGGGTGGTGGATTCCGTTCTTATGGAGGTCATAGAGAAGAAAGATCTGATGAATCTAGGGGTAGAAGCGGAGGAGGGTTTAGGGATAGGGAGAATACTAAAGATTCTGGTCCGTCTAGGGCTGATGAGTCTGGTGATTGGGGTTCTAAGAAACCAGTTGGAGGATTTGAGAGGAGAGAAAGAGGTACTGGTGGTGGATTTTTTGATTCACAATCTAGGGCTGATGAAACTGATGATTGGGGTGCCGCTAAGAGATCAGCTGGACCTCCTTCTTTTGAGAGGAGAGAAAGAGGTGCTGGTGGTGGATTTCCAGATACAGGGTCTAGAGCTGATGAATCTGATAGTTGGGTGACGAATAAGAGCAGGGTTTCTTCAATGGCTCCACCGCGAAGAGCTGGTGGAGGATTTGAGAGGGAGAGAAGAGATGGGTTTGGGTTTCAGAATGAGAATTCTAATGGAGGTGGTCCAGATTCAGATACGTGGGGGAAGAAGAGAGAAGAAGTGTCATCTCCTACTGGGATGGGTTATGGAGCAAGGCCTAAACTTGTTTTGAAGCCAAGGACTCTTTCACCTACTAATGGAGAAGAACAACCTGGAACCGTGACCAAAACTAAGGGTTCAAATCCGTTTGGAGATGCTAGACCAAGAGAGGAAATCTTGGAATCAAAAGGTCAGGATTGGAAGAAGATGGATGAGCAATTTGATTCCATCAAGATTAAAGAAAACAGTTCTAATGGGACTGGTCCAACTGATGGGTCATCTTCTTTTGGAAAGAAGAGTTATGGTAATGGCAATGGAAGTGAAAGAGAGAGGAGCTGGAGGAAGCCTGGATCTCGTGATGTCTCACCTCCTCCAAGGTTTGATCATTAACCCAATTGCGTGATTTTTTTGTGTTTATTTAGCATCCAAGTATGCCAGAAATTGAATGATTTTGTTTAATTTTTTTTTCCAAATAAACTTCTGAATTTGGTACACCTTTATTATATTGGGTTGCTTTAAGAAGTAGGTTATATAGATATTGATCGCTTTTGATGGGCTACATTTAGCTTATTTATATGTTTTTTTTATAGCTGTTTCCATCTATGGACCTCTTTGATTTTGTCTTCTCTTCTCTCAAATTTGTAGAGGCAACCAGTAATTGTTAGTGTAGGCACTTTGTTATATGTTGAAACATTGTAAATTAGCATAATTGGGAAAGAATTCCATTCAAAAAACCTTTTTATTGCTTGAGCTTTTTGCGTTGAGTTATTGGACCAAATCATGGTTAGTTTCGTATGAGCCATGCGCCCTTGCCTAAATTCTCAAATAATCCCAATTTACCTGTGCAACTGGCCAACTGCAATCAAATCTTTAGCCCATTCCGAATATGCTGGCTGATTAGCAACATTACTAGTGTTTGTGTACAGAAATAGCAAAAGTAACTTTACTTGCATATGTTTGTATGTCTGATAAATGTGAATATCAGTTCTCTCGGATTAATGCCTTTGAACTGGTACTTCAAATCTGTACGTGTCTATGTGAGGAACAGTCGTGACTTATTAGCTATCCTGGCATCACATAGAGCCACATCCAAGACATCTGGAACAAACAATGATCATACTTGCCTTTGCAATCTTGTTCCGGGAAATGTTCATTTTGTTCCTTTTCCCCGGTGCTTCCAGAACCACTTTGAGGAGTAAAGATAGAAAGGAAGTTTAGCAAGTGTTTCAAGGCGATGCTATTAGTTATAGATAGTGTCTATTCTCTTGGGTGGTTCGGTGACATAATATTTATTTGCACTCTGGTACTAATTTTTCTCTGCATCATGTTTGACTCATAGATGCCATACATCTGCTATTGCTGAATGGTTTAACATATTTTTATGCTTTTACATTCTAGCTTTGAGTAACTACTGACGTAAATTTGGGTTTCAGTGCCGAGGTAGAGAATGACGATGGAGGTGTTGCTGCTGAAACTGAAACCGAAATTGCAAGCTGAAGAGAGAGATGACACAAACGATATGTATCAAGAGAGACAATTAGCATGACATCTTGTCATTTTTTTCATATATATACTTTATTATTTAGTTATTCAGTAGAGTTACTTTGGAAATTTTGATAGCATCCATGATCTTGCTAATGTTACCCTAAAAGGAGTTGTTTGTAGTAGAGACAATTATTTATTTTTCTTTTTCTCATTGCAACTTATTATACAAGTTTTGGGGCAATCTTCGCTGTGGCTACCATAGGGTACCAAACTCCTAATCTAGTGAAAAATGATACCCCTGTATTTGATATTCGACCGGATTGTTATTTGATATTTGATGGGACTGGGATTGTTTGCGTACAAACAATAAGTAGTTTTAGGGTGCTTTTCCAACCTAGCTATTGGAAATCCCATGGTGTAGGTTCAAAAAGACCTCTAAGTTGTGAAGTAGTAATATTTACTACAAACACCCAAGAATGATCGCTCTATTTCTTACTTCGGTGATGTCGTACAACCATATGAATGAACCCCTTTTTAGCTTCATCAGTTTCCTAACTTTATTCTTTGGGCAACTGAATGTCCATATTATGGGTACCGAACATGGGGAATATTGCATTGTGGTCCGTGGGTTATAACCCCAAAGGTGTGACTATCGATTCACAAAAAATCCATCAATGCAAAATTAACACAAAAATCCAAATAACCTAAACAGTCTATACCCGTCTTCTAATTTCAACCCAAATAACCTGAACAGTCTATATCCGTTCTCTAATTTCAACCCAAATGACGGAACAAAAAACTAGCGAATGCAAATTAGGTTTCAACATATCTCTTCAATTATTACGGACATTAATATTCTCCTTTCTATTTTCCTCAAATTCAAAAATACCATGTATGCGAAAATTATCCTCAGCTTTTTGATTCTCTCTTCTTCAATTCTTACTTCAATCAAAAGATTCAAAACCATTTTCTTAACCATAACCTTAAATCAAACCATCTTTTTAACCTAATTTGTGACCTAAATCGAAAAATGGAAACAAAAATACAAAATGGCGAAGAAACAAGATTAACAAAAGAAAAAGAAAAACTTAAGAAAATCGTGAAAAAAACTACAAAAAGTAAACCAAAGAAAAAAGCTACAAAAAGGTAAAAAAACCTCCAAAAACTTAAAAAAATCGTATCAGTTAATTATGACAAAATTGATTTCTTTTTTTTGACAGCAAAAGATGAATTAATTAAAAAGAAGATGAGTTACAAGAGTTCTTCATATCTATAGGTAGTTGAATTCTGATCTCAACTGGAGGTAAACTAGACCAAGTACATGAAAAACCATTAACTCTAGCTAATCTAAAGAGAATGTCAGCTACATTATTCCTTTCTATTGGAATATGATAACACTTCCAAGAGATGTTTCTACTGAAAAATGTCGGATATCTTTAATCATGTTGAGAAGGCGCCAGTCTATATGAGTTTTCTTCATAGCAGCATCAACCACCGTCTTAGCATCAAGTTCAAAATGCACCTTCTCTAGTTTAAGAGAATATGCCCATTTAACAGCCTCCCATAGCCCCATACGTTCAGCCTCCTCGGCGCTTCTTATGCCTTCTAATTGGATACATTTTGTTGCCTGCTGTCACTTGCACAATTTCGAATGATTAGTCTTATACGACAACATCACAATTTAAAAAAGAACCATCACAATTAATTGTAACAAAGCCAGAAGGAGGGGGAATCCAATGGGTTAATCTACGACAACATCTGTTAGTAGTAGAAGCAGTTTTGTTCCACTGAATTGCATGGTCTTCAAAGAAGCTCTTGCACTTCTTGATCGACTTATCTGGTTGAGCTAAAATGTTCTGAAATACTTTGTCACACCTATCAGACCATAAGCACCATGTTGTGAATTCTCTTTTACAAATTTCCTCAACTGAGATCCTTTTAGCATGAAAATCATCAAACCACGAACCAATCCATCCTGCAAACGAAAAGTTACCACTTGCAGACCAGCCAAACAGTGCGAACCAAAACATTCTAGGATGACTACAATCTCTTAGAACATGAGTAGGCGACTCTTGTTCTTGTTCACAGTACGAACAAATATCAGCAACTCCCGGTACTTTCAAACTGAGAATATCTCTGGTAGAGAGATAGAGGAAGCCTTCCACAAAAAGTGTCTAATCCTTCGCAGGACCGGTAATTTCCATAAGGATTTAAACATTTTCACCATTATGTCCCCTACTGAGTCTGAGCCATGCTCTTCTTCGTACATCTTACGGTAATTTACAGAGAAGGAGCCATGTCTCTCTAGAACCCAAACTAATCTTCCTTCTTGGTGAACATGAATTGTGATATGAAGTATATGATTCACTGTGTTATCATCAAAAATATCCCGCAGAATATTAAGATCCGAAGAAGTAGAATTAGAGAAGAATAGTTGACGCACATACTTGTATTGCTGAAAAGAGAAACTTCCTTGTTTAGGAACCGGAGGAGTATTCAGATATTTAATCCATCTATGCTTCCATATTAGTATCTTCTTACCGTTACCCAGACACCAGCAGCTGTTACTGAGAACAAAACTCAACTCAGAGATGATGCTTCTCCAAGACCAAGTTGTATTTGACTTTTTCTTCAAGTTAAATAGATCACCATCTGAGTAGTATTTAGCTTGAAGGGATTTAGTTATCATTGAGTCAGTATCAGAGTACAGCTTCCAAGCAGACTTAGGCAATAAAGATATGTTGAAAATTTTTAGATTCTTGAAACCCAAACCACCTTCTTCTTTGTGTTTTTGGCTTTGTTTCCAAGTAATAACATGATTACCCCTACAAGACTTTTTATTTCTCCATTATCTTTGTTGCGAAGATTTCATCTTACTAATGGTAGACTCAGGAAGTTTGAAACTTGTCATATGGTGGATGAGAATGGCGCTGGATACATTTTTGACCATGAAAGATATGCCTGATTCACTGATATTGATTCCGTCTATTTTGCAAATCTGTGATCCATCTTATCGCAAAGAGAAGAGAAAGGAATCCGCTTTTTCCTGCCAACAAAAAAGGGTAACCCTAAGTATCTTTCTTCTGAGATATTCAGGTATCAAACTTGTAAAGTGCCACTGATAAGTTGACATGACTCTGGATCCATATTAAAGATGAAGAAAATTGTTGATTTGTTGAAATTTATCAACTGCCTGAAACATTTAGAAAATTGATCAATATCTTGGAGGAGCTTGTTAACTTGAGTATCATTAGCTTTACAGAACAATAAACAATCATCTGCAAATAACAAATGATTTATTTTTGGTGCCGAACGAGATATCTTCATACCAGTTAGCTGACCAGAATTTTCACAAAGGTGCCAAATACCTCGAGAAGGATTCCATAGCCAAAATAAACAAATATGGTGACAATGGGTCACCTTGACGTATACCGCGATAGGGCTTGAAAGATGAAGTAGGTGAACCATTGAGCATGACTTCTATTTGAGTGGTAGAGATACACTAAGAGATGAGCTGTCTGAACTTCTCCGAGAATCCAAAATGCTTGAGAATGTCTAACAAGAAACTCCACTCCAGACTGTCAAAGGCTTTTGACATGTCCATCTTATGAGCAAGATGGCCACTAACACCTTCTTTTCTCTTCATTGCTTGTACAATTTCCTGTACTAAACAGATGTTCTCCGAAATTAATCTTCCTGGTACATATGCATATTGCATGGGTGAAATAATTGAAGAGATGTGTTTTTTCATTCTCAATGCTATAATCTTAGATATAATTTTATAGATTGTATACACAATGCTATCGGCCTGAAGTCTTCTGGTTTTTGAGCTATATTAACCTTTGGGATAAGAGAAACTCTTGTGTTATTTAACTGCTTAAGAAGATACCGTGAGTGGAAGAATGATTTAACCAGTTTGAAAACGTCATCTTTCATAATCTGCCATTGCGTTTGATAAAACCCAGGAGGAACCCATATTTTCCTGGTGAAGTCCATGGCTCCATTGTCCATCACTGCAGAATGAATTTCATCCTCAGTAGGAATAGCTTCTAACTGTTGGTTATCCTCAGTTGTAATGCATTGAGGAATATATTGAAGAAAACTGTTGTTGTCTGTTGGAGACGAAGATGTTATAATATTTTGAAAGTGATTCTTGAGGAGAGCTGAGAGAGAATCTCTATCATTGCACCATGTACCATCTGGAGCCAACAACGAATCAATTATGTTACGAGATTTTATTCTATTCATTCTAATATTGAAGTACTTAGATTAATTCCATATCATTGTAAAAATGATCTCGAGATTTCTGTCTGTTGGAACTAGATTGAATATCATTGAGTTTCCAGATTTCTTGCTCTAATTTAACCATTTCCTCAATATTTGAACCGTTGATGTTAGAAGCTCGAAGAGTAAAAATATTCTGTTGCAGCCGAGCAATGGAGTTACTGATATTACTGAATATACTTTTACTCCATTGAGACAAAGAATGTCTTGTGGCAGACAACTTATTAGAAAACAAAAAAGCATTAGAACCAGAAAAGTTAGCAGACCATGCAGTTTTAATTTCATCAGAACAACTATTCTGAGATAACCAGTGCTCAAAAAACTTCCAGTTTCTACCCATTACTCTATTTTGCTTACACAGTTCTAATAAAATAGGGGCATGGTCCAAACCATTATGTGATAAGTGAGTGAGGATTGAATTTGGGTAGGAAATAAACCAGTTACTGTTAACTAGGGCCCTATCCAACCTAGATTTTAATTTGACCAGTACCATGTTTATTGCTAATCCATGTAAAAGGGTTACCACAAAAACTCAAATCAGAAAGATCAGCATCATTGATTAATTCAAGAATATCACTAGAAGTTTTTTGAGAGGACTGAGTATTTCTACCATTAGGGGAAAGAATGATATTTAAATCACCTACTATCACCCAAGGGGTATTTATAGAGCTACCAAGTTGATTGATATAAGTCCATTGAGATTATTTTTCATGGATATAAGGAGCACCATAAATACATGACAGATACCAAACTCCTCTACTTGGGTCATTCATAACTTTAGCATGAATTATTTTGTCAGATTGTTCAACAATATCAAGGTGGAAGCCATCCTTCCAAAGAAGAATAAGGCCTCCAGCCGTACCAATAGAGGGAACAAAGACTTTGTTCGGCATACCTAGAAAGCTAGAGAGTCTAAGAATTCGATTATCATTTATCTTTGTTTCACTTAAGAAAATGATACCAGGTGAGTAAAGATGGTTGAGAAGATGTAAATGATCACGAGTATCAGTGCCTAGAAAACCATGACAATTCCAACTCAAAACTTTCATGTTGGTTAAAGTACGTAAAACTATAAATTTACTTCTTAATAAAATATCATGAACAAATGAAAAAGCTTGAGCTGAGAGAAGGCAGTAAAAAGAAAAGAGTTTAGGAAATACCAGAGTTGATATAACAACATCCTCATCCAAAACATGAGAGTACTCCTTAGAATTACCATTCCCTTCATCAACCAGGTCATGCTCCATGCCATCAAACTCAATAATAGATGAATTCTCACCAGTTTTTTGCACAATATTCTGTTGAGAGTCATTGTTCTGAGAGTTTAAATCTTCATCTTCTAAGATTCTCGATCTCTTAGGTCTTATAGTATCCTCATGGTCATCCTCCTGCTCCAACAATTTCTTTCTGCTAGCCTCACAAATTCTTTGGATCAACTCACAAATTCTTCACATATTTCCACACCATATGTTGCATCTAACTCATGACAATATTGAATATACTGCTCATTAGTGTATCTTATGATCTTTAAATCATGTGCCACATTAGCGTATTCTTCTTTTTTATGATCGACTGTCCAGCAGTGAGGACACAGATTATGTGGTTGATGTTCCCAATGGTATATAACCCAAGTCACACCTCCAGCCCTAGTGTTCCACCATCCTCCTCTATAGAGAGGTTTTCTTAGATCAATTGTTACTCTGGAAGAAATCATACTTCCATAAGTGGGTCGATAGTTGTCTGGTTTTGACCAAACTTTTGGACCTAATTCAACTAGATCTCCGTCTATCACTTGAACTGAGTGGCGTTCAAGCAATAAATTTTTGAACTGAATTTTCCACTCTTGATGAGTAAACTTCCAATCTTTTAAAGGAATGGAACCATCATAAACAAGAAGGTTTAGGTGATACTTAAAAACGTTCCAAGGAGTTTTCTTTAATACAACTTCCATTTTTTACTTAGTTTGAAACTTGAAGAGAAAGATATTTCTGTCCAGAGCACGAATCTCCTTAAATTTATATGGTTTCCATAGTGGTTTCAGTTCTTGCCTCACATCGTCAGTTTCCACAGGGTCTTCAGCAAAGAGTTTGCCTATTAAAGTATGACCTCTTCTTCCTTAGCAACTGATAAAGCTTTCACCGAACCAATAGCTTTCCTTAACCTCATAGCAGAAATATCCCTGATATTGGCGTTTTGAAGTTGATAGTAATTGCAGACACTAGATTCTTAGAGGAGGAGTCCATAATGCTTTGATGAAAAATGGAGACAAGAATTTGTTCTATTGTGTGTGGATGAAAGATCCACTTTTCTTGGTTATAAAGAGAGAAATAATTGTGAGGTATATTAAATTTTTTTTTACAAAAATAAGGGAAATCTTTTATTCGATTAAAGTCTATAACTGCATAGACTATTTTCTGTGATATGGCATTAATTGAACGCAAAGTTGACTGAGGAGGCATCAAAGTCGCTTTGACATATTTCTGATGACAGATGACTACAATAACTGTGTTTACCAATTCTTGCTTGATTCTCAGGGAATAGCTGTAATGCCGCCAATTAAGCTTATTCAAAATTTGAAAGATTTCTGACTCGTCTGAACTGAGCAACTTGACTCGGGTCTAGAGAAGAGAGATTTTAACATGACAATCACACGGATTGATTGATACTTTGGAATCATATAGATGATTCACTGCAATATACTGGTTCATATTTTTGGAAGTCATCATGAGAATGATGGGTTGCAAAACTGCTGAAGAAGAAGATAACGTGCATACTGATTTTGGTTGAAACAATACTAATTGAAACAAGAGAATGGTAAATAGGTTAATAATGGATGCCTTCCATGATAAACAACGGATGAGGCCCTGCAGAAAGATTAACAACTCATTAGAAATATCATAATAGCAAAAGTCTTGAGAACTAGAATAAGAAAATAAATGAGAGATGAAGGATTAAAGAGAGATCATATGAAAGAACACAGTTAATAGATTCGATAAATTAATAAAAAGAACATAGAAAAGATTAAGGAAAGGAAATAAGAGAAACATGAAACAAAATCACAGAAAGAAATCAAGAAATTTCAAAAACTGAGTTAACTCAGTTTTCGTCCGATTCGCAGAGCTTTGTTGGAGGTGATCCTTCGAATTAAAAAAAATTGATTTCAGTCTGAACACCATAATATTGTACTTGGTGTTTTCATCTGTTTGTAGCGTAATTAGGTTTCATCTACTGTCCCTTATACATAATTAGGTGTCATCTGTTTGTAACGTAATTAGGTATCATCCGTGCATCTGTTTTCACTTGGTTCAATTTAAAAACTCTGTTGGTGGTTTACTTATGTTTTCTTTTTTGATGAAACCAAATATTGGTTCATATGTTTTCACTTGATTATTCACGATTCAACTTAAAAATTTGTTGGTGGTTTATTTATGGTCTTTTTGATGAAACCAAAAGAACGTCAGATGAGGGAATCAATTGCGTAGAGTCTTGCGAGGTTCAAGAGACGTAAGGAGCGCAACTCTAATTGAATCGTCTGGAGGGTGGATTCAGTCTCAACTGCATTCCAGTCTGAAGTCTTATAGTCGGATAATGCCTTAATATAGTTTGGTGTTCAAATCTGGACGAGGTCCCGGGGTTTTTCTGCTATTGCGGTTTCCTAGTTAACAAAACTTCTGGTATCTTATATCTTCCCTTTACACATTATATTGTTTAGCTTATAATATGATTTAACAAGTTGTACGTATTCAATACTAGTCGATATGTCCATATAATTAAGATCGATTATAAGACTTTTTTTTTTATGGAATTCGTATCTTGAAAGATGATAACAAGTTTCATACTTGGCAGAATTCAGATATGAATATTTGGACATGATTAGATTGATCTTAGATATTTATTTTTGAGATCGTTCAAGTACTCTTCTTAACAATTAGGTTCACGGACTCCTTGGTCTACACTTTCTGATTGAGAAGGGATAGAGATAAAACTCTATATACATATTGGAAATGATCACTAAGTTGGACTAATTTCAGTTGTATTAGGTTTTGTTCATACAGGTCGCCGAACGAAAAAGTTCGTGGTGTACTTGGTAACCTCTCATTTCCAATTGATATCAGAGCAGGTAAACTGAAAATGTGAGGGTACCAAAATACACCACCAACTTTTTCTTATGCAAAATGTATGGACTAAACTCAAATATAATTCCGAGAATTACAACTTAATGAATCTCAATCAGGAATTATATGTAGAGCTTATATCTCTTTCTCTCACAATCAGAATGTAAACAGAGACAAGTTTGTGAACTTGATTATTCTGTGAGAGTACTTGGATGATTCCCAAGATCAATCAAGTTGTATCCAACATTGAAATTGACTTATCTAATTGAATTGATTTTACGTACAACCTGTGATATTTCAATTATAAAGATAAACAATATAATGCGGAAAAGAAATAACACAGACACCAGAAACTTTGTTAACGAGGAAACCGCAAATGCAGAAAAACCCCGGGAACTAGTCCAGAATGAATACCAAACTGTATTAAGCCGCTACAGGCACACTAGCCTATTACTAATTAACTACGGTCTGGAATGTAGTTGAGACCAAATCTACCTTCACAACAATTCAGTTACAGTCGCGTTCCTTACGCTTCTTGAATCCCGCAAGACTCCGCGCAATTGATTCCCTTAACTGACGTCCTTTACATCCTAAGAGTTGCTTCAACTCAATTGGAGAATTTAAAAAAATCTGTCTCCCACAGATAAGCCTATATGTGAGTTCTGATTAAAGATCAAGGTGAGGTAGGAAACCGATCACAATAGACAAATTCTAGCAAACCTCAAAATCCGGTCTTATGACTCCAGAAGAGCATCCTAGATTATTATTCAACTCACAAGTAGATACTTGTGAAATCACAAAGTATGATATGAAGAAACCTTTTGATTTCTATCTATCTTGTTTGTTGGAGCTAAAGGCTCAACAATAAAAAAAAGACCAGGAAACATGAACTATCAAGATGAAGATAGTTGTACCGGGCTTCAAGAATCAATAGGTGAAGTATTTTTAGTCGCTAAACCTAAAACGGTTTAACGGAAAGGAAAACTCTAGTTTATAACTAGGACACACAAGAATAGTGTCAGGGATTCAAAGATCCCAGTTGCTTGAGGTTTTCCTTATATAGACTTTCAAGATCAAGGTTGCTTTAGATTTAAGATAAGGTATCTTTGGAATCAAGCAATCAATAATCACCTTAGAGGAAAAACTTGAATTGACATTAACATAATAGAATATACACTCTGGTTAGGATTAACCATAACTGAACCGTGTACATTGACTTGTTCATGAAAGGTTAGCCGAAACTAGCCAATTGAACGAAAGCTTAACCATTTTCATATAACACTTTAAGACTTTAACCTTGAGTCACAAATGTGATCAAACATGTCTAGATAGTGTTTTTAGAGAGTTGTTCAAATACCGATTATCTCATAGAAATAATTCTGATGCATCTGAAAACATTCGACATGGTAAGTATGTGTACCTGGTACGTGTACTGTACTTGTTCATGAGTATTTTTGTCATACGTATACGGGGTATGTATACCCTTAAGACAAAAATGGGTTCATGAATCCACAGACCTTTTTATGGTTTGCATACTGGGTATGTGTACCTTTTCGGTTTAGAAACCACATATCTTTTTCAATTTGCATACTATGTATGCGTACCTTCCTGGTTCCCGAGTCACCAAACTTTTTATGGTATGGATACCGGGTATGCGTACCAAAAAGTAGCTGCCGAAATATAGCTACGAAGGTATGTGTACTGGGTACATGTACCGCGGATCCGTACTTATAACAGTTCTCCTAGTATGTGAACTAGTATGCATACTGTCATGTATCCAGATTTATAGTAGCTATGTATCTCTCTAATAATCGATTTGAAACATTCCCGAATAACATCAATGACAGATATCACTGTTCCAGGACATTTTCAAATGATTAAATCTTGAATTATAATTAGGTCATAAACAAATAATTGTTGTTAACCAAATTTATCAAGTATGAACAAATGTTCTTAAACTTAGCATATTTCGAGAATGATTATCAAGATAAACTTGACTCTAAATTTCTGTTATGCATATAATGTCTAATTTAGTCATGTGATAATGTCTCATAGATAGAAAGGTGAAAACTTGAGAAATAAGTGATCCAGTCTTCACTTACGTTTTGTTGATTAAGTTCTCCAAAAGCTTCGGTTGATCTTCGCCTTCAAACGGTAGAACACAGTGATGTCTGATACTCAACTACACACTTCTATCATAATCCGAACTTGACTAAATGTATACTTGAAATCAAGATATAGTTTTGATCAACTAAATTTGACAACAAGCTTGAGATAACAACACTTGTGAGTTCGACCGATCAATTCTCTAACACAAACACCTTTAGACCTAATAAGTTTGTGTTTGTGGCGATTTGAATTATGGACAAAAGTACAATCTCGATTAACATACCACCAACCTTCGATGACACAAATTAATTATAGTGGAATATAGCTATGCGATCCTTATTAGAAGTTAAGTGGATATAATCTTCCAATGGTTGGAGTAGGATCAACTGCTATTCCAAAAAACATATCTACATATAGTGATGCCGAAATCAGTGATGCTAAACACAATTCTGATGGGCTGAACGCTATTATCCATGCCATAATCCAAGATCTTCAACATAATATGTCTACATGCATTATGTCGAAGCAATCTTGGGATATCTTAGAAACCGTATTTGAAGGGAATACCATAAAGAAAGAAGCTAGGCTTAAAAACTAACTTCAGACTAGGAAACCCTTCATATGGCTGGCTCAGATTCGTTTGAGGAATTTAATCACAAGTTGTCTGAAATAGTGAATGCTTGTCATGCATTAAGAAGGACTATTCCTGAAAGGGATATTGTGATGAAAATTCTTAGATCTTTTCCATCTCGATACGAGTCTAATAAACATGTCATCAATGAAGGAAATGATCTTACTACACTTTCCAGAAGCAGCCTCGCAGGAAAGTTAAAGATTTTTTATCAGTCACAATTAAGGAGAAAACTTCCACTCTAGAAGTTATGACCAAACCAAGCTATCCTCCTCCAAAGGTTATCTTATCTTGGGGTGATGAATGTTGTGAAGATCACGGAGAATTAGATACTACCATATTTATGATCACACAACATCTCAGAAATATTCTTAAGAAACAAAGAGAAAACGACGATCTGGAAAATGGATCTATAGATTTATAGAGAAAGATGATCAGGATGAATCTTCTTTTAAAGATGAAAAACCTCTTCAGTGCTTTAAATGTCTTGGGATATGCCTGATGAGCTTCTTCCTGATGATTACACAGAAAATTCTGTTCTTGCAGCGGAAACACCTGTAGTTCCTAATTCTGACTCAGATGACGAATCGGATAAGGAGATTCTTGATTTTTTGAGTAAAAGTGAAAAAGTTCGTCGTGAAAATCTTCTTCTAAATAAAAACTTGGAAAAAGTTCAAACATATCTTCGTGTGAAAAATCTAGAGTTTGATAAACTCAATGAAAACTTCACAGAATACCTATCTCTAAAGGAAGAAGAGAGTGATACCCTTAAGTGTGACTTATAAAGGCTCTCTGGAAGTTCTGATAATATCCCATCCATGTTATTTGGTTAAAAGTCCTTTGTTAACGCTAGTGGTATTGAGTTAAAGAGTAATACCTCATTCACCAATAATAACACCTTCATTCTTGCAGGATCTAGGGATGATGAAAATATTTATGTGACAATAAGGGAGTTGTACCTCATGGTAATTCTATCTCTCCACACTGCACTTTCTGTGGAAGTTGTGGACATTCTAAAGAGAAATGTCAAAAATCGAAGAAAAATGACAAGATTCTTGTTAAGCTTCAGAATGACATGGAATGTATGAATCTCGTATTGAAGAATTTTACCAACTGAAGTAATGACATTTTTCATAACTGAAGTATTACAAATAATGATATGATTCGAAAGTTATTAGCCTCTTGCAACAATCAAAGTAGCCTTAAATTTGCCTTCCACCATTTCCTACTCAAATGAAATTTCACACATGAACCGTATACTAAGTTGTTGCTACATATAACCTGTTAAATATTCACACATGAACCGTATACTAATTTTTTGCTTCATATGATCTGTTAAATATAAAAAAAAACGCAGGTAGGTGATGGCTTGGCGAAGCAAGAACCTCATGGATGCGATTAGTTGTACGGTAGCGCCACAGAACTTCATTAGAAAAAAATCAGGTTTCCTGGGCATTCCAGTATCTCTCTGGATCATGCCTTTGCGGTTCATCTCTAGTATAAACTGAAAGAGAAGTATTCACATATAAAGGTACACAATTTGTAAGAGAGTAAATATAAAAATTACCGACATCTTTATCCATGACAGCAGGACTATTGAAACAATAAAATGTGCAGATAAATGAACTTCATCAATCATCATCTGGTACATAGTTAACAAACCCACATAAGGAAACCAATACAAACTACTGGTTCGTAGTTAATAACCACAAATAGCCAATACAGATGCTTTGAACCTTAAATCCAAGACTAAGAGAATTTTAAACTATTGGTGGATTCTTTTGTCAAAATAATAACTTTTTTATAATCTTTAAGTGATAAGTATAACTCTACAAACTAAATTGGCAAAAGATGGGTTTAGCGATATGTAAAACCACAGGCTCTTCGATGCATTCTTTTGTAAACTAAGCCTCATGAAAAAGAGAAAAGAACTATTCATAAGGACAGACCTATAATACTTAAAAGCAACTTTGGGATTTTATAAAATAAGAAATGCACTTAATTGTGTAATGGGATAGAGGTGTTTAAGAATTAAATACCTGAATCCAAATTAATGGCTTTCTTGCCAAGTGCACCCTTCCCCTTCATTTTTATAACATCTGAAGCTAGTATCATGCCCTGCGAGGACAAAACTGAAAATCAGAAAAATCCAATTAATAATAAACAATCCAATATGGGTTGCATGGAGCCTACAATTTAGTCACACTTGCGGTACTGGAGAGTCACACATCATACACCGGTGAGTGTTGGCTAGCTTCATTTAGTGCAGACTTGGTAGAGATGCTACAACACCCATCACATCTGCACCAACCACATACGAACTGGTTATCTATAGCCCTGCGAGACATGCAATAATAGCTTTCTCTTAGACATTTACACAAATAGGTAACTATAACAGCTTGTAATCTTTACAACTTACATTTGATGTAAATTTCTGCCTGATGAAAACTCTCAATGATGTAGATGAGAATGTCTGTGAACCAATCTGGAAGTAAGTCAATGAATTCACCCAATTTTGTATTTAGAGTTTGTGTTAGACGAACTCAATTCACCAATTTCGAATCTGGAAAATAATGAAGATGATAATCTGAATTCAATCAAAATTATAAACTCTAAATTCAAAATTAAAATTACTAATTAGTATCGGAATTGATGAAGATGAAAAAATAAATGCAATTGAATGATACCCTAACTCTAGAGCAACTGATTCAAACTTGAGCATAATTAAAACCCTAAAAATCAAACTTAAAAGTCCATAATTCAAGCTCAATTGAATTCAAAAAAATTAAAGCACAACTGCAAACCCTAACAACACCTTCACTACCACCATTGATGAAAGCTTAAAATAAAACCTAGAAAAAATCTTGACTGTTCGTATAGATGAAAACCAAAAATTTGACCAAGTTCAATTATGTGCAAACCTGTTCTACGAAGATGAAACCCAAAAATTCGACCCCATAATTTATTCTCTGCAAAACGTGGTAGGCAATGATGATGATTTAATCAAATCAAAACCCTGTATTCTAAATTCGAAATTTAGAGTGGGAAATTTATCAAGATCAAGAGATATTTCGACGGAGAAGAAGAGGATCGAGAGAGAAATTTTGCTTCTGTTTGATTGCAGTTTGGTAGGAAGAGATTAGAGGTAGGTTTTTGACCCTGGATTTGATGGAATCTACCAAATGAAATGAAGGAAAAGAAAAACATGGAGGGGTAATTGCATAAATTGATAAGTGAATAAGTCTACTTTGCCCCTTGAGTTGTAATTATTTACGGAAGTTTCAGTGAAGAAATAAAACGCGGATGGGCAGTTTCGACGGTTCATCGTTGAACCAAAAAAGTTTGGGACACCAAACAAATCATTTTGTGTTATATTATAGATTCCAAATACTATCATCTTGCATGTTTGAAGTGTATTTCTTACTTTGTGAGATTTGTTCTTTGCTATTTCTGGTGATTAAAATAAATATCTCATATATTCTCATAGGTTAAGCTCTTAACTCTTGATAAAAGAGGAGTAAACTGTTTTGAGAATTGCAATATTGATCCCTCCACAATTATACTTTGTGAACATACTTATACAGGATTCCCTAAGATGTTCTCTAAGAATATGCTTTCCTCCTTGGTTGCATAACCTCTACGAAATAAATATTGAACTTTAATTACTACGCCCATACATGGATAAGAAGTATAATTCTTATGTTGAGTCATATCGCATGAATTGTATTTTTTGTTCGTAATTGGCCTAGAGAATAGTTTTCATCGATGACCATTTTTCTCACGAAAATATGGTATCTTAGTGGCTCTAACATTAAGATTGCTATTTTCTACTTCTTTATTTGTAACTGGAGAGAAGATAGATAAATATTGGATACAAATCTACTTTGTTTGTAACTGGCAAGTAAATTTGTCAATGTCCAAAAAAGTCTTTCTTTTGTGATTGGAGATAGGTCGCTCATGTTATTCTGTCGGGAATGGAATCAAATACGGGAGATTTATTTTGAACTTGTGGGTAATTGTAATATATTAATGGGGAGAGCGGATGTGAAAATGTAGGAGGTGCTTGTACCTATATATTTTCTTGATGAAGACGCCGAGTTTCTTGGTGAAATTGTCTAAAATAAAAGCTGGTATGTATTCTCTAGTCTTGACACTCTTTTGTTTAATTCATTATGATCCATGTTTTTCGCCTTTACCAGTTTTGTTGACAGAAAGGGGGAGAATTATTAAATAGTATCTTACTACCACATATGGTTTTTTGGAGCATTACGTAAGGGGAGTTGATTATGATCTATAGGTTTTACCTATTTTGCAAAAGAAGTATGTATTGACTAAAGAGGAGAACATGTCACTATAGTATTTCTTCAAAGTTGTGTGCAATTGAAGTTTGAGGAAGGTAAAATACTATATTTTTGTATAACAACCATTGAGTACAATGATTATTCATTCTAATAAAGCTCTTTTTGGAGTATTCTCATAAGTTGTTATCGCTACGGATCTTCAACGATAAAGGTGCTAAACGAACATATGCAAAACCATAGAAGAATTCAAGATGGTGTTGAAGAACCAAGGAAATCAAGCATAGTGGATTTGGAGATGAAAAATTATTTCATTTTTAATCTATATGTATTGAATAATTTTATCACTATAATTGACAAAGGGGAAGATTATTAGAGCATTGCCCGGTTGAAGCCACAAGTTTTTCTATCTCAAGATTGTTGTCGGTGTTAGTTGATTAAAACTATATATTAATTTATAGTGTACTAAGTAAAGTCTCGGACTAGGTATAAAAGTTGGTAGTTGAGTATCAGACACCACCCTCGAAAACTGAAGATCGACGAATACATTTGGATAACTTCATCAACAAGGTATGTGAAGAGTGAACTATTCTATTCACTCACATGCATCACCATTCTATCTATATGAAACTGTATCTTATGATTCCAGTAGATTTATTGCAAAAAAGAAATTTCAAGTCAAGCTTGTCTTGTTAAACATCTCGAAATATGATTCAAGCATTGGATGTTCAAAGGTCCTTAACAATATTAGTTTGAAACAATCTATTGTCCAAGAATTATTTTTGTGGATTATCTAAAAATTGCCCAAACAATGATTTTATCATTTAGGAATGTTTCAGTATCAAAGAATGAAATTCAGAACTTCTGTTATTTTGACTCAAGGTAGGTTGGCGAAACATCTCGCACACCATATATATATGAGTTTCTGGAATACATGAACGTTGGAAAACCAGTTCGCAAACCTTAAGTTCAGAACGAGACAGTTCGCAAACCTGTTATCACAAGTCAACGCCAGATTTAAAACCAGATTTGAACTATCGCTAATCTTTTGATCTACTTTGAGTGACCTTATGTCAGAAGAGAAGGCTCCCAATAATAGTCAAATTAGGTGCAGTCAGGGGTTAACAATTGTTAGTCAATCAAATCAAGAATCGAAAACTGAAATAACAATGCAGATTCTAGTTTCCCACCAACGGTACCAGTAGACGCTTCTTGATCCCAAAGAAGTCTTTAAACTAGCGGACATAGGATATTTCTCCTAACTAGGTTACTCTCCTGTCCAAGATAGTGTTACGAGTATACTATTAGTCGGCTATAGCAAGACAACGAAACGAAGTGCCTACCTCAGGATAAGTTTGTAAGAAGAGTCAAACTTCACTATTTATAGACCAAGGTAGTTTGGACACCAAGGAATTTACATAACCGAAAATATTATCAAGATATGCAATAAAGCACCTAAATTCTGTTTTGTCAAATTCCAACCAATATCCAACTGTATAACCAAAATCCCTCTTGTACAGAAATATGTTTTACTTGCTGTTAAAACAAAAACATATACATGCAAAAATCTCAAAATATTCTCAAACATTTTGGTTTGGGATCTCACCTTGAGAATCAAGGAATATCTTTGAACAATTAATAAACAAGATTTCAGCTAATGTTCAAATTACTCACATATCCAACAAAAAGGATGGATGTATTTACTTTGATTGATTAACATAGAACCTGTGATATTTCAATTATAAAGATAAACAGTAGAACGCCGAAAAAGAAATAACACAGACACCAAAAATTTTGTTAAGGAGGAAACTGCAAATGCAGAAAAACCCCGGGACCTAGTCCAGATTGAACACGAAACTGTATTAATCTGCTACAGACACTAGCCTACTGCCAATTAACTCCTAACTAGAATGCAGTTGAGACAGAATTAAACCCTCACAGTAATTCAGTTACAGTCTCGTTTCTTACGCCTCTTGAGTCCTAGCAGGACTTCGTGCAATTGATTCCCTTAGCTGATGTCCTTTATAGCCTAAGAGGTGCTTTAACCCAATTGAAGACTTTAAACCAATCTGCCTCCCACAGATAAGCCTATATGGTGATTTACTTTTTGATTGTAGATCAAGGTGAGACTGGAAATCGATAGCAATATACAAAGTCTAGATAACCTAAAAATACAGACTTATGCTTCCCGAAGAGCATCCTAGATTATTCTTCACCTCACAAGTATTAAAATTTTGAAATCAACAAAGTTTGAGATGAAGAGAACTTTGTGATTTCTATTTATCTTTTGATAGAGAAAGCTCAAAAATCAAACAAGAACAAGATACTATAACTATCAAGATAAAAGATAGCTGGACTCGGCTTCACGAATCCCTATGATGTCTTTTTAGTCGGTAAAACATAAAAGGGTTTTAAAGGAAGAGGACGACTCTAGTTTACAACTTGGACACACAAATATAGTTTCGGGATTCAATGATACCAGTTGCTTGAGGTTCCCCTTTTATAGTCTTTCAAAGGATATGTTGCTTTAGGTTTAAGCTAAGATAGCTTTGGAACCAAGTAAACAATATCCACCGTTAGATGAATCTTTGAAATGTGATTGACATATCTGAAAATGCGGGGGTCAAACAACCACACCCAACAATTCGTTTGGAAATCTGAGAGAACTTACTCCAATATACTTTCTACAAAATCAACTAGACAGTCAGACTCAATCTAGAATAAAGTATATGAAATAGTGTAATATCTCTAACTCTTAATTCAATCTGCAATCAACAAATAGAAATCTGCGAGTCCGATTAAATATAAGAGGAGTTACTTGAATGGTACCAAAGACCAATGTTCAAGTGTCAATCAATGTAAATCAACAACCAAAGGTTGGATATTTTAATTGATTGATCTTAACGCACAACCTGTGATATTTCAATTATATAACAAAATATAATGCGGAAAAGAAATAACATAGACACCAGAATTTTGTTAACGAGAAAACCGCAAATGCAGAAAAACCCAGGGACCTAGTCCAGTTTGAACACCACACTGTATTAAGCCGCTACAGACGCTAGCTTACTACCAATTAACTTCGGACTGGATTGTAGTTGAACCCTAATCAATCTCACACTGATTCAAGGTACAGTTGCGCTCCTTACGTCTCTGATCCCAACAGGATACTACGCACTTGATTCCCTTAGATGATCTCACCCACAACCAAGAGTTGCTATAACCCAAAGTCGAAGACTTGATAAACAAATCTGTCTCGCACAGAAAAGTCTACAGGATTGAATAAATCTGTCTCTCACAGAAATTCCCAAGAGTTTTTGTTCTGTCTTTTGATAAACTAAGGTGAACATGAACCAATTGATAAACCAAACTTATATTCCCGAAGAACAACCTAGTATTATCAATCACCTCACAATAATTTTAATCGACTTGCGAAACAAGATATTGTGGAATCACAAACGATGAGACTTGTGACTACTTTTTTATCTTGCCTATCGGAGATATTAATCTCAAGCTCATTTTACAATTGTACTCATACGATAGAAACAACAAGATTATATCACACAACTACAAGAGAAGTAGTATCGATCTGGCTTCATAATCCCAATGAAGTATTCAAGTCGTTAACCTATAGGGTCTCGAGAAGAAACCTAAGGTTAAAGGAGAACCGACTCTAGCAATACAACTAATATCACACAGGAGGTGTGGGGATTAGGTTTCCCAATTGTTAGAGTTCTCCTTTATATAGTTTTAAAATCAGGGTTGCAATCCAATTTACCTTGGTAACAAAGCATTCATTAATCACCGTTAGATGAAAAACCTGATTTAACCAAGCTAATATCTTTCAACCGTTAGATCATACTTAGCTTGTTACACACAAATGAAATGTACCCTCATTTAGGTTTAGGTAACCATACCCAAACGTATACACTCATGTTGGCTCAAAAAATAGTTAACCGAGGTTAGCCATATGTTTACTCTCATATTAACGTTATTCATCTTAACCATAACTATTTCAAATGACTCAAGTTCAATTGCATAAAAGATACAATTGAAACCAAATCAGTTTAATTCACTTGAATCAATCATGAACATTATAGCCACGGTTTGCAAAGATTTCATTCTTTAAGTTCATGAACATACCGATTTGACAAAATAACCAGCTTAAGTATGCGTACGGGTATGCGTACTTAAGCAACCGTATTTGATTTTGTTAAGTTTCCAAACTCAACAGAAATTTTCGGTTTGAAAACTTCCGCCAGTATGCGTATGGGTACGCATACTTAAGGTGACTAGTTTAGGAGTTTGTAATTTCCAAACTCAGCAGATATTTTCGGTTCGAAAACTCCGTCCAGTATGCGTACGGGTACCCGTACTTAAGGTGACTAGTTTCAGAGTTTGTAATTCCTAAACACAGCAGATATTTTCGGTTCGAAAACTTCTACCATTATGCGTACTGGTACGCATACTTATGTTGTCTCCTTCACCAATTTCGTATACACACATATGCATACACTTGGCTCCCGGTTTATGGATTTATACACTAATGTGCGAACACACTATATATTCTTATATCCAAAGATGGTTATATCATCAACTATTAATTTCAATCATTGAAAATTTCTTAGAGGACGTTATATAGTTGTTGTTCACAAACTATTTTTCGTCAAAACGATTTTCAAGTTATTGAAATTATCATAATGAAACATTCCAAGGAAACACCAAATGATTGTATCACACAAACCATGTTAGATGTAACTCGGAAATTTTCATATGATCTTATTCGGACTTTCGTCACGAATGTAAGATGAACATGGCTAAAGCGAAAGCTAGCTAACACATATTTCGAGAAGTATATAAGCGAGATAAACTCAGATCGAAATCTCAAATGTATATAATAGAGAACTATACCGTAACACGACTTATGTCTCAATATATGATATAGAGTAGAAATAGAATTTCCAAGTGATAGATGAGTTTAAGTCTCCACATACCTTTTGCGGATGAAGTTCCACAAGCTCCCCTTAGTAGTTCTTCGTCTTCAAATGATGAACGCCGAGAGATCTAAGCTCAACTACACTATCTATGTCCTAGTCCGAGACATCTATAAATAGGCTAGAAATCAAGACTTATAGTTTTGATCACTAATATTGACAAAAATGCTTGAGATAGCAACGCATACGAGTTCGACCGAGTAATGCTCTAACAATCTCCCCTTTTGTCAATTTTAGTGACAAAACTATCAATACATATGGATTACAAAATAAATAAAAATTGAAGCTTATCATCCACATGCTTGATCTCCTTGGCATCTTCAACACGACTCAAAATCTTCGTCATTTCCTAGTACTCCAATGATTCCAAAGGTTTTAATTTTAGCATCATCGTTGTTGAGGATCCGTAGCTATAACAATGAGAAAACAAATGCTCTCAATCATTGTTATACATTGTCATAATATTATTACACAATATCAAAGTTCAATTGTATCACAACTTTGACAACAATACTATGGTGATATGTATCTCTCCCCCTTAGTCAATACTTTATCCCAACATGAAAATCACTCCCCCTTATATAATGATCCGTAAACCATATGTATTTGTAGTATGAACTACACACTAATTCTTCCCCCTTTTGTCAATAAAATTGGCAAAGGTACGAAAATTAGTGGGATCCTAATGAAATTTCCACGGAGATACTTCATGACCAAAGGTGTATTAATATACCAACAAATTTAGATGAAATCATATAGACAAAGCTAAATGCATTCATCAAGGAGTTTATAAAGATGCAAGATAACCCCTAAAATATTCCACAGCCGCACTCCCCACAAAGATATGGAAATTAAGCACAAGTTCAAAAGAACTCTCCCCCCCATAAGATGTCATTCCCAATGGAACAACAAAGGAGACCTTGGTTTTACAAGAAAAGAAGGATTTCTTTGGATATATCCAAATCACATGAAACCATGAATTTATATCCAAAATAGACAATTAAATTAATCACAAGAGAACCCACGATTAATCCAATCGGAATACACAACTAAATTAACCACAAGAGTATGGTAAATTCAATTGGTCATGCTTGACATAAGAGAACTTATGAAGCAACACAATACATACACAAAAATGTGGATCGGAGATCGGCCAATACTGCGGAATATACAAGGATTCGTTCTATCTTTCATCACTATTTGCATAATGACATATAACGAACTTAATCCTTGTGAACAAAAGTTCTATCCTTTCTTTTATCAAACTAATGACATAAAAGGCTTTAACTTTTGTTTGTCAAAAGTTCATTCTATCTTTTATCAATACTTTCATAACGACATATAATAGAGATAACTTTTGAACAAGTATGGGACAATCATAGTTCATGGACGCAAACACACATATCCCATAACAATTTGCAATATATAAAACCATAAAGATTAAAATTGCAAACATGATCTTCCAAATAACTTAGAATTTAAATTAATAAATCTAAAAACATGAATATGAAAAAACGTTTGGAACTAGCTATGTGTAATCATAATAATGGCTATTTCAAACCCTAGTTATTCTTCTAAACAAAAACAAGAATAAAAATTCTCAGAAGAAGATTTACTAGATAGGAACATAAGGCTCATGGAGAAAGGAGTCAATTCCAACAAACCTTCTAGGCTGATGACGTCGAACCAGGACCTTCTGAATTTCAAGAGTTCTCATAACAAGAGCCTTTATTTGCTGAATATCCTTCCCTGTTTCCTTCAGCTCTTCAAGAACACCAGAAAACTTCTGAGAATTTGAAGGAACAACTTTTGGCTTCCTCATATTCCTTCCTTTTTCTTTTCAAAGTTGGAGCCAATGAAGATTTTTCTTTTTCCTTCATGATTGATGGCTTAACAACCGTATTAACATCTTTTCCATAAGAAGGCATGATGCTTGGAGTATCCATACGTGTATGGGTTTGTGAAAGGAAATAATAATTTAAACTCAACATGCAATCTTAAGATGAAAAGAGTTTCAGACAAGGAAAAAGGAATGTAGGATTACAGAACCTTTATCCACACAGGTTCACGCACGCACAATCACAACCCTAAAGAGAGTAAAATTATCGAGAATAACCCTCTTTTATTGATTCAACAGGAAAGTCCCTTCCAACATGAAAGAATTCCAATCTCAAAAAAAAAAATCTAAGAAAAACAAAAACATGTATTTCTCTTTAAGCCTGAGGTGTGCACAATCTTGTCTCTTTTAATCAGGCACATGAGACAAGATGCACAAAAACAACATAACCAAGTTGTGCTGCGGTGAGCAATAATTTGTCCACCATACCATTTTTGAGAGGAATTCATAGACCCCTTTCTATCAACTTGTTTAGACCGAACTCTTTTCTCTAGTGGTCTTGACCTATCTTTGGAAACCAACTTCTTTGAAGACGATACAATCTTACATACCTCAGCGGTTTTTTGAACAAGTTTAAGCTTGTCTGCCAGGCGATTTGATCTTTGTTGAAGTTTATTGACATATCTCATATTGTGTTTGTACTTGAAACACTTATAAATTTCATGACCTTTGAGTGAACAATAAGAGCATGTCAACGGATAAGATGATTCAGATCCCGGAGACGTGCAAGCGTCTAGATACAGATTGGTACCTGAAAAACCAGACAAAGAGTTTCCAAAAAAAGGGTTAATTTTTTCTTCCAGATTGGTTGAATATTTGGGAAGGATATCAATATTGATGTATGTATTGATACAATTATCAAAATCAATATCTTCACAAAGAAGTGCAACACTTCATTTTTCGTCTTCATTAGAATCATAGTGATCCGACATTTCATCAAGGGTTGCAGCAAGACCTTTGTTCATAGTATATTTTTTATAGTTTGGACACTCATTGGATAAATGACCAAAACCCTTAGACTTAAAGCGCTGAGGCATATCCTCGTCATCAGCCTCGTCAGCATCCCTGTTTTTAGGAGGAATGTGATTATGAGGTTTAACTGGAGACCTAGGTTTGTCTCTAGAAAACCGTTTACTTCTCTTTAATAAGAGATCTCTAAAATGTCTTGTGATCATCGAGACTGATTTGTTAAGATCTTCATCTGATGAATCAGTCTCAGAAAGATCATCTTCAGAGACGCAAACACTTTTACCTTTGTCAAGTAATTTAGTGTTTCTTTGTTATTTGAAGGCAACATCCATTTCGCTTTTGGATGTATGCTCATGATCAAAGATCTTTTGCTTTCCAACCAACGTATTTCTAGAGAACGTATCAAGGTTATTTCCCTCAATAATGGCATGCTTCTTAGAATCGTATCTAGATGGCAGCGATCTGAGAATTTTCATCACAACGTCCTTTTCAGAAATAATCTTACCCAATGCAAAGGATGCGTCAACAATTTCAGACACTTTGTGATTAAACTCATCAAACGAATCTTCGTCTGCCATACGAAGGTTTTCCCAAACGGAATTAAGGTTTTAAAGCCTAGCTTCCTTCTCACTGGTATTACCTTCAAATACGGTTTCTAAGATATGCCAAGCATCTTTAGACCTAGTGCACATCGTCACATGATGTTGAAGATCCGGGGTAATGGCATGTATGATGACATTCAAACCGTCGGAGTTTTGCTTCACAACAAGTATCTCAGCAGCTTCATATGCACCAATATCCTTAGGGACGATCGCATCTCCAACTGCAACAACGGGAGTATCATAGCGACATAAACCCATGATTGAAAATCAGGCACTTGAAGAAAGGCACGCATAACAATTTTCCACCATAAGTAATTAGAGACATCGAAGACTGGTGGTACGCTTATAAAGATAGCACTTATGTCCATATCAGATCGCTACAAACACAGACTTATTAGGTATTTAATGTGTTTGCCTACTATGATACCAATTGAAAATGCGGGGGTTTAACAACCACACCCAACAATTCTTTTGTAAATCTGAGAGGACTTACTCCAATATACTTTCTAGAGAATCAATTAGACAGTCACACTCAATTTATAATAAAGTATATCAAAGAATGTAATATCTCTAACTCTTAATTCAATCCGCAATCAGCAAATAGAAATCTGCGAGCCAGATTGAATATAAGAGGAGTTACCTGAATGGTAGCAAAGACCGATGTTCAAGTGTCAATCAATGTAAATCAACAACCAAAGGTTAGATATTCTAATTGATTGATCTTAAGCTGTGATATTTCAATTATATAACAAAATATAATGCGGAAAGGAAATAACACAGACACAAGAATTTTTTTAACTAGGAAACCGAAAATGCAGAAAAACCCCGGGACCTAGTCCAGTTTGAACACCGCTACAGACACTAGCCTACTACTAATTAACTTAGGACTGGATTGTAGTTGAACCCTAATCAATATCACACTGTTCAAGGTACAGTTGAGCTCCATACGTCTCTGATCCCAACAGGATACTACGCACTTGATTCCCTTAGCTGATCTCACCCACAACCAAGAGTTTCTACGACCCAAAATCGAAGACTTGATAAACAAATCTGTCTCACACAGAAAAGTCTATAGGATTGAATAAATCTGTCTCCCACATAAATATCCAAGAGTTTTTGTTCCATCTTTTGATAAATCAAGGTGAACAGGAACCAGTTGATAAACCATACTTATATTCCCGATGAACAACCTAGTATTATTAATCACCTCACAATAATCTTAATCGACTAGCGAAACAAGATATTGTGGAATTACAAACGATGAGGCGAAGATGTTTGGGACTACTTTTTTATCTTTCATATCGGAGATATAAATATCAAGCCAATTTTACAATTGTACTCGTACAATAGAAACATCAAGATCATATCACACAACTACAAGAGAAGTAGTATCGGTCTGGCTTCACAATCCCAATGAAGTCTTCAAGTCGTTAACCTACAGGTATCGAGAAGAAACCTAAGGTTAAAGGAGAATCGACTCTAGCAATATAAATAGTATCACATATGAGGTGTGAGGATTATGTTTCCCAGTTGTTAGAGTTCTTCTTTATATAGTTTTCAAATCAGGGTTTGCAATCCAAGTTACCTTGGTAACAAAGCATTCATTAATCACCGTTAGATGAAAAACCTGATTCAACCAAGCTAATATCTTTCAACCGTTATATCGAACTTAGATTGTTAAACAAAAATGAAATGTACCCTCATTTAGGTTTATATAACCATACCCAAACGTGTATACTCATGTTGGCTCAACAAATAGTTAACCGAGATTAGCCATATGTTTACTCTCATATTAACCTTATTCATCTTAACCATAACTAGTTCAAATGACTCAAATGAAACTAGTTAAAGAGTTGTTCAATTTCATAGAAGACACAATTGAAACCAAACCGGTTTGATTCACTTGAATCAATCATGAATATTATAGCCACGGTTTGCAAAGATTGCATTCCTTAAGATTTAAATGTTTAAGTTCATGAACAAACCGATTTAACAAAATAACCAGCTTAAGTATGCATACGGGTATGCGTACTTACGCAACTAGATTTGAGTTTGTTAAGTTTCTCAGAAATTTTCGGTTTGAAAACTTCTGCCAGTATGCGTACGAGTACACATACTTAAGGTGACTAGTTTAGGAGTTTGTAATTCCCAAACTCAGCAGATATTTTCGGTTCGAAAACTCCCTCCAGTATTCGTACGGGTGCGCGTACCTAAGGTGACTAGCTTAGGAGTTTGTAATTCCTAAACACAACAGATATTTTCGGTCCGAAAACTTCTACCAGTATGCGTACGGGTACACATACTTATGTTGTCTCCTTCACCAATTTCGTATACACACATATGCATACACTTGGCTCCCGGTTTATGGATTTATACACTAATGTGCGAACACACTATATATGCTTATACCCAAAGATGGTTATATCATCAACTCTTAATTTCAATCATTGAAACTTTCTTAGAGAACGTTATATAGTTGTTGTTCACAAATTATTTTTCGTCAAAGCGATTTTCAAGTTATTGAAATTATCATAATGAAACATTCCAAGGCAACACCAAATGATTGTACCATACAGACCATGTTAGTTGTAACTCCGCAAGTTTCATATGATCTTATTCAGACTTTCGTCACGAATGTAAGATGATCATGGCTAAAGAAAAAGCTTGCCAACACATATTTCGAGAAATACATAAGCGAGATAAAATCAGCTCGAAATCTCAAATGTGTATAATAGAAAACTATATTGTAACACGACTTATGTCTCAATATAGGAGACAAAGTAGAAATAGACTTTCCAAGTGATACATGAGTTTAAGTCTCCACGTACCTTTTGCTGATGAAGTTCCACAAGATCCCCTTAGTAGTTCTTCGTCTTCAAATGATGAACGCTGATATATCTAAACTCAACTACATTGTCTATGTCCTAGTCCGAGACATCTATAAATAGGCTAGAAATCAAGACTTATAGTTTTGATAACTAACATTGACAAACATGCTTGAGATATCAAAGCATGCGAGTTCGACCGATAAATGTTCTAACAATATCAAGATATACACTCTAGTTAGGATGAACTGTAACCGAACCGTGTACAAAGACATTGTTCATAAACGGTTAGCCGAAACTAGCCGATTGAACTATAAGCTTAATCATTTTCCTAAACACTTGGGATTTTAAGTTTGAATCACAATCATAGGTTATAATGTGATCAATCATGTCTATGTAGTGTTCTTAGAGATTTATTGAAATGCTAATTATCTCACAGAAATAATTTTACGTGCATCTTAAAAATTCGACAGGGTAAGTACGTGTACCAGGTACGTGTACTTCAACCTTGTTCGTGATTATATTTGTCATGGTACATGTACCGGGTATGTGTACCTTAAGACAAATATATGTTCCGGAACATACAAAAGTTTTCCGGTTTGCGTACCGGGTATGGATACCATAACCGTTTCAAAACCAACAGTTCTTTTTCAGTATGCATACTAGGTACGTACCTTTCCAGCTTTACGAGTTCACATACTTTTTGTGGTATGGAAACCGGGTATGCGTGCCACTAAGTCGCTGCCGAACTTTAGCTACACCGGTACGTGTACTGGATACATGTACAACGGCTCCGGACCTATAACAGTTTTCCCAACTTGTAAAATTGGTATGCATACTGTCCTGTATCTAGATTTTCAGTAGTTCCATATTTCTCTCTAGATCAATTTGAAACATTCCCAAATAACAATAATGACACATATCATTGTTCCAGGATATTTTCGAATGATAATCTTGAATTAAAATTTAGATTATGAACAATAAATTGTTCTTAATCGAAATTCATCAAGTATGAACAAATATTCATTAAGCTTAATCATATATATTTCGAGAACTAATTACCAAGATAAACTTGACTCGAAAATATTGATATGCTTGTGATAGTCTAATTAGTTTTGCGACAACGTCTGATAGATAGAAAGATGAATATAACTTGAGAAATAGGTGGTTTAGTCTTCTCTTACTTTTTTGTTGAAGAAGTTATTCAAAAGCTTCGGTTGATCTTCGACTTTAAACGGCAGAATGCAGTATCCGATTCTCAACTACATCTTCTATCTTAATCCGAGACTCAATTAATTGTGGACTAGAAATCAAGATATAATTTTTACAATTAAATTTGACAACAAGCTTGAGATAACAACGCTTTTGAGATCAACCAAGCAATGATCTAACAATCTTCCCCTTTGTCAATTTTAGTGACAAAACTATCAATACGTCTGGATAAAAAATGAAGATTCAAAAACTCCTTGAATCCATCATGCTTGATTTCCTTGGTTCTTCAACTCATTGAATTCTTCGTTACTCCAAGTTGCAATGATTCTGAACGTGTTCAACTTAGCTTCATTGTCGTTGAAGATCCGTAGCAATAACAACTTTGAAAACAAATATTCTCAATCGTCGTTATACAGAAACATAGTATTATTATCTTCTCCAAAGTTCAATTGTATCACAACTTTTAAGTAATACCACGATGATATGTTTCTCCCCCTTAATCAATACTTACATATTTTGCATAATAGGTGAAACCTATAGATATTGATTCACCCCCTTACATAATGATTCGTAAACCATATGTATATAGTGCGGAACTACTAATTAAATCTTCCCCCTTTTGTCAATAAAAATTGGCAAATGTACGAAAATCATGGGATCGTAATGAATTCAACTAAAAGATACTTCAAGATTTAAAGGAAGTTAGAGATAATACATAATAACATAGTTAATATATAACTCCTTATACCATATTATTTAGATGATATCACATAATATGAAATACATAGCGCTCATATAGAAGATTTAAGATACAAGCATCTCTTGTAAATTCCACAGCCACACACCCCACAAAGATATAACAATTACGCACAAGTTCATTTAAAAACTCTCCCCCATTTGATGTCATTCACAAGAGAACAACATGACTGACCTTACTTTAATGAAAAAGAAAGATTTTGTCGGACATTAACAAATCACATGGATTTGTATTCTGAACATCGACTTAAAATTAATCTCAACGCCAGTTACGAACAAAGACACAATTTTAAACGGTATGACTCAACATAAGAAAATCTTACGGATTGTATAGTGCAGTAATAACACAAAAGAGTGATCACAAGTAGATCGATACTACGAGAAAATTCTCAAAGAGTTTGTTCTATTTTTAGTTAATAAAAAACATAATAGATTTGACTTCTGAGCATATATGAGATATCAGTTCAATTTACAAAAAGTAAAGGACACATATATCTCATAAGACTTTGCAATATATTAAACCAATATGATTACATACTGAAAGTTCATCTTCCAAAAACTCTAGAATTTAAATAAATAAATCTAAAAACATGCAAGATGAAAATCTTCAGAAATAGCTTGTGTAATCACAATTTATGCTATGCCAAACCCTAGTTATCCTTCTCTAAAGCAAGAATAAATTCGCACAAGAAGTTTCCTAGTAAATAACATAGAAGAAAAATAAGGAGAACTGCAATTCATATGCAGTCTGCAACTTGTGTTTTGATAGAACCAAGATCATCAGATGCTTTTACCAATTCTGAATTAAGAAGCTTGAGATCTCTTTTGGCACCAGACAATTGTTCGAACACCACTTTGATGTCACTCATAATATTTTCGACCAAATGACGGGACATCTGAACCGGTCTTGACTCTGTATGTTCTTCAGCAAAGTAACATGATATGGTGACAAGATTCTCGTAAAAATCAAAAATTCCTGTGTAACCATCATCCCAACATGTTCTTGTTATCTTCCTTTGTGATGTTTGAAATCTTAGAAACATCCATGGTTTGTGAATGTTCACGAGTTATTCCAGCACTTGTATATAGTACAAGGTAAACGTACCTTGAATATATATATACAATTTCTAGGTCAATAAAACTGAAGGAAGAGAGATCCTTTCTAGAATCTTCTGAAAATGTTTAACTCATTACTTCTATAGGTTTGGACTGGCTTTGGAACCCACACAGTTATGGGTTCGTGAGCACGTGAAATTTGTAACCAACCAAATTTCCAAGATAGTTCATAGGGAAAAATATAAATCAACTTTGTTCTTAGCTCAATAAATATAAATTTAGAGCACAAGAGGTAGTTGGTATTAAGATGTTAGCCATAACCGTTCAAAGAGTAACCTTATGGAGAAAATCAGAATCACAAGAGAGAATGTGCACAAATTAAGATAACGTATGTGTCAAGAAGGAATGGGTAACATTTCTTGAGCATGTTGTGCGTCCTCCTTTTCATGCTACAGGAAGAGGCACATTTTATCATAATCAAGTTATGTTATGGTAGGCATCTGTCAAATGCTCATCATGAACAACAAGATTCTTTGATATACTCCCTTATTTAGTACCTGTTATTTCTTTAACGCAGTTTATATTAGGTGAATTAAAAAGGGATAAGGAGGTAGAAATCTTACCTGTATTTAGCATTTCCCTTATCCTTCTAATGCCTTGTAATCAACTAATATGTTTTCTGGGATCAGAAATCTTATGATCAACCCTTGTATGAAGGTTCGAAGCTACGTGATTATGTGTTTCTGAGAAAGCCTTATTCGGTGTCCTCTTGTAGGTGCATATAGGAATAACCGGAACCTTTTTACCATAAATATTGTCTTCATGATTTCTCGAAGGAGAATCATATTGACTATTCTTTTGCAAGGTAGTCTTTTTCTAATTAGGAGTGTCGGATCTTGTCTTCATCTTTACAAATTTATCCTTTTGATGATCATTACAATTGTGAAAAGGCTTTGTATGATGTTTATAGGAAAATCTAGAATTGTCACATCAGTGATTCCTTTGCCTAAACATTGGACATTGGCAACCCGTAATGTCAAGAGTATTAGTATTAACATATGATCCAGGTTTACTCACTTCTTGTGATGCCCAAATAAGAACATCGTGAAGTTTTTCATTTTTTATACAAAAACGACATCCCTTTTGCAGGTGACCTTTATTTCTGCAATAATAACAAAAATAAGGAACGTTATTACCTGGATTTGTGTGTGCTGATTTCAGAGGTTGATATAATTTGGTCTTTCGAACTTTAACTGCTTGTGTAGGTATTTCACTTTTGTTATCGACGGAAACCTTTGGTTGAGAAGAAGTACTATCCTTGACAAAATTTATCACTTTGCTACTTGGAGCATCCATTTCCTTATAGCCCAATCCTCGTGTATCACAATGATTTTTACTTGCTCCTAGCATAGTGGTTAATTTTTTCGAGCTGGTATTAAAAAATTTCAAGTTGTCTTCCAACTTCTTGATTTTATCAAAAGCAGCAGTTAAATCACCCTATAGTTATATTTCTCGAGTGAAAAAAGCACTTTCTTTGTCTTCAAAACAAATTTGTTGAGAGTTAATGCTTGCTTTTTTCTCTGTAAGTTTTTATTTCAACACAATGAGATTTATACAAATATTTTCACATTCAGAATTTTTTGAACGCACATCATCTTCACGATCTTTAAGAAGATATTGTATTAGTTTATAATCACAATCATAATTTTGATAGATCTTTCTCAATTTATTGTTTTCTCGATATAGAGGAGTCAGAAAACCAATCAGACATGACATTGACCTTTTTTTTCTTTATCAGATTGTCAAACAGTTTGGTATATTGTAAGACTTCCTCATCAACATCTTTATCGATATCAACATCACTTTCGTCAGAAAGTTTATCCAACTGTTCCTCTAGGCATGTCTCCCAGTTATTCAAATTTTTAGATGATGCCTTGGATGTGATAGTTTTCTCTCGTGAACCCAAACCTTGAAAAGTCGTTTGAATGATTTTGTACTAGTGATACGTTGTTAGAGATCGCACTCATATCCATATAGTCAGATTGGTTCAAACAAAGATTTATTAGGTCTTAAACGTGTTTTCATGCTCTGATACTAATTGAAAACGTGGGGGTAAAAAAATACACAACCAACATTTTCTTAGGAAACCTGTATGGACAAACTTAAGAAGAATTCAGAGATTTCAACTTAATGAATCCTAATAAAGGAATAATATTTAGAGTTATATCTCTTTCTCCCACAATCAGAAAGTTTACAGAGACAAGTCTGTAAACCTGATTTACGTGTGAGAGTACTTGGTCGATTCCAAAGATCAAAATCCAAGAATTAATCAAGTCATATGAAACAAACAAGGATGTATGTATCTACTTTGATTGATTAACGCATAACATATAATATTTCAATTATAAAGATAAACAATATAATGCGGAAAAAGAAATAACACCGACACCAGAAATTTTATTAACGAGGAAACCGCAAATGCATAAAAAGTCCGGGACCTAGTCCAGATTGAACACCAAATTGTATTAAGCCGCTACAGACACTAGCCTACTACTAATTAACTTCATACTGGAATATAGTTGACACCGAATTAAACCCTCATAGCAATTCAGTTATAGTCGCATTCCTTACCCCTCTAGAATCCCAGTAGAGGCGCAATTTATTCCCTTAGATGAAGTCCTTTACAACCTAGCTAAGAGTTTCTTCAACTCAATTGAATACTTTGAACCAATCTGCCTTCCTCAGATAAGCATATCGGGTGATTTCCTTTTTGATCGTAGATCAAGGTGAGACTGGAAATCGATAGCAATAGATAAAGTCTGGCTAATCTCACAAGAGCATCCTAGATTATTATTCACCTCACAAGTATTACACTTGCGGAATCAACAAAGTCTGAGATGAAGAGAACTTTATGGTTTCTATCTATCTTTATATGGTGAGACTTATGCTTCCAAAAGAGCAACATAGATTATTATTCACCTCAAAAGTATTAAACTTGTAGAATCAAAAAAGTATGAGACGAAGAGAACTTTGTGATTTCTATCTATCTTGATTGTTATATCAAGCTCAACAATCAAAAAAGATCGGGATACTCGAATTATCAAGATAAAAGATAGTTGGACCTGGCTTCACGTATCCTTCTGAAGTCTTTTTAGTCGCTAATCCCTAAAAGGATTTTAGGAAGAGGAAGACTCTAGTTTACAACTAGGACACACAAAGATACTGTCGGGATTCAAATATCCCAGTTTCTTGAAGTTTCCCTTTTATAGACTTTCAGAACATAGGTTTCATTAGGTTTAAGCTAAGATATCTTTGGAACCAAGCAAACAATATCCACCTTTAAATGAATCTTTGAAATGTGATTGACATATCAAGATATACACTCTAGTTAGGATGAACCGTAATCGAACCATATACAAAGACATTGTTCATAAACAGTTAGACGAAACTAGCCGATTGAACTATAAACTTAATAATTTTTATAAACACTTAATACTTTAAGTTTGAATCACAAACATAGGTTAGAATGTAATCAATCATGTTTATATAGTGTTCTTAGAGATTTATTCAAATGCTAATTATCTCATAAAAATAATTTTATGTGCATCTGAAAATATTCGACAGGGTAAGTACGTGTACCAGGTACATGTAATTCAACCTTGTTTGTGACTATATTTGTCATGGTATATGTACCAGGTATGTGTACCTTTAAGAAAAATATAAGTTCCAGAACATACAAAACTTTTCCGGTTTGCGTATCGGGTATGGATACCACTCGGTTTCAAAACCAGCAATTCTTTTTCGGTATGCATACTAGGTATGAGTACCATCCCAAGTTCACGACTTCACAGACTTTTTGTGGTATGGATACTAGGTATGCGTACCGCTAAGTCGCTGCCGAACTATAGGTACACTGGTACATGTACTACGGCTCCGGACCTATAACAGTTTTCCGAGTTTGTGAAACTGGTATGCATACTGTCATGTATCCAGATTTTCAGTAGTTCTATATTTCTTTCTAGATCAATTCGAAACATTCCCAAATAACATAGATGGCACATATCATTGTTACATGCTATTTTAGAATGATAATCTTGAATCACAATTTAAATTATGAACAATGAATTGTTATTAACCGAAATTCATCAAGTATGAACAAATGTTCATTAAGCTTAGTCATATATATTTCGAGAACTAATTACCAAGATAAACTTGACTCAAAATTCTTGATATGCTCATGTTAGTCTAATTAGTTATGCGAGAACGTCTGATAGATAGACAGATGAATATAACTTGAGAAATAAGTGGTTCAGTCTTCACTTAACTTTTGTTGAAGAAGTTCTCCAAAAGTTTCGGTAGATATCCGACTTCGAACGATAAAATACAGTGATGCCCGATTCTCAACTACATATTTTATCCTAATCCGGAACTTAATTAATTCTAGATTAGAAATCAAGATATAGTTTTGACAACAAGATTGAGATAGCAACACTTGAGTTAGACCGAGGAATGCCCTAACAGGTTCTACCTTGACTCCCAACATAGATTAGGATTGGTTCTACCTTGACTCCCAATATAGGTAGGTATTGGTTCTACCTTGACTTAAAAGAAGTTAGGTTGTGTTCTACCTTGATTTCCTATATAGGTTAGGATCGGTCCAACCTTAGATCTTTAACGAAAACTGGACCTTCAGACCTATTGATTTCTTTTAAATACGAAACAAGTTCATAAGTCTACTTCCTTAAACTCATGTAATTAAATATAGTTTTCTAGGTATGAAATCAAATCTATGTTCACTACACAATATACGATATAGCAATTACGAAGTTCAAAAGATAAGTGTTATACTTCGTAATTCAATATACCAATATAAATCATTCATAAGTATTGATATATTGTTCCTTGACACTTTGATCATAGTAAGATGATCAAGTCTCTAATACTAGAGTTTCATGTATATAACTTCGCATGTTATGTTTTCAATCAGAAACGACTTGAAAGCTTACTATATAGAAATGAAAACAAGTCAAGTCATGTATTACTAACCTCAAGTGGAAGGATGATATCATCTTTGATGTTGATACGTCTTCAGATTCTTCAGGTCTTCAGAGTAATACTTGTATATCTCAACATTTATAGACTTCCTAGTCAAACCTAACGAAGTTGACTCTTGTAATCTAATCAAGCGACTTATGAGTTTTGATACTAAAATAAGATAACAAACCTTGACATACCAACGCTTGGTGGTTTCAACTGATCGGTGCTCTAGCAACCTAATAATGATCTTAATAGGCTTCAGACTAATCGATCAATAAGATATATTCTTAGTACTTAACGAGTGGGATGTGGACTATACTTTTATTTCTTAACTATCCTTGGTTCGCTATTTTAAGTTTGTAAGAGCAAATAATGGTTCCATTTGGCATATGCCCATATAAAGATTCTTAAAATATCCTGTATCTATGAAAAAATGGCGAAAATATTGCTGACCAGTTGGTTAAATTTTACACATTTTAACGTGAGTGATGCAAGTGGTTAGTTCCACCAGGAGTAAAAATGTTTTGTTGATGACACTTATAAAATTAGAAGATATAGATTGATATCATAAAAATGAATTTGGCTTACTTTCCTAAGTATCTGGAGGTCATTTTAATGCTGAGAAAGTGAAATATGAGCGTCTTTAGTTTTTTGTTAATTTTATATAGAAGAGACTTACTTCTTTAATTGGTAAATCATATACTTTTCAAACTAAAAGTACACTTGTCAAGCATGATATTATCCGTATTACCATTCATAATATGTCCATTTATAAATGACCTACGAAAGTGGTAATGAATGTGAAAGGATAATTATGAACTTCCTTTAGTCAGGAAATGTTGATGACATAAAAGTAGTAACTTTGGGTTGAGAAAAAGTATATACTCTAAGAGAAGAGGAAGGTCTTGGTATTAGAAAATTTAAAGACATTAACAAGGATTTGTAGTTAAAACTATTAAGAAAACCCAAGTCTTCAGATACTGAATGGGGAACATTTTTCTTTCTACTTAAGTACACTGATAAGAATGGCAATTGAATCACATAATTACAAGAAATCTTCTATCTGTCCTAAAATATTCTTGACGAGTTCAATGATAATGTCATAAAGATTATTGATATTTGATTCCGATGATAATATTTTTGTTTGGCATGAATCTTGGTGACTTGAGTCTTCTATAATCAAGTTATTATATTAAGCAACATCCTAATTTAAGGGAACGACTTGATTACGAATGCTCAACGAGTTATCCCTGAAGAGTTATTACGGTTTTTTTTAATACTAAATGTTTACTTCATATTAAATATGGTAAAGATATTTTTGTGTACAGTGATAGTCTGAATAATCTATTTTCTATAGCCGCTGCAATGAAGATTCTAAGTATTCTCATGCCTAAATTGAATTGGTTCAAGAAAGTTTAGGATAATGTTGTTTATTAGGGGTGCTTGTACTCCCGATGACAATACACATAAAATAGGATTTATTATGGCTTCTAAGTGATATTTATGGAATTATGATTACAACCCGATTCTCTGGACTTGGTTAGGAGTTATTTTTTACTTCTTAAACCCTTCTTATCTAATGGGACAATAAAAATTTAAAACTCCTCCTTTATGTAAGGGACGAAGGGAGTACAATTTATGGTAAAGTAATTATTTATTTAATTATTCGTGCAAGAGTTGTAACTTAGGAAACACTCTGAAAATAAGGAGAGTCTTGAAAAAAAAAATATCTCAGAACTTGCTTAGGGTTCAATCTACCTTGTTCGATATAAATAACGGGTTCATGTAAGCTACATAATTTATCCCTTGGAAAATTTATGCGTGCTTCATAAGGTTGTTTTCCGCTACTTCTGTTCTTCCTGAATAAGAGTGAGACAATAAGACTTTGTTCTGGGGATTATAAAGCACGAGTTGGTAATAATCTTCTTGATAGTTACGCAACTTGTAATCTAGGTTAATTCAATAATTCTTGTCTATTCCAAGGTCATTGTCTTCTGATATAAGGCTATTCAAGAATTGTTGATCATAAACCCTAGATTTGATAGATTTCAATATAAGATCGTATACCGATACTAGTTGGTCGAAATATGGATTAGAAAGAAAACTTCATCTAAGATGTCTCATAAGTTTCTTAAGAAGTTTCAATAAGATATATCAAGATTTATTGTGGTTATAGAATACTTAGGTATCTCTACAAATTTTGAAGAGTATAAACCCTAATCTACAAGTTTGTTTTGATATCTACTTTTACCCGGTAGTTGTTCGAAACAAACACAAGATTTCCAAAACCTTGGTTCAAACCTAAAGGGAAATCAAAACCGGTGCTTTGTGAAAGCGAAATATCAAAAAGTCTTCACTAAGGATGAAACAACTCTTAGGATGTAAAGGACGTCATCTAAGGGAATCAAGTGCGAAGAATCTTGCGAGGTTCAACATACGTAAGGAGCGCGGATGTAACCGAATTTCTTGGAGGGTGTATTCTGTCTCAACCACATTCCATTCTGAAGTTTGTATACTGTCTGTGGTGGCTTAATACGACTCAATGTTCAAACCTGGACAAGGGTGCAATTTTCCTTGTTAACAAAATTTTTCTATGTCTTGTTTTACTTTTTACTTCCGCATTATATTTGTGTTTGATATAATTAAAGTGAAAACAAGTGATTTGATAATCAACCTAAATAGAACCTACAAGACTTATTCTTGAGACTTCATATCTTGAACTATGGATTATAAGATTTTTCTTGATAGAATTCGGTTCACGTACTGTTATAGTACATACTAGGTTGTCTTGGATATTGATTTTTGAGATCGTCCAAGAGTTCTTGCACTGAATCACGTTCACGGATCTTTAATCTAAACTACTGATTGTACAAGAAATATAAACCCAGTTTACATACTGTTCAAGGATCATTAAGTTGGTCCACTTGCAATTGTATTAGGTTTTATCTTATAGGTCCAAAAGAAAAAGTTGTTGGTGTACCAGGTACTCCTAATAGATCATTGCTTGATTGAACCCACAAGTTTTTCTATCTATATCTTGATTTATAGTTTACTAAATCAAGTTTCAGATATGTTAGAATTGTAGTTGAGTATCAAAGATCACCCTTAAAGACTGAAGATCGAGGAAGACATTTGGAGAACTTCTGTATCAGGTATCTGAAGACTGAACCATCCAATTTTACTCACTATAACATCATTCTATATATTGAGACTATGTTGTATGACTTATAATAGATTTAGAAATAAGATGTTTCGAGTCAAGCTTGTCTTGTGAAAAATCTCGAAATATGATTTAGCGATTAGATGTTCGAAGTTCCTTAACAATATTAGTTTTATGAATTAATTAGTGGATCAATTGAAAAGTGCCCATGCAAATGATTATATCACTCGGGATTGTTTCAAACATCATAAGAGAGAAATATGAACTTACTGAAATTTCTTCTCATGCTAGGTTGGCGAACCAGTTCGCAAACCGCAAGTTCAGTTGGGAAGTACAAGAACCCGGTTGGCGAACCACACATGGTAAACTGATTTTATAAGTTGGATAAGTGGAAAGCAGTTGGTGAAACCGGTTCACGAACCGTGGTCAACTAAGTCCGATAGTCTAGTAAGGTTTGCAAACTCGGTTCATGAACCATAGCACCCTGACTCGTGAAGAAGCCCTACGGTTGACAAACCGTTGCACTAACTGTCCCGACAATGTTTAGTAGATGCTTATATACTTATTACTTTAGTATGTTTAGCATTGCTAGAACTCTCTTAAACACTTTTAATACTTTGTTGTCACTTAAACACTTATGTGTGTGATTCATGATTAGGTTCTTAGGTGTTTAAATGAACATCAAATAGATTTTAGTTCTCTGGTGAACTTGCCATACTAAATATTTTTTATGCACGATTAAGTAACCGAACCTATGTGTATAATTTTCTATTGTAGTTTGAAGACCTAATTTGTTAGCTTGATTCTCAAGTTATCTTAGCTTGAACTCTAAGCTAACCGTGGTCTTTGAAAACTATAACTAGAGCATCTTTGTCAACTGGGAAATCAATCCCTGACACTTTGTTTCCTATTTGATTCTAGAGTCGTCCTCTATTGACCTGTTAGGTCTACGACTAAAAGACTTCGCTTGGGGATTCGTGAAGCCAGGTCCGACTATCTTTACCTTGACAGTTCATGTATCATGATATTGCTTTTCTGTTATCGAGGTTTTTTTAATATCTTTTAGGAAAGATAGATAGTAATCACAGAGTTATCTTCGTCTCAGACTTTGTGATTCCTCAAGATAGATATCTAAAGACTGATCTTTGTTGATCTTTCGACGATTGTTCTTGAGAGGTGGTTAAGAATCTAGGATGCTCCTTTGGAGTCATAAGTTCTGGATTTGTGAGGTTTGCTAGCTTATCAATTGCAAATAGATTTCTACATCTTGATCTTTGATCTAAACATAAATCAAATAGGCTTATCTGTTAGAGGCAGATTGGTATTAAAATTCTTCACTTCGGCTGTAAAGGACGTCAGCTAAGGGAATCAAGTGCGTGTAGAACCTTGCAAGATTTAAGAGATGTCAGGAGTGTGACTATAACTGAATCGATTGGAGGGTGGACTCGGTCTCAACTACATTCCAGTCCGAAGTCTGATAGTAGGTTAGTGTTTGTGATGGCTTAATACAGTGTGGTATTCAATCTGGACGAGGTCCCGGGTTTTTTATGCTATTGCAGTTTCCTCGTTAACAAAATTTTTGGTGTCTTGTGTTTTTCCTTTCCTCAATATTGTTAATCTTTATAATTGGATCTACACAGGTTTGTACATATTCAATCTAAGTAGATATATCCGCTTAATTTTAATCGATTATAACACTAGTTTCTTGTATAATTCTTATCTTGAAAGATATATAAAAAGTTTAATCGCTTGGAAGAATCCAGATTGAATTATTTGGATATGACTAGATTGATCTTGGATATTGAATTTTGAAATCGTCCAGGTACTCTGCTTAACAATCATGTTCACGGACCTTGTGTCTATATACATACTGATTGAGTAGAGGTTGAGATATTAACTCTATATACATATTGTCAAGGATCATTAAGTTGGTCTACTTGTAATTGTATTACGTTTTGTATGTACAAGTTGCCAAACAAAAAAATTGGGTGTATTTGTTATCCCTTGCGTATTCAACTCCCTCGTTTTCAGATATTGTCTTGATCACTAGATGACAATCCAATATCCTCATTTAAAAGATACTCCTCTTATTATGGGGAAGAGAGAGGAATACTCGATCACCATAGATATCCCCGATCATAGCAAAGACCAAAGATCCAATACCTAGGTCATATCGCTTATCTATTCAAGTAATATAAATCATCTGCATGAGGTATTAAAGATATCATCTCGATGAGCGGTTAAAGCTTAACTCGGGGCCAAGTTGGCAAAGTACATCTGTTAAACGAACTGAAAAAGTATAAAAAGACAAAATAACCAAAGTTTAAATAAAATACAATATAAAGACTACATTTTAAATAAACTAGGGGCAAATATGTAAGACAAAATATAGCATGTACCAACAACTGACAACCAGAGTGTCCCGGATCTCAGAGCTAAGAAGGAGTTACCGTCGCAATCGAATAATAAGTCCCCATCTCCATCACAATCTTAAAATAATGACTAAACATAGGACGAGACAAGATAAATAATATCACGATGCATAAAGACGCGAGTTCTGGAGAAAGAACTGAAGATAAGACCAAGGATGGCAGGTTCAAGACCTCGAGATCGAGAGTTATTGGCGATTGTAAGTCGAGATATTAACCGAAGAACGAGATAAAGTCTTAGTGGATCATGACGTCACTGCCAGCCAGAAAGAAGTGGTCCCTATATATTAACATGTTTAACGTGATTCACACGCTAAACCAACTGTATATAAGCTCTCTAAGGCTCACCTTGTAAACTAAGAGGTACGATTCAGTCTAACTCAATCAATAAGAATTATTTTTCTCCGTTATCTATCCTACTATGTTGTGATCACCGATCTAGAGATAACTCGATAATTACCAACTGGACCTAGAACTAAGTGACCGACAGATAAAGATTGGTAATCTGATCAAGTCGGGAGATAAAATTAAACCAGTAAACCTATAATTATCTTGTGTAGGTATGTATTTCTTAAACGTAACCAGAATGCGAAAATATGCATCTTCATTTTTCTTTATTTTTTTTATGAACATAAAATTATCTCGCGCCCCAAAATTTTTCTTGTTATCTGACATACTTTAGTGATGTTGAACTAAGATGAAATTTTCCGGGTAAGAGTTTTAGACATGCCATTAGTTATTTTTCTTTCAATGAACTACATCCGAATCAGGAGTGTAACAACTTCATCACCTTAGTACGGAGTCATCCTCTACTTTTGAATCTATAACCCATATCTCTGATATTATTTACCACTCGTGAGATTTTATTTACAACTCGTGAAATTAATATATAATAGATATGCCCAACCAGAATACTCTCTCGTCCGCGTTACGGAACTCGTTATTGTCTTCAATAATAATTGTGATAACCCGTCTTCCACCGATAATGTCTCCAGTTATCTGTTGTCATCCAACTTCCAGAAAGGTCATCCATTCCTGAATTGCACCTAACCTGATCTCCTTGATTAAAGATTTCTTTCTAACTCTGAAGTCAGTTGAGCTTAAGAGATCTCGGTGGAAGTTTAAGGTATATCAATCCTTATTTTTCGTTCCATCCTTTATTGGTGAATCGGGGGTGATACACCGACTAATTTTTCGTTCCATTCTTTATTGGTGAATCAGGGGTGATACACCGGCTAACCTCGTGATCATGATTCGTAATATACCATTATAACCAAAAAGTTATCCCATGACTTTGACAGAGTCCTTGGGCCCAAAATTTGCCACACAACATAAAGTTATGCTAAATGAAAGTTTGTCACTGTGTTGTTCTTCTTGACTCGAAAATGGTCTCACGATCAAAAACTACCGTGTGAACCAAAATTTCAACCCCTGATCAACTAATGACCTGAATACGCATCGCGGCTTATGTTCGCTTCTTGGACCAAAATCTACCACATGATCATAATATGTTCGTTGACTCTAAATAATCTTGCATCCTCTTTACTATCTCCCTCTCGACATCCATGTTTTCCTTATTACTTTTGGCTCAGGAGGAGTAAGTAATTGCTTGGTGTATACTTGCAAAATCGTGTTTCTCTTTTTGATCTTATAGCCTTATCTGACTCTTCATCCAATTGTTCGATCATCTGCAAATATTTTGTTACTTTTTACTAAACCAATTTATATCCATTTCCATCCGCTTATATATCAAAAGAATCAGGATTATGACCCATTAAGCATAAATTAGATTGAGCGAAATTAAAGAAAATGAGATATAAATACTAGATACAAGTAGAAAAATAGAGTAACGAGTAGGAAAGTTTAAAAAATAGAGACGTTTAGAACGTAAACCGTTAGAGGAATAAGCATCGCCGCACCATACTGTTTCTGCCACTCGGTAGATCATATATTTTTTTTCTTTCTACAATTTATCATAATGGCTAAACGTATTTGTTCATCCACTTGGCTAACAAATTTTCCGTTATGGAAAATATCATAGGAATATTTCCCTAAGGTACACGTTATAATTGAATCATAAACTTTGATTTGAGGTATAAACATCAGATGACTTTGCTCTCCTACTACAGATCACGGCGGCGCAAAATTGGTGCAAGTACGACAAATGCCATAGTTATTTAGCATAGAGGCTTGAAGAAACGATTAAACTAGTAAGCTCATAACACAACGGGAAAAATCCGGTTTAGTCCAAAAGGCAGTCCAAAAATATAGTTTAGTCCAGTCCGAGTCAACTAGGTAAAAATTAATCCAAAATATGGGAAAGTACATTAATAACCCTTATCATTTACAATTTAGTCCAAATATTTGCAATTTAGTCCACAGTAACTTACGATGATATCAGAAATTTTAATTAACATAAAAAAAAATTAAAAAACAATTTATCTTTTGAACCGTTTTTCCAAAATTTACAAACTTTATAGATTTGGGAAGCTCTTTCCGATAGCTACAAAAAGAGTACCCATATGACTATATAATTTTCATTTTCTAAAATTTTTTAGTTTACACCGGTGTACAAACATATTCACATCTACAAAAATTCAGAAAATCCAAAGACAAGTCAAGTTGCACTAAATCCACATACACCTTGAATCGTCCACCTAAATACCACTAATGCTTTTCCCTGGAACTGTAAAAAGAGTACCCATATGAATATAATTTTCATTTTTTTAAAACTAATTGTCTTTATCCTAGAAATGAATAGAATTAGTCACAAAAATAATCTAAGATAAGTAAGCTCAACATTTTAGGGTATAAAACCCAATTTACCAGCTGATTTCAAATTCGGAAAACTCTAATATGAAGTATACCTTTTTGATTAAGAATTTGGAGTAAAAATGTATGCTAAACATCAAAATTACTGACACCGTCATCTTGTTTCAGTGCCACTTCTCTTCAACAGGTGAGTGAATTATTACCTACCCCTATAACTGAAGTTTTATGGGAATAGAAGTTAAGTGAATTACCTCCATGGAACTTGCTGGTGCGCATTCCATCTCGGTGAATCTCGTTGATATACTCGGTGTTTCTCGGCACTCTTCTTTACCATCAAAAAATTCTTTCTTTTCACCTTCTATCTGAAATGATTCATCGCGTTTTCGCGCGACCACCTGCAGCCAAAATATTGGCAATAATGTTAGCGAAAAGGTTTACACCTTGCGCAAGTAGAAACTAAGGTGTATCGATCGACCACCAGATCCAGTACCTCCTTGATTATCAAAATTAGAAAAATGAATAAAAAATCAAAGGGTTTCAATGAAAGTAAAAATACCATACGACATATATATAAATTCCTTACAAATGCAAGTATCGCTAACACCTTTCATAACGTGTTCAGACACAACTAAGAAACCATGTGTACACAAAAAATGAGTTATAATGTCCTAACAGTTGAAAGCGATCTTGGATCCATATTTTTAAACTTGCAGCTACATGTTACTACTGAATGCCCCGCTATTAACGGATTTGAATAAGAAAACTATTGATAATCAGCATGTGTACAACTATATACACATCGGAAATAAAAAGGTGTACAACTATGTACACACTAAGAATCAACTGGTGTACACTAACAACTTTGGATCACGTATTTCCTTATATAAAATACAATTTCAATGAACACACTGCAACAAGCACCTATGCCAATAAAAAAACTGTCTCAGAGAATATCATGTGCCACATTTTTGTCTCACTTTGACAAAGAACAACATCAACTCTGATTTTACTTTAGCATATACTAAGTCACCACTTCGAAACAAGCGTGCATCCAGAGAGATGTATCCAGATGACTAAGCAACTTACGAGTCATGAAATCCAATATATGAAAGTAGAATAAAAAAGAAAGAAAATAAAAGAAGGATAGATGCGAGATAATGTTTACCTAGAATCGTATTATATATTCAACAACCAAAGATTTCTACAATTAGCAATATAAATTTTGGGTATAATTTCCTTCTATAGTTCATACACAACAACAAAATCTTGTAAGACATGGTGTACAATTACGTACGCATTAACAATCAAGGGTATACAACTATGTACACATGAAAAATCAACAGGTATACAACCATGTACACATTCAAAAACATGTGTATAATTATGTACACGTTAAGAATCAACATGTGTACAACTATGTACACATCAAAAACATTAGCATCGACTATGTAATTCTTTTTAAAATTTAAAGTGCCCGTAGGAACAATCCAAAGGAAATTTTATAATTAGTAAAAGAATTTACAGCTGCTAAAGGCGGAAGAGGCATGAGTAAAAAAAGAGAAACTACATTTGTGGTGACAATGTATAGATCGGTTCCTTATAAAATAAAATAAAAATACAATTATTTCAACCCTAAGAACGCATTAAAGTCTAAAGAACAAGAAAGTTCAATTGTAAAAAGATCCGAGAGGAGATCAGATAAATCCGAAGGAATAGAATCAGATGGAAAAAATGAATCCATAAAAGCAACAACATAGAAAAGAGCTCAGGTTCTTGTGCTTCTCAGACAAGTCATCTTTGCTCTTTAAATTCATAGGGATTAGAAGATGACACAAGTCTCAGTTACCAAAAAAGTATAAAAAAGAAATCCAATAACTTTTGGTGTTTAACTCCTATATAAAAGTTTATACCAAAATGGATTATGGTTAGAAGGAGCTGTAGGAAGATGTTGAAGGGAAACTAGAAATGAAAAACTAAATCATCAATGTCCAATAACTTGTCTTACGAATCTTATCCAACTTCAATCCATTCATTTTTATTTTTAGTTCCTTTCTATTATCCAAAGAAAAGCTTCCTCTCCAACTAATGCAAATAATTTGGATTTCACAACATATATTTAAATCAGGTCAAACTACATACTTTATAGAGACATTACATTTAATGTGGCAATTATATTGTATGGCAGTGACAATAACAAATTAAATGTGTTTAAAACTCAAAAAGTGGAAAGACAAAGAAGACTTACAAGCCAAAGAAATCTAGACGACAATATCGACAGCTGAAACAATGTGATTTTAGATAAAAGCAATTAACTCTATCAGCCTTCAAAGGTTCATATATCAGATCCTGATAGCGATGCTTCAGGGATACCGCATTTCTTTGCTACAATCCATCAACTGCAATACATAATTTGTCTATAAGATACATAATACATGGACTCGATGAAAAAATTATAATGTTCATAAAGCGAATTAAGAAATGATTCATAAAGTGAAAACAGACAATGGTGTACAGATATGTACACATCTACGAATATGATTCATAGAGTGAGAACATGTAAAAGAAGATAGCTGGGTTAAAAGGTGAATAATCATTGAAACTGACAACAAGAATGAACAATAATCATGATAATCAACAAGTGTACAATTATGTACACATTAAGAATCAATGTGTACAATTATGTACATATTAGATTTTCCGTAGCTAGTCATCCATAAGCAGTTGACACTAACTTGTCTAACATTAAGCGTTGGCGACTACAAAAATTCTAAATCTTCACATGCATGACATTTGAGAAAAAAAGCTGATTTTTTAGTTGGATATTCAAATAAGTTTTGATTATTTTTAATAATTGAAATACTTAAATATCGAGTAAACGACAGCCTCTGCTTTAATTATAAATATCATTGCGGATCATAACCAATTCAACATTTTCCGCTAAGCAGTAAAGTGTCATAATTTCCCTATCTAGAAATGAAACCTCCACAAAAAGATCTTATGTCAAACTAAAAGGGACGCGGTAATATTAGTTTTTCTTGCTAAAATGTTCGTAGTTCTATCTAGTTTACATGAGCATTAGACAAGTTGGCTTTTCCTCTGGTTGAACATACATAAGACTTTTCACATTTACAAAGTTTTAAGAACACCTAATAGTCTGAGAACACGGTTTTCTTGCTAAATTTTACTTAGTTTATCTAATTTAAAAGAAGTATAGCCACTTATTCCTTAACATTTTCTAAAAATGGGGTTTATCTATCTTTTTTCGTACCTAGGCATAAATCCAAACAAGATAAATATGGTCATGCCACTTATTTCCTTAACAATTTCTCTTTGCCACTTCATATCCATATATAGGAAGCACATAAGGAAGAAACAATACAGTGAGAGATTAATAATACCCGCAGTGAATCCGCTAATTCCATCTTTAACAAACTTTCCTATTAATTGAGAATCTCTATCCAATGCATCGTTATTTTTACTTTAGAAGCTTCATGGCGTGGTCCTGCAGGAGAGATACTAGCAAGAGGATCTTACGCCATAATCCATGTCCATCGCACAACAGGATCATCTGGCATCATCCTATGACCTTCACAGTTATGAGTATCTTCTTAATCAGCTGACAAGGTACTTCGTCAACATAAGCAAGGAGCTTATATGTTAACTTAAGTTATATTATTGCCAAAATGAAACAGTTTCTCCTATCCCAAAAATGAGCATCCATCTTTTACAAATAAAAAAAAGTCCAAACAATCTCAATAAACTGTAATTACGAATGAAAGTACATTTGATTAATTTTTAAACACTACATTAAAAAGAAATAAAGTAACTAAACCCAACATCATCAACCTTATCAACTAAGTATACTCTTCACTGCATATACCCAACAAGTTGAGATCCTTGGAAGAAAACCTAAAATTGATACTCAATTAACTACATAAACTCAATAAAACATCTTACGATCAACAAAAATCCCCCAAATCAAGAAAACAAATACTGATAATAATAATTTCTTCCAAAAATACATAACAAGATCGTAAATAAATGAATAACATACCTGTAGATTGTTGTAGTGACGATGAACGCATCACTCAACCTCGAAAAATATTATATATAAAAACAATATCTCAATAGAACCCTAAATTGATGAATTAACCCTAATCCAAATTTTTACATTACGAAAATTGTAAAACCAATTTGATGAATCAAGTGAAACGAAATCAATCAATCGACAAAAATAAGAAGAAAAACGAGATGAAACTAGTAACATCGTCTTTAACAGGAGCGGCTGAAAAAAATTTCTCGACGGACACTGGAAATGAAGAAATGAAAACCGAGTTACGAAAAAATAATATCTGACGGGTATTTTTGTCATCAATTTTTTTATTTTGGACTGAATCGTATAGAAAAGGATTAACTCGTTTCAGATTCCGTTAATTTGAACTTCCTGATAATAGGCTTGAGAGTGTAGGACTAGAGTGTCTAAAGCCCAGTAATTTTGGGATTAAATGTTAATTTCTACTAACACAACCATATACTGGTCCCGTCCTACGAAAGAGGTCTAACCGGAATTTAAGTAAGTTATCACATGCATGGTCCTAGCAGCCCTCAGTTCTGGATGGTTGGTTATGGCACAACAGAGAGGAAAGTCAACTGTTTAATACTTAAGATAGGGCTGGCACGTATTTTAGCAGATTATTAAAGGATTGAACAAAGAGATATTCGTACATTCTCAAACCAAATCAAAAAAATCAACCAATCAGGTAAGCACGTACCCAATATTTCAGGCTCAGTAAACAAATACAGGCAGCATCATCAATCTTTTTCTACTCTTAGGTTTCACATTGTCCGTATTAGAATCTCTTACGGATCCTATTCTTTTGTACCTTGAATTTTAACTTTGTTGTGCATATAATATTGTTCTACATGAGAGTCTGACTTTCTATTTTAATGGATTTCCATCAATTATTACCTCAGTTGAACATGATTGTAAGCAGCTTCTAACCGTGTCTACAGAACAACTCCACCTGTATATTTCGTATGGTGGAATTTTCATTTACTATTTCCCATCTCACACTTTAGCGGATATGGATAGAAGTAGGATCGGATTCCCATAGCTTCATGAAGCCAGAATTGAAAGCAGCAAGGAGGAAGATAAACTTGGTTCCGAGACATATTTGTTAAAATATTTACAAATGGAGCTAGTTGACAAGTACGGACAAATGCCTCCACAGTCCACTTCCTGGCTTTGCTCTTAATTAAGCTACTACGTGCAGTTGCCTCACCTGCCCACCTTGGCTTTGCCCTTGACTAAGTGGCTGCATGCAGAAGTGTAGTCGTAGGAAATTTTCTTACGGGGTTCACCGGTGCGACTTACTTTTAGTTCCACAAATTTGTAAGACATTGCCATTACTTGATCATAAAGCCGTAATACATACCTCTTGATCAAATATTGGTTCTTATCCTACATTTTGTTTTTTGTTGATATGTTGAACTAAATAGGATCATACAACATCATTCCTCCCCAAAGAGAATTTACTTGAATAATACGATAACTAACCTTCTCGAACTTGGACTTTGTCCTTGTAGCGTAGCATATATTGATGATATGTCAGCACTAGATTCGGATATATTTGAGTTTGCGTTCACCTGATCTAGCTAGTAACCCTACTCCTACTAAAAAAGGGATGTCCTCTACTAGGCATGTCTTTTTTGGATTCATTTCCTGAGTTTTCCGGCAGTATCTTGCCAGGGGCTTGTCCCAGGTCCCAACTGGAGCGAATACGAAGGAACATATCCTATGAGAATGTGAAGTCATAGATGATAGACCGATACACATGGATTGGACTCTCAAGCTATGCAAAATCCTCTTGGAACGATAGAATATCTATCCATCTTAAAAGGATAGCACTGTGTTTAAGGATTCAACTAAAAATGTAGAAATCCTCATGGAATGCAGTGTATTCAATATTGTCAGCCCTATCTTGTTGCTATTTCAAGAGCAAATCAAGATACTATCATGAGTTGCATTGTTGGCATGATTTAGCGTATGCTGGAGGCTAGGCTAGAGCTAGTTAAGAGAATGTCAAGTACACCTATCAGCCAAGCACACTCCGACACGTGGACATAATACCTTGATATCAGAACCGTAGACTTTACGTTTTTTATTGATAGATCCCTAGAAAGTCAAATTCATCGAAGAATATGCCCACTTCCTCAAGATCTCGAAAGTCCAATCTGACATCGAAGTATTTTAATTACTGAAATACCCTCGGTGGCTTAATTCAAAAATAGTCAACGATTTACTTTTATCTTTTTTAAATGATCATGAGACTCATCCCCATTGGCTTTACCATAGATTCTACTATTAAAGTCTTAATCAACGTTTAGTGAATACAAAAACATTAATCTCCTGCATCAAAACAAGTAACTAATCTTCCTCCTCCTCTGCATTAGGGTTGCAAGGAGCATGCATAATAGTCATAGCGGTCGAGGATGGAACTTGCAACCAATCATGCGTGTAAGTGTTTTCTAATTGAATGCACATTACTATCATCAATTGTACTATTATACTAATCTTTTATTCTCAAATTAAATGTCAATTGAGGAGACACTTTTCTAGAAGAAAAAAAATTTGTTAACAGTTATCCGATTTCCAAAATTCCAACCTGCATTTTTTTAATGGAGGTGACATTTTCTTAATATAGTGCTTGGTAAAACTTATCTAGCTTATGTCAACCCCAAAGGAAAATTAGATGTCGATAAGTGTTTGAACTAGAACAATTTACGCTTGCAGAAAGAGTTTTGTTTAGGTGACAAGAATGCATTAATCATCCTATTTTATTCTGTTATGTGCTCATTGTTTTGTGTTGTGTACGTTTTCGTACAACTCATCGTAAAAGTCAATCAACTTGGTAGTGATAATTCATCAAATACATAGAGTATTGTTTCCGTATATTGGGTTACATAGGGCATAAGTGTGTAACCCAATCAGAAGATCCTAGGAGGATTTGGCATATGCGGCATATCGCGTTGTTGTTATCGGGTTAACTTCCAATGACAACTCTCGAAACCAAAAGGCTAGAAACTAAAATTACTAGGCACCAATATATAGAACAAAAACAAGACTTTCTAAACTAGTGTTGGAACACAGTTACATCCAAATCTGTAAATATAGCACCATTCGGTTAAGTATAGTGCACTACTTCCATTGTATATTCGTTACCAGTACTATTTTCTTGTCCCCTCGTCTGTTCTTAGGGAATTCTAATTAATTTTCAAGAGACATCTTGTGTATATGAGACAAATGGCTTTGTATAACCTCTCTTGCGTATATGATGGTCTTGTATAGCTTCTCTCGCGTATATGCTGACAAGTGGCTTATATGACTTGTACAACTTAGCTGACATAAAACACTCTTAAACATGGGAGATGATACCACACACTTTTGTGTTTGAAATTCTTCTTTGTTGCAGCACAAGGCATTATTAGTACCGGAAATTTGACTTTTCTTTTTAGGCAAAAGTAAACTGCATAAACTCATTGTGCAGTGTTGACATTTATATATTTAGTAATTGTTGTTGCGAGTTCGCGACTACGAAATTTTCTTCTGGTGCATTTTCTCATAACTAGCTCAACCACTATCAGTGATGTGAGATCGATGTTGCAAACTAGTTTGACGTTATACAAAACACTTGCAAAGAGTAGACAAAAGAAAAATACATCGGAAATGTGTTTGATATCTTGAAACCGTCCATGCAGAAAAAGTCGCATCTTAAAATTTTGGTTGCCATGAATGACATAAGACTCGTAGAGCGAGCTTTCAAAGTGGTTCAACATTTCAGTTATTTATACACCTATTAACTGTGAGCTTTAAGCAATAGTAGTACGAGCTCCCCCATATTATAACACTGGCCTGTACCTTACACAGTTGCAAAGTCGCCTCATTGTCACCACCTTGCCACTACTGCTACCGCACCAAGTGGACTGACACACATTTACATTTCTAAAATCTATTCAGACAGTAATGGCATAATTTTACTTCCAAAAACCTAAAAACGTTTGACATTTTTAAAGTCAACTAACAGCTAAGGTGATTATTTTTTATTTTTGGTAAACAAACAAAAAAAATTGGAATCAAAACTCAAAACCCAAAAACTCAAAGCTTAGAGAAGTAATGACATCATCAACCAAAAGTCCACATCTAAGGGGGGACATCCAAAATCTCCTCTCTTCTTCTTTCTGTTTTAAGAAGCTCCCTATTCAGACAAATCACCTGACTCTCTCTCTTTTTCTCTGCATTCAATTCTATTCAAATTTCAGGGTTCAGGGTTCAACAACAACAACAACATAAATAATCAGGATTCTCTACAACAACAATCGATCGGAAACTCAAGAACGAAGCAATCTTTATCTCCCCCAAGATTCGGGGCTCATCTAAATTAAGTCAAGATTAGGAGAGTACTTGGAGTCATGGGAGGAGTATGCTCCGGTGGGGGAGCATCTCCTCAAGGTTCACCAGACAGATTCCCCAGAAGCCCAAATTTTAATGGAATGTTTAAAAGGGGTAATTGTTTCAAAGATAAAAGGTTCGCAACATCGGACGATTCTGATTCTGATGGTTCTGATTTTAGTTTTGGTGGTCAGAATGGGAGGAAATTCGATTGTGTTGATCTACTCTTGTGTTCTCCACAAAAGATTTCAGCAAGGAATGATAAAACAGTCACCAAAAAGAAGGTACTCTATTCGATCAATTTGTCTTTTGTTATTTGGTTTGCCATTCACATAATCAGGATCAAGAATGTAGGAATTCTTTAGTGTTCTTGCAATTGATTCGTTGTCTTGAACTTAGTGTGAAAAATTACACACATAATTCAGCTTCTGCAAATACTTTAGGCTAAACTCTTGTTATAGATTTCACAGAGAAACGTTTGCGTTACAGTCTAGATGATTATTTTTCAAATTCAAGGGAACAGTATCTAGAATATTCGGACCAAAATCATCGATGACATTGGATATAACAATTTTTTATACAAGGGATGATGATACAATATTGCAACTTGTAGTTCAGAAAAATGATTGTTAGGTAGATAGTCAATTCACAAGAGTATTTTTTTTTTGTCAATGGTAGTATTCCTATACAATTAGACACGACCGGTTAGACTTTGGTCAGACTTCATTGACCAATGGTGAGATTATCCTTGGGCAGAAGCCATTGGCGGTAAATTTTGATAAATCAGAGTATGGTTTGATCATTTAGTCTTAACTTGCATTTGAGCAACAAGATGAGAAATAGGAGCATGACGAGATTCAGAAATTTGAACAACCATAACTTGTTTTGACTATTTTACTGCGATTATTAATCTTAAGGATATGGCTCCTGCAGGTATCAAAATCAGTCTCGTCAGATGGCATAGTTGTCCAAGAGCAGACCGGCGAGGCTCTAGACACAGCTGCAAGAACTGTGCCAAGGATGCGATCCAGCAGTACGTATGTGCGTGGAACGTCATCCCGAGAAAATGATGTTTGTATTCACGCATTTGAGATTGCTAGCACTATCACAAAAGGTGCAAATATTTTGAAATCTCTTTCAAAGGAAAACATGCAATGCTTGAAGCAAAGGATTCTACAATCAGATGGAGTGCAAAGATTGGTATCCACTGATATGGAGGTGTTGCTAGCAATTGCAGCTGCTGACAAAAGGTGGCAAAGAAAGCTGGATTTCATAATCACATCTTCTCCTGTATGCATGTAGTATGTTTTATCAAATTCATTCTGATCATAACTCTCAACGCTTATTTGAGTTTTACAGGGAGGAGTTTGCTTCTTTCTTGAGAGCGATAGTTCGGTTTGGGAATCTATGTAAAGCTCCAGAATGGCATAATCTAGGCCCCTACTTTCAAAAGTAAGGTATATGCTATCACTATTCAGTAGTTTAAATCTCTGTTGCTCAGATAGTAGTTCTCTAACATTTGGGTTACGCGTTACAGACTGGATTTAGATGGTATCACTTACAAAAAATCGAAAGAGGAGGCAGAATCGACAATGGAGGAACTTGTGTCTTTAGCTCAAAGTACTTCTGTAAGTCTAATTTATTAAAATAGACAAACTACTGTGAAGAACTAGATTGTTTAACCAGAGTCTGGTTGGATATCCCAGGTCAAGAACTAAATTACCTTGACAACTGCAGGAATTATACCACGAGTTGCACACACTCAACAAATTTGAGCAAGATCATAGGCGAAGGCTTGAGGAAGTAGAATCCTTGCAGCTCATTGGAAAAGGTTAAAGCACTTATATGCATTTTCTTAATACTTTATACTTTCTCCCGGGAGATAATCACGCAGAACTATTTTGCTTATGATTTCCATTTTTTTTGTGTCTTACAGAGGATAGTCTTAATTTGCTCAATATTGAGCTGAACCACCAAAAGAAGCTTGTGAGGAATCTGAAAAAGAAATCTCTTTGGTCGAAAGATTTAGAAGAGGTAATTTTTTGCGAACAATTTTTCTCTTTATTACTAGGAATACAGTTCTAATTTACTGGAGAAACTATGTAGTGTCTTTTGCACTTTGACATGTAGTTGTTCCGATGAATTTAAATATTCTCAAGAGTACTAATGACGTCTTTTCCATTGCAGGTCATGGAAAAACTTGTAGAGGTCGTTAAGCTAATACACCAAGAGATCTCAGAAGCCTTCGGAAATAACTATATCAGCAGCGGACCAAATCAAAATACTCAAAGATTGGGTCAATCTGGTCTTGTGCTACACTACGCAAACATTATCAATCAGATTGAGAGCATATCATGCCTCGTGAGTATCTTAACTTGTTCCTATTTCTTGTTTCCTTTTCGTTTCTGCAAGCTAAACTTTACTGATGTGTTTTTTATTTTGTTCACTAGGTTTCTCATCCTAATTCCCTTCCCCCTAATACAAGGGACACACTGTACCAAGGATTGCCACCTACCGTTAAAGCAGGTCTTCGTTCTCACCTGCAGTTGGTTGATCCAATGAAGGTAAACATTATTCCATTTCTTCAAAAGCGAGTAATTTCCTAACATTCATGCAATCCTCTAAATGTAAAACATTGACCACGCTATTCTACTGTTGGCCATTGCATCTAACTATCCTAATACTCGTTGATGTGCATAATGCAGTTCACAGAACTACAGATTAGAGCTGAGATGGAAAAGACCTTAAGTTGGCTTGTTCCATTAGCTTCAAACACAACCAAGTAAGTGTAATTAGTTTCTCGTACTCTTGGTGGATTAGCGTATTGATTGCTCTAAAATCCTAGCGTTAGTTCTCTTCTCTTATCGTGTTCTGGTGTTGTATTGCAGAGCTCACCAAGGTTTTGGATCAGTTGGAGAATGGGCTAATACTTGGTTAGTTGACATTGCCATTTCAGCTTTCGAATTCAAAAATTTCTCAACATTATTTTCGTTTTCTAAATTTCATTCATTGGAGTTAGCTTACATGTTTTTTTTCTTCTTCTATGTAATAACAGCAACAGTTTCAACAAGAGGCCGAATGTCCAGAATAACAGTACCCGACTTCAAACACTCTACCACGCTGACAAGGAGAGGACAGAGTTATGCATTCTTGAGCTAGTAACATGGCTTCACCATCTAATCAGCCGAATTAGGCAAAGATATTACGGAATCAAGCCGTTAATGCCCGTTCGATCTTCAAAACCAAAGAAGAATTTGGTTTTACGATTAGAAATCAAACAAGACCAACCCGCCAGCAATGCACATCCGATTGCTGATACTCCACCTTCTACTAGTAGTACTATAACTAGAATCGAAAAGATCCATCAACTGCCTAAACAAGACCAAAGCCTGTTGCAACATGCTGGCATGAAAACAATCCAAAATCCTGGAATAAGTAAAAGTCAGGATTTGTCAACAATGGCAAAAGGAAAAATGAAGGTAGAGGAAATGAGACAAACAAGAATGAGCCAGAGTTGTGACCAGACTCCAACTTCGAGCAGAGATGAACTAATGATGATGAGGTTAACCCAAGATTTGGAGAGCACCATTTCAAGGACTAACACGAATGGTAAAGTTCATCCTTTGAATCAACGAGACAATGAAACACCATAAAAAAATTCAAGTTTTTACCAATTTTCTTGACGTGAATTTTGATTTTTGTTTTTGTATATGTATATGTTTACATATATTATTGATGGGATGGGGGTATATCTAAATATAATAATCTGATCCTTTCTTTATTTGAACGGACAAATTGAGTTCACTTAAAATGAAGGGAGAGATATTGATGTATAGTGTTAGTACTGATTGAGTGTAATACTGAGTGTTTTTTGGTTGGTAAAAACAAGAATGAACTTGGCTACAAAGGAGGGAATGTATATGCTGAGAAAATAACAAAATGAAATGGCCGATTGACTGCGTGTTGCTTTGACCATGTGAATGTCTTTTACCGGCTTTATTATTTAGTTAGCTTTCATCAATGAATTCGGAAAATTATGGGTCCTTAGAAATAAAATTGTAGCTCAGGCTGTGTGAACTATGAAGTGAGTCTAACTCTTTCAAGATTATGCTTGTGATTTTTTGCCTTCCGAAATTTACCATTCTTGCACAATATCCGGCCAAAATCATCTCCTAAGCAACGAAGAAATATTTGGGGATATTGGGTCGACCGAGCGAAGCGAGGGAGGATCTTTATATGGCCAGTTTTTTGTAAATTGTAAGTCATCAATTGACACAAAAAGATTGGATTTGGTGTCCATGGTTGGTCTTTTTCACTTGACACAATTATCCCTCCCTTTTAGTTTTTTTTTTTGAAAGAGAAGAAGCTTTTATTTATATAGAAACTTCTCTGGGTGCAAAAGCCCCATAAAATCATTCACCACAATTACATTTAAGAAGTTTGGACATGAGTTGTCCCAAATAAAAGTATCAGTACCACCTCCTATTTGTAGTCGTTCGTCTATCGCATAATTTGTCAAGCCACCGCTTCCTGGTTCCCTTCCCTATAGATATTTGTTAGTGTGTATTCAATTATTTGTTGGAGATGTTGGCTAATATCTTTAATCATATTTCGAATGATCTATGGAGCCTTGTTGTCGCCATTTTTGATCAGACTTTCTAGGGAAGATAAGTCCGTCTCGAAACACAAATGGTTTCATCCTCTAGTGGTAGCCATTCTAACTGCCAGTAACAGTGCCCAAGTCTCTGCCACCAACGTTGTTGTAATTCCTGTTGGTGCAGCCATTGCCATAATTGTTGAACCTTGTGAGTTCCTGCAAATTCAGCCTGCTCCATCCATGCCCGATTCTCCTCCTGGTTGTTCTCTACTTGCTCCGTCTGTATTAATCTTCATCCAATTTGGTGATGGTAGTGTCTATTTAACTGGGTTTTTCTCCCCTGTGGTTCTGGTTCTGCCCTTGTGTGTGAAGATTGTGCTTTTGTGCCCAGTTGTATTCCTGTGTTAAGACTAGAGCTATTTGGAAAATTTGTTGAGCTGATGTATTCTTTTGTAGACCGTTTCATTTCTAGCCAACCAAATCATCCACAAAGTATGGCAGCAGAGAGTGAAATCTTTTCTCTGTATCGCCTGGTTTAGGAAATTTGCAAAGTTGTGTGGTACCTTAATTTGGTTATAGTTTTGATGACGAGGCAGGTTTCCCACATGTTTTTTTTTTGATCAATAATAATTTCCCACATGTTGCTGCTGCTGGATGTTGTCATTGTGCCCTCCCTTTAGTTTAGTTACTGTAATTTCTTATGTATCCTATTTTTTTAGGGGTATAATTGGAAAGCAAACTTTAAAATAACATATCTAAAAATCAGTGTCTTGGAATTTTACAAATTTTATCTCGTTGGAAAGGTAATAAAAAAAAGCTACGCAATGAGTACAAACAAGAATATCAAATTTAGAGTTTTTACGAAAAATTCGGAGGTATTTATCATTTTAGGCATAATTTTAGAAAATTAAATGTATATGCATTATGCAAACCGCCACAAAGAATACATAATACTTTATGTAGCCATATTTTGGTTTATGCATCAACTAATTTTCTGTTGTAACTAATAAAACGATGTACTCCCTCCGTTTTAAGAAAAGTGATACTTTCATTTTAAGCACAATTCCTGAAAATTGAATGCATTGCCATTATGCAAACTACCACAAAGGATGCATAACACATCATACAACCATATTTTGGTTTATGGATCGACCAATTTTTCTGTTTCAGAAAAAGTGATACATTCACATTCTGTTTCAGAAAAAGTGATACTTTTGCTCCGTTTCGGAAAAAGTGATACTTTCGCCCCGTTTCGGAAAAAGTGATACTTTCTCCCCGTTTCGGGAAAAGTGATACTTTCTCCCCGTTTCGGGAAAAGTGATACTTTCGCTTCGTTTCAGAAAAAATGATACTGCTAGAGGAACATTCAATAAATCTGGTGGTTTTAGAGGTAATCATGGTGGTAGATTTAGAGGAGGTTTTCGTGGTGGTACATTTGGTCCACCGGCTCATCCATCTAACTTTTATCCACCAGCTATGAGATACAATCCTTCTACTGATTGCCAGATTTATAAGAAACCTGGACATTTGGCAAATGCTTGTCACTAGAGATATGCACCATCTGATAACTATATGGCTCAAGCATACAACACTTCTTATAACTGTTTTGGTGATGATTATGAAGAAGTCTGGTGTCCAGAACCTGAAGCTTTCGTAGTGTATAATGAAGATCCTTATACTTCAAATTCTGGTGCTTCTACTTCTCATTCTGGTGCATCTACTTCTCAGTTTAGCTGGATTCCAGATTTAGGTGCCACACATCATCTTACATCTGATTTGTCCAATCTCAACTTGCATTTTGAGTACCAGGGGACTGATCAAGTGCGTGTGGGAAATGGCTCAGGTTTGCATATAACTCATATTGGTTCTTCCAATTTTTAGAATGGATCTACAAAGTTTATTATGTCAAATGTGCTTCATGTGCCTTCAAATATCAATGCATTAATTTACCAAAGAAAATAACTGTTTGTTTGAATTTTATCCTGATGAATTCTTTGTGAAAAATATGGTTACTCACAAGGTTCTCTTTCATGTTCCTGTTAAAGATTGACTCTATCATCAGGAATTCACAGCTGCTCAACTTAAACAGGCTTTTGCATCCAGTACTTCTACTATCCCTAGTTGGCATAACAAATTGGGTCATCCTGCATATCAAACACCGAAGCATGTGCTGGCTTCTATTGATGAGGTTATTCATGATCATCTGTCTACTACTATATGTCATGATTGTCAGTTAGCTAAAAGTCATGCTTTTCCCCACTCAACAATGTCAAATAATAATGATTATGGTCCTCTAGATCTTATTTACATTGATGTATGGGTATCTCATTTATGTTCAGTAAATGGTTATAAATATTATGTGTCATTCATAGACTCATTCAGTAGATTTACTTGGTTATATCATCTGGCACACAAATCTGAAGTTCTTCCTACATTTATCAAATTTAACGCTCATGTAGAGAATTTGCTTTCAAGAAGAATTAAATTTGTTCAGTCAGACTGGGGAGGTGAACACAGAAATGTGTCAACTTATTTGGACTCATGTGGAATAGGTCACAGAGTGTCTTGTCCTCATGCTCATGCTCAGAATGGCACAGCTGAAAGGAAACACATGCATATAGTGGAAACTGGTTTAGCACTTCTGTCTCATGCCTCTCTGCCATTATCTTATTGGTCATATGCATTTGAAACTGCTAACTTTCTTATCAACAGACTACCCACTTCAATCTTGCATAATGTCTCTCCCTTTGAATGTTTATTTCATCTGAAACCTGATTACAACTTCTTAAAAACCATTTGATGTGCTTGTTATCCACGCCTTAGACCTTTCAATAATCATAAACTGCAACCAAGATCTGTAAAGTGTGTTTTTCTGGGTTACAGTAATTTATATAAAGGATATAGATGCTTAAATTTGCAGACAAACAAGATAATCATCTATAGAGATGTTGTTTTTTAGGAGTCTGCATTTCCTTATTCCAATGTGTTTCTACATCGAGAATCAACTTCTGCAACTTTTTCAAGTGTATCCATTGTGCCCTCACAAAATGTTACACCTGCAACTAATATTTCCAATGAAGTTATTGTTCCACTTAATGATCTTCAAGAATTTCCTACATTAGCTGCATCTACTTCTTTACCTTCTTCAGCTCCTGCTAATGCGCATCCTATACAAACAAGAAGTAAAATGGGTATTTTCAAACCTAAAGTATATGCTTCTGAGGTACAATCTGTATGTGAGGATATCGCAGTTCCAACTTGCTATACTGAAGCCAGCAAGGACCCCAAATGGAGGCAACTATGGATGAAGAAATTAATGCTTTAGTACAAAATGACACTTGGAGGTTAGTTTTTTCTATTGATGCACATAATACCATTGGGTGTAAATGAATTTTTAGAATAAAAAGAAAAGCAGATGGATCCATTGAAATGTACAAGGCTAGACTAGTATCTAAGGGTTATAATCAGGTAGAAGGGATTGACTATCAAGATACTTTTAGTCCAGTTATGAAGCCTACTGCAGTAAGAACCATTCTGTCTATAGATCTTTATAAGAATTGGCAAGTAAGACAATTGGATGTGAAGAGTGTATTTCTGCATGGCTATTTATCCGAGGATGTGTTCATGGTGCAACCTCCTGGATATTGTGATACTATTTTTCCTCATCATTTATGCAAACTTCAGAAGGCTCTTTATGGACTTAAACAAGCTCCTAAAGCTTGGTTTGAAAGGTTGAGCAAGTTCTTACTTCAGAATGGTTTTCACTCCTTTAAGGCCGATACTTCCTTATTTTACAGAGTTACAGCTTCAGTTACATTTTATATTCTTATCTATGTAGATGATATCTTGATTACTGGCAGTTGTACTTCTACTATTATTTCTCTCATTACAACCATGAGCACTGAATTTGCTATAAAAGATGTGAGAGAACTTCATTTTTTCTTTGGCATTTAAGATACTCATTCTTCATAAGGCATTGATCTTAGTCAGACTCAATATATTTCAAATTTACTTTCCAAAACTAAGATGAGTGTCTGCTAGCCCTATGACACATCTTACTCTCAGCCACAACCAGCTGAGCAATCATCACTGTTTGAAGATGTTGTTTTATACAGAAACACTGTTGGGGCTCTTCAATATGCCACCATCACAAGACTTGACATTGCTTTTGCAGTCAACAAAGCTTGTCAGTATGTGCAAGCTCCTACAGAAGCTCATTGGATTGCTATGAAAATAATTCTTAGATAACTTCAAGGCACTTTATCTTTTGGTCTGCGCGCAGTTTAGGAAATCTTATTCTCTGCAACTACAAGCATACTCTGATGCTGACTGGCTGGTGATACATCTGACAGAAGATCAACCAGTGGCATGGCCATATTTTTGGTACCTAACTTAATATCTTGGTGCTATAGAAAGCATAATACTGTGTCCAGATCCAGTACTGAGGCAGAATACATGGCTCTAGATGATGCCACTTTAGAGATTATTTGGGTTCAATCTATTCTCTCTGCACTACAATTCCAGTGTTCTAATCGTCCTGTGATGTGGTGTGATAATATGGGAGCCACCTACTTAACATCAATCCTCATTTTTCACAACAGAATGAAAACATATTGAAATAACATTTCACTTTGTCAGAGAACTGGTTGATGCCAAATCCTTAGAGGTTCATTTCTTATCCACTCGAGAACAAATTGTAGATATACTTACAAAAGCTTTGTCTACCAAACTCTTTTCTCTTCTCGTGTTCAAGCTCAGTATCTATGCACCCGCATAGACTCTGATCTTGCGGGGGGGGGGGGGGGGGGGGGGGGGGGGGGGGGGGTTAGAGTATGGTTTTAAAAGTGTGTAAGTTGTATATTGTGTCTGTAATTGTGAGCGTGTAAAGTGTGTGCTATGAGTGGCTGATAGTAACAGGTTATAACGTATGTTGGCCACCGACTCAGGTGGTTAACAGATTTTTAAATCTTATAAAACACAGAAACTCTGTGATTGAGTCTGTAATGAAAATCAAGAAGAATTGTTGTCAATTGAAATCAGAGATAGTGTCAAACGATCTCATCTCTTTCAACAAGATATAACTCGGCATGAGTCAGATATCAGACCGATTGTTTTATGGTTCGAGTCAAATCTGACTCACGACCTGACCCGTTGGAGTTAGGGAATAAAATGCACCTGACTCATTTAAGTCAGCTGAGTCAGATCTGACTCCAAAAATAAATACATTCAGTCAGATCCTGATAAATTAGGTGATTTCAGTGAGATCCAGACGAATCAATTTCAGATGAGTCAAATCCAACAAAGAAAAAGAAAATGGTATACAAGTTTTTGACTCCTAATATGAATATAAAGGCATTTTAAACATAAACATCAATGTATGGATAAGGGCTTTAATGTTTACTTCAAGGTAACCTTACTTTGTCCATTTCACATATTCAGCACCCCAAAAAAAAAAAAAAAAAAAAAAAAGAAAGGAAAACGCTTCGCAAAGGAGCTGCTTGGTGGCACCGGCTTGGCTTGCTCAAATTGATCCCATTATGTGGCTTCGGATTTCAAAACATACCGCTGCAAAATCTGCTTTTCCAGCTCTAAAACTATTGCATTGACCCCACAGTCACCGCCACATATGTATGTGAACCTGTTAAGTGTCAACAATTTAGCTTCTTGAAGAGCTTGATCACTTTATTTAAGTAGATCCCATGTTTTGACAACCAAGAACCAACGTTACCGAAATCTATAACTAATTAACCAACTCTAAATGACCAGCAATGAGGTATACATAGATTAGAGATATTGAATTGGTTAGGTCTACTGCACTTCATCATGAACTACCACACTAAACTAACTTCATATAATTCAAACCTTTTTAAATGTCCTTAACATCATTTAAATACACAAATATTTACCCTTTACATCAATAAAATACCTATGGAATTCTTCCGAGCCCTTAGATCTGATACACATTCAAATCTAACGGTGAACCATAATACATCAAGTCTTGACCTGGATTTGCACTTTGTTTGTTTAGTACTAACAGTTCTTATGGTTTGGTATTTGACAAGATTAGTTTAATAGTCACTTTTCCTATCTAATTCATTACTCAACTGCTCCTACAAATTAGTATACAGAAAAACCTTAAATACTATTGCCTATATAAACCATGCAAAACTTCTTCATTTTCATCACCTCTCCAATTTAAACATTACTAATACATTCATTTAATACAATCCTCTCTTCTATTCCTTTTTAGAAATTTCAATCATCCATCGCAAGAAATGGAGAAAAATCTTCTTTCTCGTGTCATTCTTCTCATGTTCTTCGTTTCTTCTTCTCTTTTCATTCTGTCCCAAGCTATAACTACTCCAGCTGGGACAATAGAAAGGATAACAAAACAGCAATTACTTGCAAGTATTCCACCAAATGTCGGACCAACACCAACTGGTTCATCTCAAATATTCTTAACATCTCCTTCGGGAAAATACTCGGTGTTCCTCTTACGTCGTGAGACTACTCTAGGTGCGGGTGGATTTGGTTCAGATTTTTGTTACATGCAAGTTCAAGATTCCGGGGTAAGCGTATGGGAATCAGAATGTACCCCGGTGAGTACTGCTAACACATGTAGTTTAGTGTTTGGTGAAGGAGGTCTTGAAATATTTGATGGAAGTAATTCTGCATGGGATGGAGATGTTGATGGTGATGAGCCTTTGGAAACACTTGAGATATTGGATACTGGTGATATGAGAATTAGAGATAAAGAAGGTGAGCTACAATGGAGAGCTAGTGACAACCCTATTGTTAACCAAAACTGTGGGTCCATCGGTTCACCTGGATTATCTCCAGTTTTACCACCTTTTGCTTCTCCTGTTCATGGTGGTGATGAGGATCATAATGGTCCATTCGGACAACCAGGTCGTGCTATTCCTATTCCAGTTGGTAACGGTGTTGGTAATCAAGGATTAGTGGAACCAATTCCAGCTGACCAGGAACAACCTGAAGATCAAGTTATAGCAGCAGCACCAGCTCCTTTAGATGATTCAGAACAGCTACCAGAACAAGCTATTGGAAACCCTCAGCATGGAGTAAGCTCAAAGCCATTGTCAGCTGCAGGGTTGAACCAACCATTTGGTGGAGCTGCTGGTGCAAATCAAGAACCCCTTGTCGACAACACTCCTTATGATAGTGGGTGTTCAAAGAATAAGGTATTTGGGCTTGGGTTTGGTTTAATTGCTGTTTTGTGGTGTCTTTGATTTCTCTTCTAATTGAGTGATGATTAATTGTGTTTGTGTTCGTTCTTAATTGTCGTTGTTTTTCCTATTGTGATGAAATTTATGTATTTGTTTGTGGGATTTGAAGTATGAAATGAAAGATTTCTAATCATTTTATTTTTAAGTATAATTTGGATATTCTTATTTTTATCTGTCTTTTTTTTTTGTGTGTGTGAAAGATTCTACCATATTGCAAATGTCAAACTTAATCATGGAGCACATACAAAGATAAAACTTCTCTAAGCAATTAAGCCATGAGAGAAAACTTCATTCAACTTCGATATTGAAAGAAGTAAAATTCATAATTACAAAAATAAAAACAAAATGCATATACAACAATATATGAACTCTCAGAATCGTGTACGTTTCAGCTGTTAATAATAAAAGTATGTGATTTCTTTCCTTGATAAATATGTCGAATTCCTTTTCCAAGGTTATCGTACTTTCTGTGACAAACCTTACGCTTCATCGATTGTAGTATTTGGGTTGCAGCTTTTAACTGCTTCTGTCACGGTAAGGTAGATATTGCTGGGACCAATGACATTTTCGATTTCTGATGAATGAAGTTTATCAATCACTGCTGCCCCGGGATTGGTAAGAATAAGCTGAAAAATTATAACATCGGTAATCACTCTAACAAACAGAATACCGAACTCTAGCTACTCTATTTACTACCCAATGTTGCAAAGAGTATATGGATTTTACAGTTTTACCTGAATATCTTGGCTTTGCAGTGTCCTAAATAAAAGCTCAAGTTCATTAATCCCAGTGGTATCGATGTCAGTAACAGCTAAAATGAACAAGAAAATCAAGTGTTATTAACGAATAACTAGTAACTAGAACGATTTGTTTAAATTCAAGAAAAGAAAATAAAACCAAGTTTCTATTTTACGTACATGACATATCGACAATCAAGTGCTTGATTTGTGGTAGACCTTTTGCAGTAAGATGTTCTTCTTCATCAACCAACCATCTCAAGATCCTGTAAGAAAAAGTTTGTGTTACTGATTTGAGTATCAAATTGGCCCCAATAGTTAAGCGTTTAAACACATAGGATGAGGGGTCATATGCAAAAGAGTCAAAAGTAACAATTGGGTATGTCTATACCTCTCCTTTACATAATTGCTGTTGGGAAAGTAAATTGCAGAATCCACCCTCACGATCAAAACGCCTGGAACTTTGTAAGCATCAGGATATTCCTCGACGCTCCTGTAAATTGTTGTTCTTGGGATTTTCCCAAGTAATGCTGTTCGCGGCCTTGTTATTTGTAACAGGATTTTCAGGACGGATATGATGATCTGTTCACAAAGAAGTACGGGTTTAAAATTATAGATACTTAGCATGTACGGATGGATAAATGCATTTTCAATTGTATCGTACACACGATGAATTACTTACTGCAATTAAAAGCCCCATTTCGATAGTTGTAAATACAACACCCAAAAACGCTCCCATGCAAGCAACAAAATCGAATTTGTCGACTTTATATATACGAATCATTTCTTTGTAGTCGAGTAAGGTGAGGACGGCAGATATAACAACAGCACCAAGAATAGCTTTTGGAGTGTACTTAAAAAGGGGTGTGATCACTAGAAGAGTTAGTAGAACAACACCAGACATGACAATATTTGAAACAGGAGTTTTGCAACCGGACATGTTGTTCACAGCGGAACGAGAGAATGAGCCTGGAGGAAATCAAAGAATGGTTATTCCTTGTCTGACAGATGAAGCATAAAGATCTTCTAATTACAATGGTTATCAAAATTCCTACCTGTAGACACATAGCATGATGTCATGGAACCAACCATATTCATTGATCCCATTGCCAACATTTCTTTGTTTGAATCAAGTTTATAATTTTTCATGCCTGCAAATGTTGGTCCAATTGCTATAGCTTCCTGTCAAATTCGAGAGAAGATGGTTATACATAGATACAGTTAAGTGCGCTTGATGGTTTTCTCAAAAATAGGCTGTGACAGTGGAGCTTACAGATAAAGCAATCATGCCTACCACCGCGCCAATCCTCATTCCTGCGGCGAGATATTTACCAGAGAAATAAATATCCTGAAACGTGACTGGATTGATACCCTTCCTTATGTAGTTGACCTTTATAAATTGAAATAAGTGTCAATTAGTAATAATCATAAATGGTTCAACTGAGAAACATGAGAATATAAAGGGATTCCTTACTATTTGCACATCGTCCTTGTCGACACGAGTGAGATACACAATGACGGTGGACGTGACAACACAGAAAGAAGGAGCTATAGCCGACAACCAGAAGAATTTCCTGTTCTTAGTTCCCTGTGGTCATAAACTTATACATGTAAGAGTTATATTTATATAAGTTCAAGCTCATGGAGTCATGGTGATAGACGAGAAGCGATTTGCTCTTACCAGATAGGTTGCAAGAAATAAGAAAGCCAAGAATGGTGTTCCTATGGCTGCTGACTGCCAGTTCCACTGCAAACATAGTAAGCAGACCAATCGACTCATTAGTACTATATTAATAGACATGTAGGCTCATTTTGGCAAAAGTCAAGGGGTTCTGAGCTAACTTTATAAAGAGTTTATCTACTATTTGATGTTATAAAGCTAGAGAATACTTACTCCATGATGCATCGAACCAAATACTGATTGCATGACGGAGACAATGTCATTTTTCTTCGTAAAACCCCTTATGCCGAGTATTAGTGCAAGTTGTTGAGCTGAAATTACGATTGCAGCTCCCCCCATAAACCCCACAAGTGCAGCATGAGATAAGAAGTCAACCAAGAATCCTAATCTGAAAGCAAAATATTTATTTAATTATTTTTGCAAGGAGTGAAAAAAGAGTTAAAAAATTGAAGCAACACATAATTTTTAAGCCAACTAGAAGAAGAAGAAAATATATGAATGCTAGCTAGCTAGCTCATCGATTACCTGAAAAAACCAAATAAGAATTGGACAAGCCCGGCAAAAAATGTAGCTGTAAATACCAGGTTATGGTATTCAATTGGATTTTTTATGGGATCAGCTTCTGCCGAACATTGAGTACCCAACAAGAGAGATATAACAGATACTGCTCCGATGGCAATATCTCTTGAAGTCCCCATGCAGGCATAAACCAATGGTGGAACGAAACTTGTGTCTGTACGTAAAATATTGCAAATCAACAATATCAGAACGCAAGATGATAGATAACAAATCCAATTACTTATCAACTATGTGACAAAAGGTCGGGGGGAGGAAAATAGCTTACACAGCCCGTAATGTGGTTCCAAATTAGCAAGCTTAGAGTAGCCAATATCCTGTTTCAAGCATATTCGGTACTAGTTAGCAACAGTAGGATTGCTTAGTGATAAATACTAAAATACTGTCTTTACATGAGAAGTTTGGTTGTTTACCTGAGGAATACTGAGACTCGCAATAGTGACTCCGGCGACAAAATCATTTTTGAATTTGGATATGGTATATTCTCTTCCCCATTCAAGAATGGGAAAGAGAGTTTGGAGTCCTATGACGAACTTTCTTGCTATTGTCTGGTTCTTGAAAGGACGTAAAGGTTCATCAGAAAAGAAAAATTCCTTTGTTGTGCTTTTAATAGCCTTCAACAGATTTTGCTTTGGTGGCACTGCGACCTTTTGAACATTGGGCTCGCCGTTTGCATGCCTCCGCGATGGCGGCATGCTACCATTGTCCATATCATCGGTAGAATGAACTGAATGGCCCATCCTTCAGTGCTGTATCACCGGTTCCGATGGAGTAGTAAACACCTGAAATGAGGATTGATGTAAGTTGAAAAGAATGACATGCAATCAATTTTGTGTTTGACTTCCCATAACATTAATCAAAACATGAATGCAAAAGAAAGACATAAGCAGAGATCAGATTGCTACCTTAATTTTTCACTTAGACAGGTAATACCTGTTTGTATATGTATCTCTAGTTCTCAACACAAATGAACGAGCAAAAGGCAGTTAAGAAATGCAAGCTTCATTTGTATTGAGACTGTTTTGATAAATGGTCATGCTCTGATTCTCTTATATAGGTTCCTCGACCGGGATGGTGCAATTAAAATAACAGTTTTAGGATATTCATGTTTCCCAAATAGTTCATTTTGTTTATAATATAAAACTACAAGAGGAAACTATCAGACTAATTAAACAAATACGGCAAAAAAATAATGATCAGGTTAAAGTCAAACTTTCCAATTTCCTTATAAAGTTCCAAACAAGTGGTAACATTCAGACTATAGATCAGAGAGTCTTCTATTCTGGTTGTGGGGATATATGATTAGGGTGATGGTGTCAAAAGCGGCTGATACTCTAGTCTATGTAGTGTAGACTATGGAGGCCGGAGCCGTGGGAAACCATGGGATGGGATTATCAAAACAAGAATAACTGACAAACCATGGGATATCTTTTCTCTTTGAACAGTACCATGGGATATCTTTAATGGTGTCATAAGTACGCATCTTTGAACCATCATTGTTTAGAAGTGCATGCTCATCATGTTGTTCTGCACTCGAGTTCATGATAGCAAGACTCATATTGTTTATCTACATTCATCCGGATCTACCTCATTTCGTGCAATAGGCAAAATTATTGATTTTTTTTAACAATTAACCAAGTTGTTAAATATTAAATTATTGAAGGAATCAAGTTGCTTATTGATTAACCCAAGTTGTTTGGAAGACAACTGGAAACGGAACTCAAGGAAACATTAAACAACACACACACACAAAAATAGAAAAGAAGAATAACGAGAGCATAAATACAGGTAGTCTGACCGAGCAAAAAAATACAGGTAGTCTACTCGCTGCTAACGTTGGATGTTGACGGAGACAGGGAATATTGTTTAAGGGTGGCCACCAAATTAGGAATGACGAATATATTATTATGTACCTGATCAATGGTTATTATTTTTGTAACATGTATATAAGAATATCAAACAATGGTATATTGGCATGCAGGCTATTCTAGTCCAGATGTAGTTATCCTCCTATCGGATGATGGCAATTTCCAATGCCCCGCATGATGACTTGAACGTTCAACATCCATTTTTCTTTCCACTTTGCAAAATTAGATATTTCACAGTGAAAGACTCGTCCAATTTGTCATGATAAACAGACATAAATAGAGGCGGATGTAGAATTGTAGTGTGCGATTTACCAAGTAAAGGTTTCGTTTCACAATAATGACAGTAAGCGCACGAAGTGGACAACTATAATCAAGTTGCCACAGTACGGACATGCCCTTGCAAGTGACCCAAAAGCCAAATTCAGATGTTGAATTGAGGCCATCCTTGAATTGGAAACATTATCATTCATTGTTGTCATAATAATAATTATTGTAAATTAGATTAGTTGACTAAAACTTGATTAATAAATATCCATCAAAATTCAGACATTAATCAACCTATTATAAATTTGCAGCTTGTGCCATTTATAACTCTTTTGGCAAGTCTCGTTAACGTGGGCCGGCAAAAAAACTACTCGTAACGCTTAAATTAGTAAGTTTTTGGGACGTTCACATGCTGTGTAGTATTTTGCTCAAAGTCCATATGTGATAACCAGCAGAAACTCGATATCGTTCATCTAGACACACGAAAAAGATACTGCCTCCGTACCTATTATATAGGCGGAAAAGTAGTATTCTCTTAGAATAAGAAAATGTTTAGTTTTCATAAATTTCCTTTTACTTTCCAAATTTATTCTTACCTTGTTCCAATACAAATATTATTTTATATATCTCTATCTCAAGATGTAAAACTAGATTGTATAATACCCATACATCATTAATAGGGATGTATGTGGAAAAAACAACTTTGAAAGTGGAGCTCCGCCTATCCAATGATACTATAAAATTTTTAAACTCCACCTATATAATAGGTACGTAAGGAGTAGTTACTGACTGCCTCTTCTCGTGCATCGAGAGACGTTATAATGTTTTGACATCAGAGAAGTATAATGACGACAACTTTTTGAACTAATAAAATAGACTTCAGAATTCAAAGTAGAGTATTAATCTTTTCGTTATCATCCAAGGATTACCAGTTTGCCACCTTACCTGTATTCGACTTGGCAACATTTGCATTAATAAATTGCAAGTCCTCTGCAATGTCTACATAAACCGTATCCGTCATAAGACTCCAAGCAGTCTGATAGTGACTAGACGACACTACAAAACAGAAGGCCTTTTGGGACGGCCAAAAAACGTCCCAAGAGGACAAAAAACCGTCCCAAGAGGTATTAGGGACGGTTTATGTACCGTCCCCTGTTCCACCGTCATTAATACTATTTGGTCATGTTTTCTTTTTGGGACGGCCATATTTTAGCCTTGATTTAAATATTTTATGACTATTAGGGACGGACAGGCCATCACCGTCCCAAATATCCTTCTTTAGGGACGGTTTTTTCAAAACTGGCCGTCCCTAGAAGCCTTCTTTTTTGTAGTGCGAACAAGGACTCTGCACTCACCGATGGATATCTGTGTGAGAGAACGAGGAATTCGATAGGCTCCTCGAAGAATTTACAAGGGGTTATGTTCTGGGGAGCTACCACTTTTTCTCTTACTCGAGATTATCTCCCGGTAATTGAAAAGCAATTTTTTTTTTTATGGAAAGATGAATTATATTGACTAGCAAATATAGATTTACAATGTCGTTTCTATCAAAAACATTAGAGAAAATGCTAGATTGCTGAATTTTTTATTGTAGTTTTGTAGACATATGTTGAAGTGTTTATACCCAAAACTACTTCTAGGCACTAAATACGATGATTTGATGATGATTAGGGTTAAAAGACAATCAAAAATAAATAAGGAGACAAGAATTTACGTGGTTCGGCAAGTTGTGCCTACATCCACAGAGGAACGGAGATATGTTTTATTGATTATGATGATACAAAGGATTTTTTCCGGGTTAGCTAATCTAAAATTCCATATCTCATTAGGGTTTATGATACATGTATTTATAGTGTTTATGTAACCCTAATTCTAATATAAACTTCATGTGCAAGCAACTTGGGCAACAAGTCTTCTAGAAACTTCTGGAATCCTCCTTAGCGGGCTTTATTTTATACACGGTACAAACATCGCCCCCTCTTAACTCTAACTTGTTGGGGGTTAAGATTTTTGTTTTTCCTTCGCGTCGATCGTCGATGACGTAACTCGTCAGTCACCCCCAAGCATGAGACATCACAAAGACGCCCCAAACTGTGATAACCTGCAATAAAATTTGCTCATGTGCTAGGGGAGACTTTTTGCCACGTGGTGGACTTGTGATGCTCGATAGCTAGTCGAGTCTTGAGTAGAATGTAGTGTGTGCTTGTGGCTGGGGCAATACGAGTCTTTGGACCAATATCGGGCATTGGGCACGTGGTTCGACGAGACTTTGGACCAACATCGAGCGTTGGGCTCGTGGTTGAGACGAGACTTTATGCTTTCCAGGGTGCAAGTCTTTCATACTCGCGTGCAAGACGAGATTTTATGCTTGCGATAAAAGCAAGACTTATGTACTCACGTGCAAGGTGAGGCTTTAGGTGCTTGCGATGTGATGAAAGGCTAAATATTGAAGGGTCTAAGCAATCCTCATCTCTAACTCGATCATGTCGCTATCCACGAACCTTGAACTCGATCATGTCGTTATCCACGAACCTTGAACTCGATCATGTTGCTGCCCCAAATGCATATAAAAGTTTCTCGAACACGAAATTTTTGCTTCCATGCTGTAGGGAATTTAAAAATGATTCTAACGAGCCAAAAATCACTCAATTCGGACTTAAAACGAAGAAGTTATTAACGAAACAAGATTCGAACGAAGTGCGAGTACTATCATATCCATGGCAGTGCTGACTGGATCAAAAAGTTGACGTGGCAACATCAGATGCTGACATGGCATAACCCAATTACAGACGAATTGTCGCTGACTGGACATCTGCTGACGTGGCACGTTCTGATGATATGACATCGGTGTCATGCTGACTGGACTGCGGTTGCTGATGTGGCAGTGTCCAGCAAGGATGTAGCGTTCAGTGATTAGGAAAATCTGATGACGTGGAGGATTTACTGGATGATGACGTAGTAGATGACTGGGGAGATGACGTGTCGTACACAGTGTCATTGACTAGATAAAGTCTGTTGATGTGGCGGACACCAATTGGTCACTGTTGCTGAGCTAGTGAATGACGTGGCCAAATGATCTGGCAATGGTTACATGTATCGCCGTCTGATTAGCTTGAATGGATGAACAGAAACTTTTGGCCACAGTTTCTGCAACTTTTTCGCCACGCTTTCTTCAACTCTCGCAACGCTTCCTTCAACCTCGCAACACTTTCTTCAATTGTTCACAACAGTTTCTTCAACCTTGTAGCGGTTTATTCAACCCTTGTAACGGTTTCTTCAACCCTCGTAACGGTTTTCTGAACCCTAATTTTTCCTTTTTTTTTTCTGAACTTTGCATGGAATTCGTGCACGTTTTTTGTGGTTTTTTGACGCACCTATATCAATGGAAAAACACGATCGTTTTACACGAATCCCCTTAGTCGGCGCCAATGTTTGCACCCAAAATTACTTTTAGGAACTAAACACGATGATTTGATGATGATTAGGGTTAAAAGACAATCGAAAATAAACAAGGAGACAAGAATTTACGTGGTTCGGCAAGTTGTGCCTACATCCACAGAGGAACGGAGATATGTTTTATTGATTATGATGATACAAAGGATTTTCTCCGGGTTAGCTAACCTAAAATTCCATATCTCATTAGGGTTTATGATACATGTATTTATAGTGTTTATGTAACCCTAATTCTGATATAAACTTCATGTGCAAGCAACTTGGGAAACAAGTCTTCTAGAAGCTTCTGGAATCCTCCTTAGCGGGCTTTATTTGCGGGCCTCCCGTGTATTTTATACACGGTACAAACATGAAGACTTTTTATTCTTGCTTCCTTGACGATTAGATCCGCTGCTGCATTGTATTTTCTATTTGTACGCCCTCCGCAATTCCGTGTTTCCATTTGCAACATACTTATTAAATATTGTAGGTAGAACCAGAATGTCCTTGCTCGATCAAAATTAAATTCACTTGAGTCTTTGATGAAAATCAAATTGGTTCACACAATCACACTTGAGTTTACCTTTTTAGAACCAACATTGTTTTATTTATGTGTTCTTCTGTAGCGAACTCTTATGTAATGTGGTAGATTTATGTAACCACTATTTTCCATCAGGAAAATGTGTGGTCACAAAAAATAACAAGCGATACAGACTCCATTGTTCGATGGTCGTATGACCCCCTCGATGGTCAGATGAGAGCCAACAATAATTTTTTATCGCTCTATGTTTTGATCATTGCTCAGTAGTTCATCATCTAACGACTAGAAATTCACCCCTATAAATCCTCAACTTCAAATTCATCTCAACTTCAAATTAATTTCAACATGGATAGTAGTCAATACATCAAAGTGCCTAGTGTTCGCTTCGCTCGAGAAGAAGATGTTTCTCTAATTAGTGTTGGATATCAGTTGCAAGCGACAGAGGTTTCAATTTAATTGCTTTTAATTTACATGACACTACATTTTAAAGATTTGTGATATTACGTCATGTAATTCGAGAAGAACAAATGGGTTTCTTCAAGAAAGATATTACTTTATCAAAAACGAAGTGAGAAAGTATGCGCAAATTTTGTGGATGATAAAAGGGGCATCCTTGGTTGTCCGTCGACGAATTAAATATTAGAGCTCATACTAATTTTGTTGAAGACAACAGAGGATGGTTTAAGCATGATGAATGCTATCAATTCTATAAAATTCATGTACATGGATTTGATTTTGATTAAGCAGTATTATGTAATGCAGTTGCGTTTAAATTTTAATTAAATTTTGGAATTTAATGAATGTAAAACTTGTTTGGATTTAAACATAAATTCTAAAGATATCTTTCAACAGTAAAAACAAAAAAAATTATATTAAAAAAGATTGAAATTAAATTATATCCATAAACTACTAATTTCCCTGACCATTTCATCACCAAAGATCCAATTGGTCATGCTTCCGGGATCAAGAGTGTTATTCCACACATCAAAGATTGAGCCGATTTGAGACTGACTTGGTGGTTGAGTTGCATCCTTGTCAAAACCTTGAAAAGTAACGGGATCACTCGTGCGGAGAGGAACACGATAGCAACCCGCAGATTAGTGAAATGCTGATCTGGTTGAGGCAATTGGGGTAAAGAGAGTAGATTGCCTAACTGCTTCAACGTTCAAGTGACCACCAATACTCAAAATAATAACATTGTTGAATTAGTTTATTTAGATAAAATGTGGAGAAACAATAATAAATAAATAGTCCGCGAGTTACAACACCAGAGGTGTCACTATCCATACACAAAAACTCCAACAAAACAAATTGTTCATAAACAAGGTTGTGAAATCGTAAATCGTGGAGCGAATCGTTTTTCAATTTTGAGAATTGAATCGTATTTTAAAGCGTAAATCGAAGATTCGTGGACCATTATGAATCGTATGTATATTTCTGAAATATATGGAGTATTTAGCAAAAATTATATTTTCTTTCCAAGTTTTGGTCCCTGAAAGTGTGTATACTAATTAATTTCGTTGTGTATCAACAAATACCAAAGTGGAACATTGGTTAGAAGTCACCCCTATGACATGTGAGGTCTTGAGTTCGAAACTCAAATGTGTATGGCTTCAGAATCAAGTCAAGAATCGTAGTCAAATTAGTTTGACTATACGATTCAGAGCAAAAACGATTCGAAAGTGCGATTCAAATCGATTATATTCAGAATGACTCGAATCGTGCGATTTAACTCGTGAATTGGACGATTTTAAAAACCATGTTCATAAAAACCCCATTTAACATAAACTGTCTATTTTACCCTTCTACTTTAAATCACCCCAACAAAAACAAAAATCAACCCCACTTTTAATTTTATAATTGCCACCAACAACACACCATCGTGCCACCACCACTGACCACCATCTCCGCCAACCACCACCACCGCACCTCCACCACCATCGCCACCGTGCCACCACCACCATCCACCATACAGCCGCCACACCACCACCACCACCGACCGCCACCACATCCATACACCACCATCGCCGCCACCACCGCCGCCGCGCCACCGCACCACCACCACCTCCGACCACCACCAACGCACCTCCACCACCATCGCCACTGCGCAACACCGCTGTCCACCACCACGCCGCCACACCACCACCGTCGTCCACCACCGCCACATCCACCACCGCCACCGTCACCGTCCACCGCCACTACCACCATCCGCCACCACCTGCCACCACCGCCACCGCACCACCACTGCCGTCCACCACCGCCACCGTCCACCACCGCCACCGTCCACCACCACCGTCCACCACCACCACCACCGCCACCGCCCACCACCGCCACTGCGCCAGCCACCGCCACTAGCCAGCACCACCACCACCACTATCCACCACCGCCGATCACCAACGCCGCCGACCACCACCGACCAAAACCAGCACCACCGCCAACACCTGCCGCACCGCCACCAACAACACGACCGCCCACCGACAAAAAATTAGATGAAACCGATTTTGGTTTCATCATTAATACGATGAAACCGATTTTGGTTTCATCATAAAATAATATGAGAATTCAACTGCAAGAAAAATTATAAGAGGTATTATACATGTTCATTGATAGAAAGACAACATTGAATGTTATGATTGACATGGCATGCCTAAATGCTATTTTGCAACGCTTCGAAACACCAACAGATGAAACATAACTAAACAAAGTGAACCTTAGTCGAAGATCGATCCTGTTTACGAAACGCATATATAAGCAACTATTGTAACCACAAAAATCTAAGAAATCCATTCAAAATAGACACAAAATTGCAGATATGCAGATGCAATATAACAAAAGTATACAAGATAAAAATATATCGAAGCTAGGCAGAGCATCGGTTAACAATGAAACTTGAACGGCTCATCCAAGATTGTACAATAAGGTAAGTGCATAGATGTGTTGTCTCGCATATATATCAGTCATAGTCTAAGAATGAGACAAGATGAATGAAATTGTGCAGATCTTAGTTAAAAACTCACAGTGATGAATTTGCCAGTGTTTTGGCCATTAGCGCGATAGTATTTATTGGCTAGAGGATCTTGCACTACTCCTGGTGGACCCAGCTTATCTTTATACACTAGGGGGAGAAGGGGGAGACTTGTTAACTTCATGTACATTTTGAACTAGGGGGTCTGAGTAGCAGAAGTAGTTGAAGCAGCAGCAAGTGCAACAGGTGCGGATGGTTTTGGTTCCTCAGGAGCAGCAAAGAGATATCCTAAAAACTATGACCTCCTCCATAACTAACTCCACGACCCATTTATCTGAAACACCAACAAGATTGTTTTCTTCGACATAAAATCTAGAAAGAAAATCACATATTAGATGAAACAGAAATTTCATTCAAACCTCAGCAACATCATTAGTTACAGCTAGAATTCAAACCACACAACTACCTAAACATTATCACATTCAGTTTCATAACATTCTGTAAAGCACCCACCAATAAAATTTTGTAACTCAATTTTTTATGTTTCGGACTTAACGTAAACACAAATACCACTTCTTTGATTCAAAGCACATAATCTTCATCACAACTAGCATTGTAAATCCTAATCCACGGATATCAAACACAACAAAAATTCAAACTCATAAACAAAATTCAATCTAAGTAAGGATAAGATTAGATGGAACCAATTTTGGTTTCATTATAAATACGATGAAACCAATTTTGGTTTCATCATAAATAAGATGAAACCATAATTGGCTTTGTCAGATATAAACCATGATTCATTCTGTTTGACCACACCAATAGCAATAACCTGTGTTGGCTTATAAAAAAAATAACTTGAAAATCGCATAAATATTGCATGGCATGGACACACAGAGGTCTCAATATTTAGAACAGGGTCATTCAATTCATTCATTATAGCCAAAGCCCAAAGGTAAGTCATACAGGAAAAATAAGGAGACATACTTCTTCACACTAATGGGAGAAACATAAGTTAGTCGTAATTTTCCGATAAAACATGCACACTATACCTATATCCTATCAGTGATCACAAAGATTATGGTGTTTTCCTTTACTAAAAATAAACACAAACCTCCTTCCCAAAATACCATGGCTCATGATCAACAATGCCCTTTTCAGAATGGCCTCGGAAAAAAGGATGTTGACAGCAAAAATTTCTAAATTAGCAAAAATTAGATGAAACCCATTTTGGTTTCATCATAAATAGATGAAGCCATTTTTGGTTCCATCATAACTAAGATGAAAACATAATTGGTTTCGTTCAAATGTCTATTCAACTGCAAGAAAAATTAGAAAAAGGTATTATACACGTCCATTGATAGAAAGACGACATTGAAATGTCATGATTGACATGGAATGCCTAAATGCTATTTCACAAAGCTTTGAAAACACTAACGGATGAAACGTAGATAAACAAAGTTCTCACCACCACAAAGTTACTAAGATGAACTTATTTTCTCCCTAGTTGTTTGAGTTGCAGGTAAGACTATACGAGCTGCAAATACTTTGCAAGTAGATATTACATTGCCTATCTCTAAATTTTCAGCACAAATAATAATATGGAGAAATTATGGAGCAACATTAACTTCACCACAAAGAAAAATGAGAGAACTAGTTTTGTTATGCCCAAAGCTAATCGCATAACACATACTTACCCATTATGTATCCAAGCATCCCTTCAAATTTTCAAGTACATACTGGATGTCGAATGTGAACTCGCAGAGTTTCACCTTCTTCTCTTCCAAGTAGTTACTCAGTTTATAGACTGACCAGAACCTGCGAACATATAAAAGTACGCATCAAATAACCAAATAATAACAGTATTAATGTGACAAAACCGTATCAATGTGGAAAAACCGAAGAACAGGGACGACAACAACAAAACAGTAATATGGTCTATTAATGAGTATCAATATATGTCTAACACATGCCATGTAACTACAGAAAATTATCAAAAGTGAACCCTGAGATTTGAAGCAGCATGAGGCCATATACCCAGACTGATTTAAATAAGGATGCCAGGCCTGTAACGTTAATCAAAAAAATATAAGAAAAAGAAACACCCACCTTTTTGCATGATGAGATATAAACACGAGAACCTAATGAGCTAGCATTGTCTTGTGTGCGTCAGTTAATTTCATTTGTAAGAAACCGATACATGGGCATACTCATAACAGGCATCATCCAACTAAAAGGCATTCCCATAACAATTAGGTACATGTTTTCAGTTCTTCAGCATCAAGAGTCCATAGTGGATAAGTAAAATCAGCTACCTCGTTGTGCATGATAAAATAAATATGTGTCCGTTCTTGTAATGCAAAGTTCTGAAAGCATGTGTGCCGGAAGATGTGAGATTGATGCAAAAAACTATACTTCATAATCTAAGCAACATAAAAAGAAAAAGTGATGGAAGATAATGGGAGAAAGGAGAGGGGAGGGATGGTAAAAAGTTCCCTAACAATGCATCTCTAATTAAATTGCAAAGCTCTATCAGTAGAAAATTTAATGAAATGTGCAGCTGCTTAGAACTCATTATAAAGTAGAAACCTACATATAGGAGAGACTATCTATCGATGTTGACCCGCATCTTTGATTTCTTTGGTGATGTACGGTCAGTGTAGGACCCTGGGTAACAAACATTGGATCTTACTGGCAGCTCACGAATAGAACTTCAATTCTGCAATGTCAAGAAGCCTCTGGTTACCCGATATACAAAAACCACTGTATAATTAGCACATTCCAAGACTAGTTTCCCAAACCACTCAGTTTTGAGATTGACATCTATGTTTACACCAGTAATATTATTCCACCAACAAATCAATTAACACCAAAAATAAAAAATTCAACTTTTCTTTGGGATTTTCAATTCCCAGTTTCAACAAAACTCACAACAAAACAAGATCCAGTATCTAATATAATTAAAAAAATCAATGAAATAATAAGATTTTAATTACTTACCAACTTCAAATTACCATTAAAATTCATCGTTTCTCCCGAGACAAACACCAGCAGATGAAATTGAATCTCCGTCAATGGTTCATTTCCACCATGACATCAATTCGCCATCATCACCACCTTGGTTTCTCTAATTGAGTTTGTAATAATACTCAAATACATGAATCATTTCGGCTCACTCTCAGATTCAATCATATTACTATCAATCAATTCAACTTATTACTTGTGGTGGTGGAGGAAAACGAGGAAGAAGAGGAGGTGTTGCTGGTGGGGTTGGGGGAAGAAGAAAACAAGGAGAAGAAGGTGTGGATTTGCTAGAGGTACATAAGAAGAAAGAGAAGGTGTTGCTACTGGTGGTCAAGGGGGAGGAGGATCAGATTAAGAGGATCTGGTGTTGATGTCAGATCTGAACGTCGTAACTGGTTGGTGGTCGCGGAGGTATTGTTGGTGGAGAAGTAAATGGTAGTAGAAGAAAAAAGAAGGTTGGTATTAGATCTGAAACTGGTGGTGGTTTATGGTGGTGTGGCAGGTTGGAGGTGGTGGTGCTACTAGGGAAGGAGGAAAAGGAAATGAATTAAGAGAGAAGAAGAAAAATTTATATGCATATGCGTACAGTGAAGGTCAAGATTGGAAAGTCAAAAGAGTAATGAAAACTAAATTTAATAATTTTAAATTGAAATGGAGTTTTTGTATCATTTTTCCTGGATATGGTTTTCATTTATCCTAAATAATATGGCTGGTGTTTGTGTAACTCAAAGAGTATCAGCTTGGTTTTTTATAGCTTAATATGATAAATAAATGGATAAATGATTGGGAAAAAAATTGGTTCTTGCCTCAAAAACCATTAAGGTTTTTTATGGCACACGTCGATCATATATCGAGGGTTGTGTAAAGTTTTGATAAAATCTGAGACCCGCAGTTATATATTGTTGCTCGCTCTAAATCTTCTAACGATTCCAGAAAACCAGTCAATGTCACCGAGCTTTCATTTGCAAAATATAATTTGTCCTACTGTGTACAACACAAACACGCTCCAACTCCCCATAATGTTCAGGGTACAAACACTGTATATTTGTACCCTTTTTCTTCCATTATCCTAGCACAATGTTGTAAAGAAATTTTCAACCCAGTCACCTTTAATCCATATGTTCTATATTCTGGTTTTCCTTCTTGGTTCATTTGAGTAAAAATAAAGTAAATCTTTTCATTTTTCTTCCGACTCCCATTTTAGTCTTTTAAATGGGAGTAAATTTTCCTCAAGGAATTCTCATCAACATGTAAAAATCTAGCGGTGCAACTCATATTGAACAATGTATTCATAATTAAAAGTTGAGTGAATACTTGTAAAACTAAAAAAAAATATCTAAAAGTTTAATTAGAAGAAAAACAAACTTACCACATTCAAAATATGTGAAAAATAACGTATTTGTTGTCTTCTACTGTCTCATTATAACTTGAATGACTTGAGTCTTATGATTTTTAAATTCTATATCATATGAATGTCACCAAGGATGCAATATAGTATAAGCCTTTGGGTTTTCAGGATCTTTTTTCCAGAAGAAGTCCCTTTGAAATTTGTCAATATCCTGACAGGTCTTCTTAGGCAGATTCAAGCAGTTCATCTGGTATATTCTTGAAAGTGGAGGTGACACTAGCAATCATAGTGGCTGTGCCATTTGGAGAGAGGTTTTTAATTTTCCATCCAGCCAGTCTGAACTTCAATTTATCAACGCAAGGTTGGAAGGCGTGGATTTTAATTTTATTGGTGAAGAGAGGAGACCCCAATTACTTGCCTTTAGAATCAATCTTTTGGACCTACATGTAGTTACTTATTCTATTAGCTATGTCAGGAGCAGTGTTCTTGCTGAAGAATAAACCAGATTTAGCGAAGTTGATCATTTGTCTTGAGAAAATGATGAAGATGTTGGTAATTTCCACCAGATTTTGACATTCATGTATATTAGCCTTACAGAATACCGTACATTCATCAACAAACAATAGGCGACTAATGCATGATGCTCCATAACATATTTGAATGCCATGTATCAGACCATGATTCTTAACATTCATGATATTAGACCATAGCTCGGTTGAACTCACCAAGCGTTGGTATGTCAAGTTTGGTTGTCATATTTTAGTATTAAAACTCATCTAGAGTCGCTTGATTAAATATTAGAGTCAACTTCGTTTAGGTTATACTAGAAAGTCTAGGAATGTTGAGACATACAAGTATTACTCCGAAGACCTGAAGAATGTGAAGAAGTAACGAACTACAACGACATTATCCTTCCACTTGAAGTTTGTAATATTGACTAGAATTGTTTCATTCCTAACGTATCTTTCAAGTCGTGCTATATTGAAAACATAACTGCGAAGCTGTATATATTGTACATAGTGTATATATTACTCTATTAGTGAGACATGATCATATGATCATAGTATTGGGAATTATACTACGAAGTATAACGCTTATCTTTTGAGCTTCGTAAATATGATATCGACATAATCTTGTATATATTGTTATGATTATGTGAATGGGTTATGGTGAAGATTTCATCCTAGAAAACAATGTTTTACATTTGTTTAAAGGAACTACATTGATGAACTTGTTTTATGAATCAAAGGGGAAATCATGAGGCATATTGGTCCGGCTATTCAGTGCAAATCTTTGGATGACCAATATGTGTGAGATGGTAGAACCGATCTTAACTTATGTTATGTATCTTGGTGTAACTAATCACAATGCCTGACTTATGATTTGGTATGACTGGTTTTTTTTAATTGGTGTAACCGATCCTAAGTAATCACCATGTGATGGTATGATCGATCTTTGTAATTGATGTGACCGATCCTAGTAATTGGTGTGACCGATCACGAGCATTGTGGAATCGATCCTTGTAATATGTAACCGGTCCTGGTAACTGGTGTAATCGGTCCTGGTAACTGGTATGACTGATCACAAGCAATACCATGTGTAGATGGAACCGATCCTTGTAACTGGTGTAACCGATCCTAGTGATTGGTAGAACCAATTGAACTCATTATGTGATTTGGTATTTGATCAATCACATAGTAGTCTTGGAATACATGTGAACCAATTTTAAACTTGTTTGGAAGTGTAGTATAACCGATTCCAAGAATGTAAATCCATGTAAATATGAAATAAGGATATACACTGAAAAGAAGTCAACATATCATTTATTGTTCAAATATATTCCTTAGTACTCAAGGTGATCCTGTGCCTGAATTAATTGAGAATCTTTTAATTAAGATTTTTGATTTTTTATACTTTAATTACCAGCAATTAAATGCATATCTCTAGAGAATAAAAATCAGTAATGTGCAATTACTAATTGGAGATTTTCTATTGAGAGATTTTCTGAAATATTGGACAAGCATTTATGGGAATTATGAAAAACCGAATTTTGCCATTCATTGCATATCTTGAGAATATCTTCGATTTTGGAAATTCCTTGGTGTCCAAACATCCTTGGTCTATAAATACCTAGGTTTTCGCTTCTAATAAACTATCTTAAGAGCCAAGTAAACTTCGTTACTTGTTGTTTCTGGCGGAACCGTCTATTCGGAGAGGAAAATATCCTAATTAGGTGAAATCTCTTACGACCGATCGTTTAAAGACTTTTGTGGGATCAAGAAGCTCTACGAGTACCGTTGGTGGTGTTAGAGCACTGCTCGGTCAAACTCTCAAGCGTTGCTTTCTCAAGCTTGTTTATCAAGTTTAATTGTCAAAACTATAAGTCTTGATTTCTAGCCTACTTATAGTTATGTCTCAGACTAGGATAAAATGTACAGTTGAGCTTTAGAATTCACATAGTTCATCGATTGAAGACGAAGAACTACTAAGGGGACCTTGTGGAACTTCATCAACAAAAGGTATGTGGAGACTTAAACTCATCTATCACTCAGAAGTTTATTTCTACTCTTTCTCCTATTGAAACAAAAGTCGTATAGCTATATAAACTTTAAGCTATACACATTTGATATTTCGAGCTAAGTTTAACTCGCTTACATATTTATCGAAATATGTGTCGGTAAGCTTTGGCTTTAACCAATTTCATCTTATATTCTTGACGAAAGTAAAAAAATGATCATGTCAAAATCACCTGGTAACATCTTACTTGATTTGTGTGAGACAGTCATTTGATGCAGACTCGGAATGTTTTATAATGATAATTTGTTAACTTGAAAATTGCTTTAAAGCTAATAGTTTGTCTGAGACAGCTACTCCATTCTTCTAAGAATGTTTCAATGATTGAAATGGGAGTTTAGAACGATTAACCATGATTGGATACAACACAGTATGCGTACTTATATATGTGTATTCCAAGTCCAGGAATCTAAGTATGCATACCCGTATGCGTACTGATTCAACAGTTTAAGTACGTGAATTATAGTATTCGTACCCGTACACGTACTGGTTTCAACTGAGTACGGTCATGTACGATAGTATGCGTACCCATTTTCATACTAGCGAACACATATCAAGTCCGGCAACTTAGGTATATGTGTACCTGTTTGCATACTTGAGTGGGTTAAGTTTTAAAATCGTCTGAGTTATTGTTTGAGGGTGAAAACGGTTTCTGCTGATTTTGGTAATTTCGGGTGTGTGGGTGAGAAACGAATTTAAACCCTAAACAATGTACTGCAAGGGAGTACTTTAGATTCGAGAGATCAATCTGTACAAATCCGACCTAAACCAAGAAATGGCCGTTCCAGACCTGCTTCGGTCACAAAGTGAAGGAGAAGGGTTGGTTTTGGGGAGGGAAGCGAAGAAAGTGTTGAGACCAGAATAGTTGATTCTAGAAGAGTAATTGTTTCACGACTTGTATCAGAAAGTGGGAAGCTAACAGATGGAAAGCTATCAAATGTTTTCTGAGTGTTGTATCCTCCTGACCTGAACTTGTTGTTCGGTGGAAATAGGTAATTCCTATTTATACAAGTCGAAGTGAAACATACTCTGGTCTCATTAAGAAATGGAAAATGGGTGAGTAAATGGGAGGAGGTGGTAACCGGTAACGCTTGGAATTGATCTTCCATAAAAGAAAGCGTTTCACCATTACTTCCTGTATGTACTAACCGCCTCATCCTTATGACACTTTCTTATAACGAGCGTAGTGTACAACGCACGCTGTAAACCCCCAAACCAATACCCAATGAGCATCCCCCAGTTTGTGACATGTGTTAATGTCTCGAGTGTTTTCGTGGAAAACATGTAGCATGTTGTTGTTGTATGGAAAGTTGAGATTGGGAGACTTGACGGATCGGTGGTGACCTTCAACGGTCGAGATTTTGCGTCTTAAGAGGAAGGTAGTCGTTGATTATTACAACCTTTCATTTGGTAGCCAGTGGCATGAAAGTATGATCAGTATGGCTTTAATATGGCGCAGTTTAGGCGCGGCCAAAAGTTAGGGTTTTGGCTTTGTTTAGGCGCGACCAAACTAGGGCCAAAGGTTGCCATGTGTTAGCTGGTAACCTTGGACGGCTAAGATCTGCATCTTAGATGAAAAAGTGGTCGTTGATTGTTGCAGGACTTCGTTTTGGTAGCCGCATAGGGAAGGCCGTCATGGTATGGCGCGGCAAGGTGGTTGGCATGCCATTGGCACATGTGGCATGGCATGCCTTGGCGTGGCCAAAACTAGGGTTTTGGGCCAAGTTTCCATGCGTTGCTTGGCGACCTTGGACGTCTAGGATTTGCATCTAGGATGGAAGGGTGGCCGTTGATCGTCGCACGCCTTTGTTTTGGTAGCCGCATGGTATGGCGGCAAGGTGGTTGGCATGCCATTGGCACATGTGGCATGGCACGCCTTGGCGTGGCCAAAACTAGGGTTTTGGGCCAAAGGTTACCATGCGTTGTTTGGCGACCTTGGACAGCTAGGATTTGCATCCAGAATTGAATGGTGGTCGTTGATCGTCGCACGCTTTTGTTTTGGTAGCCGTATGGGGAAGGCCGGCATGGTATGGCGCGATAAGGTGGTTGGCATGGAATGCCTTGGCGCGGTTTGGCGTGGCTAAAACTAGGGTTTTGGGCCAAAGGTTACCATGTGTTGTTTTGCGACCTTGGACGGCTAGGATTTGCATATCTAGGATGGAAGGGTGGCCGTTGATCGTCGCACGCCTTCATTTTGGTAGCCGCATGGGGAAGGCCGGCATGGTATGGCGCGGCAAGGTTGTTGGCATGCCATTGGCACATGTGTCATGACATGCCTTGGCGCGGTTTGGCGTGGCCAAAACTAGGGTTCTGGGCCAAAGGTTACCATGCGTTTTTTGGCGACCTTGGACGGCTAGGATTTGAATCTAGGATGGAAGGGTGGTCGTTGATCGTCGCACGCCTTCGTTTTGGTAGCTGCATGAGGAAGGCCGGCATGGTGTGGCGTGGCAAGGTGGTTGGCATGCCATTGGCACATGTGGCATGGCATGCCTTGGCGCGGTTTGGCGTGGCCAAAACTAGGGTTTTGGGCCAAAAGTTACCATGCGTTGCTTGGCGACCTTGGACGGTTAGGATTTGCATCTAGGATGGAAGGGTGGTCATTGATCGTCGCACGCCTTCGTTTTGGTAGCCACATGGTATGACGGCAAGGTGGTTGGCATGCCATTGGCACATGTGGCATGGCATGCCTTGGCGCGGTTTGGCGTGACCAAAACTAGGGTTTTGGGCCAAAGGTTACCATGCGTTGTTTGGCGACCTTGGACGGATAGGATTTGCATCTAGGATGGAAGGGTGGTCGTTGATCGTCGCACGCCTTCGTTTTGGTAGCCGCATAGGGAAGGCCGGCATGGTGGGGCCAAGGCCAATGGCGCGGATGGCTTGGCATAGTGGGTCCAAGGGTTTTGTACGGACGGCTTGGCATAGTGGGGCCAAGGCAAGGTGAGGTTGGCTTGGAATGGTGGGGCCAAGGGTTTGGCATGCCATTGGCGCATGGTGCGGCTAGCATGGTTGGGGCCAAGACAAGGCGCGATTGGCTTGGCATTGTGGGGCCAAGGGTTTGGCATGCCATTGGCGCATGGTGCGGCTAGCATGATTGGGGAAAACGCAAGGTCCGGTTGGATTGACATGGTGAGGCCAAGGGTTTGGCATGCCATTGGCGCATGGTGCGGCTAGCATGGTTTTCCATTGGCACAGTGGTGCAGCTGGCATGGTTGGCATGCTTTGGCGTGGAGATGTGGTTGGCATGGTTTTCCACTGGCACAGTGGTGCGGCTGGCATGGTTAGCATGCCTTGGCGTGGAGATGTGGCTGGCATGCCTTGGCGCGGAGATTTGGCTGGCATGGTTTGCCATTGGCACAGTGGTGCAGCTGGCATGCCTTGGCGCGAAGATGTGGTTGGCATGGTTTGCCATTAGCACAGTGGTGCGGCTAGCATGGTTGGCATGCCTTGGTGCGGATATATGGCTGGCATGGTTTGCAATAGGAACAGTGGTGCGTCTAGCATGGTTGGCATGCCTTGGCGCGGAGATGTGGCTGACATGGTTTGCTATTGGCACAGTGGTGCAGCTGACATGGTTGGCATGCCTTGGCGCGTGGATGTGGATGGCATGATTTTCCATTGACACAGTGGTGCGGCTGGCATGGTTGGCATGCCTTTGCACGGATATGTGGATGGCATGGTTTGTCATTGGCACAGTGGTGCGGCTGGCGTGGTTGGCATGCCTTGGCGCGGTAGCATGAGAATTAGGGTTTGGCATAGATGATGTCGGTCAATGTTAAGGGTTCTGCCTTGGAACATGACACATAAAAAAAAGGTACCCTGTTAATTCTTACGTAAGCATGCTGATCGATTCAAAAATGTGTTAATGGTCATAGTGACGTCATGTCAGTTGTACGGTTTTACGATTTTAACCCTAAGCTAAAAACCACCATCAACATTAAGTCCCCTGCTTAGCTCGGTACAGGAGCATTGTTGCGAGGTAAGCATAAGATGGTGACGGGCAAGGAAAAAAATCGAAACGACAAGTCGTGGAAAGATGGTCAGGAAGGTCCGACTAACCTTTTTTGAGAGGTATGATCCTCGTGTTTGGCGGCCTTGCGTAGATTTTATTCGTGTGTAGACCGTGAAGTGGTGAGATGAAGATCGTCGGCTAAGTCTGGCTATGCATCACCTTTGCTGGGTCAGGGAACATCATGACGCTGGCTTGGCGAGTTGTCGGTGTTGGTTCGGCAAGTCATGGCGCGGACGGCTTGGCATAGTGGGGCCAAGGAAATGGCGAAGTTTTGTGAGGCAAAGCATGCGCGGATGGCTTGACATATGGGTTCAAGGCATGGCGCGGTCCTGGCGAGGCAAGCATGGCGGACGGCTTCGCATGGTGGGTCCAAGGAAATGGCGCGGATGGTCTTGGAATGGTGATTGGTCTTCGTGGGCCCGGTTGCCTCTTTTCCTTACTTGACTCAAATAGGAAGTCCTTTCCTTATTCAAACTCCCAAGTATCACGCCTATAAAAGGAGGGCCGACCTCTCCTTTTACTTCACGCCTATTTTTTTTATTCTGTACGTGTGGTAATCATTAAAGCGGACGAGCGAATCCCAGGTATGTCTTCCAACACTTCCTCTTTAACTTGCTTTTCTTGTTTTTTTTTTGTGTTAATGCAAAACCCTAGCTGTAGGCGTACCTTTTCATGAACTTGTAGAAATGTTGTCCTTCTGCGTTGGTATGAATCCTAGCCGTAGGTATGCTTTGCACGAACTTGTAGTAACATTTAGGCGTGAATACCGTTGTGATGTTGGCCGCCTCAATTACCGTGCAAAGTAGGCATGCATGAGCTGGTAATTGTCATTCCCTTCCCGCGAAAACCTAGCTTCTAGGGTTTACTCTTTTTTCCTGGTGTGACCGTGTGTATGGTTCCCGTGGTGTGGCGCGCCTCCTCGGTCGGGCGTAAATTTCCCGCTGCAGGGTACGGTCTTGGCATGAGGTGGTGATGCAGGGTCTATCAGTCCCCATTTCTTTGCATATGCGCATTATGACTTTGAAACAAATTGGCTTGCCTCTAGGATGGATCTCCTGTGTCTGATAAAATAATTGCCATGCACTTTCCGTAATAATTTCTCTTCGTATTGTTCCATTGTAGTTATTTCGAAGGTGGAAGTAGCGTGAGTGAATTTTCGTTAGGATGTCATTTGAGAAAAGTTCTGCCGTACCGAAAGATGTTGGAAATTAAAAGCCAAATATAGATGATGAGTTCTTTACAACATCCTCCACGATTAGGAGAAATCATCCCAAGTATGTGTCGATTCTTCTGACTAGTCCGGAAAGTTAAGGAGATGCCCGGTCGGTTCGGCCAGGAGGTGTAATAAGGTTTTGTCTTCAGAGGAAAGAGTATCATGCTTCTCCTATTGACTTTAAAATCTTTGTGAGTCCGTTGCGTCCCTTTGAGAAATTGATGCGATTCATGATGAGCCAGGAATGTGTAAAATCCAGTTTGACCAAGACGCAAATCATTGATGCTGTCGCGGCTTCCGAAGTGCTTCAAATTAGGAAAGATATTCGAGGCTTGGTTGCTTTTATTTCCAGATGGTGTCCAGACACTCACATGACCATATGCAGGTGGGGTGAAATGACTATCTCCTTAGAGAGCGTGGCCGTGTTGCTGAACCTTCCTGTAATAGGAAACCTCGATGTCAAATTGTCTGCAGATGAAGAAGAAATGTGCGCCGCTCTGGTTGCTAAATCAAAAGGATTTGTTCGGAAAGAAAACGAGACGAGGTGATTCTATGGCTGGTGGGTGTCTCATTGGTTTCCCGATGAGTTGGAGCCAAATCAGAAGAATAGTACGCTTCATGTCGCGACGTTCTTGGCTCTTTGGTTATCCAGAGATATTTTCGATGAAGGCTCGGGTAAGAAGGAGATAAGACAGGAACTTATCAAGTTTGCCATAAAATTGGAAAAAGGTGTCGTTCTCCCTATTGGCGGCTTGTTTCTTGGTTCTCTGTACACACACTTGGATCAGCTGGTCGTGGACATGTGCGCTTCAAATGGTTACATGAAAGTGGATTCGTATATTCATGCTGCCTTTCTCCAAGTCTGGATGTGGGAGCACTTCGAAAGGTATTCTCCAAAACCGTTGGCCGTACTTCCCGAGTCTTGGGGTGGCTCTGGGATACTGCGCTGGTCGAATAGGCGCCCAAAGATTGGTTCGAACCTGGTTGGATTCCTTGAAAACTCGCACATGGTTAATTTTCGTCCATGGGCTCCGGTGCATGCGTCCATAACTCAGATCAGTACCTTTGATCCTGCTTTGAGCATGTCTTTGTCTTCCGATAAAGAGGATATGAGTGTTGGAGAGATGGTGTTCATGCAAAGCTGCGCGCCCGGTTATGTGTCGTCTTTCTTTCGAGGATCTTGCAAAGCAGTCTCTTACAATATCGATAGGGCGGCTCGGCATATGGGTTTTGACCAAGGGATGCCACTTGTTCATCAGCCGGTTGTTCCAGAAGTCTCGTTGCCAACTGTTCTCGATGCTACTGTCCTTGTGTCGGGTAAAAGTCTCCCTTTACTGCTTGCGGAACGAAATCCATCAACAACCTCCAAATATAACATATTTTGGCAAGATGAGTTTCTCGTTTTCCATGGATTCATGAATGATGTGGTAGAAAACCATCGCGGTAAGCCTTCTCCTGCGGTTTAAGCGGATCATCCACTGCTGAGGGATCCTTCTTCGCCCCAAGCGAAAATCCATTAGCCCGAATGCAGATAGTCCCCAAGTGAAGGAGCGAAGATCTAAAAGCCGTGCAGATGGTTCCCAGTCAGTTTTGACAGCCCTAGCGACTTTCAGTTCATCCAATATGCGTGTACGGTGATTTTCCTCTTGACTTTAGTTGGATCGTGTATATCCTTGTTTCTTTCCTGAGTATCCGTCTTTGTATCTTGCCTAGGGTCTCAGCAGCGTGAACGCCTTTACCAAACTTGTAAGTAGTCAGAAAACATCGCTTCTCGAGACGGAGGGTGGCGGTGCTGAGCCTATCCGGGGTGATGGGGAACCCGAGAAGGATGAAATCTCAGAGTTCAGTGATCGCGAGAGTAGTTCTTCCGACAGCAGTGTTGAGTCTTCCTCTAGCCAGTCTGAAAGCGAATCAGTGAGTCTCCCACATTTTTTTTCTTTCTCTTTGGAAATCCGTGATGTCATAGGGGGAAACCGTTTCTGAAGATGGCCCTGAGACGGAGACTGGTGGTGATACAGCTTTGTCTCCAATTGTGGCAGTCACACCGGGCGACCTTGGAATGGATGTTGATCGAGATGAAAATTTCGTTGTGACTCAGACAATGGAGAGTACTCCACTGGACGCAGGTGCAATTGTCGTTGGGAATCCCTTGTCGGTTGCTGATGTAGACGCGGGCGCCACTTTCAACCCTCCATACCTGGTTCCTTATCCGGATCATGTGTTGATCGGGGGATTTATCGTGCCATCCAAACATGCGGTGTTATACACCAAGATATGGGAAAGTTACAGACATATCGCCACGTCCAAGAAGGTTACTAGTTGATTTGCGTTGGTTAAGCGTGTGGAGGAAGCATTATCTTCGATTGACGACATGTGCAACATGACCGGTAATACTATTTCTGAGGATGTAATCTCGAGCTGGAGGTTCCATCGTGACATGTGTGTAAACTTCGAGTTCAATGTTCCTTGGTTCATTGAAGGTTTCTCTGAGGTTGAAAAGTTGCTGGTCGAAACAGTCGAAGGTCCTTCTGCGGATATGGTGAAGAAGCAGGAAGCGGAAGTCGAAAAATTATCCAGGAAGCTGAAGTTGAAGAGGGCAGCTCTCCAAAGAACGAAGGAGGATCTTGCTAAGAAGAGCAAGCCATTGTTGAAAAACTTTCCTTGAATGTATTTCTGTCTTCTGAACTTCTTATTTTTAGGTTTTTTTTTTAAAGGAAAATGAAACGCCTAGTTTATGGTTTTGATTTCCTGGATTTTTGGGTTGATAGACAAATGTTACCTTGAGGGTTTTGGATTATTCTTTTGGAATGAATTGTTTTGGAATGGATTGTTTTTGGAATGATGTTGAATTGGTTACGATTGCAAGTGACGCAAACATCCCAGGAAAACCATGGAACCGTGAGCGTTGCGTGTCGGGTTATGACATGGGGTGAAACATAACATGGCTATCAGTTTCATCATTCTCGTGAAAACTTGAAATACCAAACCATGTATTTTGTTTAGGTAAGACTTACTTGGTTTTTCAGGTCTCCTGATGAAAAGGGAATCTTCCGGGTGTAAGACCGAGTTTTACGGGAGGCACCGCCGTGATTGTGGAAAGTCGCCAGTCGTCTCATCTGATAATCGAGTCGTCGATCCCTGGTTGGATCGTTCAATTTTAACCTCTAGGCAGTCCCCAGTCGCCCCTCTCCGTTTCAAGACTGATAATCGGGTCGTCTGGTAACTGAGTCGTTGATCCCTGAGCGGTTCGCCTGCTTCTACCCCCTTGATGTCTGGGTCGAAGCATGAGATCGATGGTTGAAAATTGACAATGTAACCGAAAGATCAATCTCCCACTGTGGTCGCCAATTGTTTGAGGGTGAAAACGGTTTCTGCTGATTTTGGTAATTTCGGGTGTGTGGGTGAGAAACGAATTTAAACTCTAAACAATGTACTGCAAGGGAGTACTTTAGATTCGAGATATCAATCTGTACAAATCCGGCCTAAACCAAGAAATGGCCGTTCCAGACTTGCTTCGGTCACAAAGTGAAGGAGAAGGGTTGGTTTTGGGGAGGGAAGCGAAGAAAGTGTTGAGACCAGAATAGTTTATTCTGGAAGAGTAGTTGTTTCATGACTTGTATCAGAAAGTGGGAAGCTAACAGATGGAAAGCTATCAAATGTTTTCTGAGTGTTGTATCCTCCTGACCTGAACTTGTTGTTCGGTGGAAATAGGTAATGCCTATTTATACAAGTCGAAGTGAAACATACTCTGGTCTCATTAAGAAATGGAAAACGGGTGAGTAAATGGGAGGAGGTGGTAACCGGTAACGCTTGGAATTGATGTTCCATAAAAGAAAGCGTTTCACCATTACTCCCTGTATGTACTAACCGCCTCATCCTTATGACACTTTCTTATAACGAGCGTAGTGTACGCCGCACGCTGTAAACCCCCAAACCAATACCCAATGAGCATCCCCCAGTTTGTGACATGTGTTAATGTCTCAAGTGTTTTCGTGTAAAACATGTAACATGTTGTTGTTGTATGGAAAGTTGAGATTGGGAGACTTGACGGATCGGTGGTGACCTTCAACGGTCGAGATTTTGCATCTTAAGAGGAAGGTAGTCGTTGATTATTGCAACCTTTCGTTTGGTAGCCAGTGGAATGAAAGTATAATCAGTATGGCTTTAATATGGCACAGTTTAGGCGCGGCCAAAAGTTAGGCTTCTGGCTTCGTTTAGGCACGACCAAACTAAGGCCAAAGGTTGCCATGTGTTAGATGGTAACCTTGGACGGGTAAGATCTGCATCTTAGATGAAAATGTGGTCGCTGATTGTTGCAGGCCTTTGTTTTGGTAGCTGCATAGGGATGGTCGGCATGGTATGGAGCGGCAAGCTGGTTGGCATGCCATTGGAACATGTGGCATGGCATGCCTTGGCGCGGTTTGGCATGGCCAAAACTAGGGTTTTGGGCCAAAGGTTACCATGCGTTATTTGGAGACCTTGGACGGCTAGGATTTGCATTTAGGATGGAAGGATGACCATTGATCGTCGCACGCCTTCGTTTTGGTAGACGCATGGTATGGCGCGACAAGGTGGTTGGCATGCCATTGGCACATGTGGTATGGCATGCCTTGGCGCGGTTTGGCGTGGCCAAAACTAGGGTTTTGGGAAAAAGGTTACCATACGTTTTGTGGCGACCTTGGACGGCTTGGATTTGCATCCAGGATGGAAGGGTGGCCATTGATCGTCGCACGCCTTCGTTTTGGTAGCCGCATAGGGAAGGCTGACATGGTATGGCGCAGCAAGGTGGTTGGCATGCCATTGGCACATGTGGCATGGCATGCCTTGGCGCGGTTTGGCGTGGCCAAAAAACTAGGGTTTTGGGCCAAGGGTTACCATGCGTTGTTTGGCGACCTTGGACAACTAGGATTTGCATCTAGGATGGAAGGGTGGCCGTTGATCATCGCACGCCTTCATTTTGGTAGCCGCATGGGGAAGGTCGGCATGGCATGGCGCGGAAAGGTGGTTGGCATGACATTGGCACATGTGGCATGGCATGCCTTGGTGTGGTTTGGCGTGGCCAAAACTAGGGTTTTGGACCAAAGGTTACCATGATGTTTGGCGACCTTGTACGGCTAGGATTTGCATCTAGGATGGAAGGGCGGCCGTTGATCGTCGCACGCCTTCGTTTTGGTAGCCGCATGGGGAAAGTCGGCATGGTATGGCGCGGCAAGGTGGTTGGCATGCCATTGGCACATGTGGCATGGCATGCCTTGGCGCGGTTTGGCGTGGCCAAAACTAGGGTTTTGGGGCAAAGATTACCATGCGTTGTTTGGCGACCTTGGACGGCTAGGATTTGCATCTAGGATGGAAGGGTGGCCGTTGATCGTCGCACGCCTTCGTTTTGGTAGCCGCATGGGGAAGGCCGGCATGGTATGACGTGGTTGGCATGCCATTGGCACATGTGGCATGGGATGCCTTGACGCGGTTTGGCGTGGCCAAAACTAAGGTTTTGGGCCAAAGGTTACCATGTGTTGTTTGGCGACCTTGGACGGCTAGGATTTGCATCTAGAATGGAAGGGTGGCCGTTGATCGTCGCACACCTTTGTTTTGGTAGCCGCATAGGGAAGGCCGGCATGGTGTGGCCAAGGCCAATGGCGTGGATGGCTTGGCATAGTGGGGCCAAGGGTTTGGTACGGCCAGCTTGGCATGGTGGGGCCAAGGCAAGGTGTGGTTGGCTTGGCATGGTGGGGCCAAGGGTTTGGCATGCCATTGGCGATGGTGCGGCTAGCATGGTTGGCATGCCTTGGCGCGGTAGACGTGGCTGGCATGGTTTTCCATTGGCACAGTGGTGCGGCTGGCATGGTTGTCATGCCTTGGCGCGGAGATGTGGCTGGCATGGTTTTCCATTGGCACAGTGGTGCAGCTGACATGGTTGGCATGCCTTGGCGCAGAGATGTGGATGGCATGGTTTGCCATTGGCACAGTGGTCGTCTGGCATGGTTGGCATGCCTTGGCGCGGAGATGTGGTTGGCATGGTTGGCATGCCTTGGAGCGGAGATGTGGTTGGCATGGTTTTCCATTGGCACAGTGGTGCGGCTGGCATGGTTGGCATGCCTTGGCGCGGTAGCATGAGAATTAGGGTTTGGCACAGAAGATATTGGTCAATGTTAAGGGTTCTTCCGTGGAACATGACACTTAAAAAAAAAAAAAAAGGTACCCTGGTAAATGCATTTACATAACAAGTAGTGCAATCTTTTGCAAACCATGGCTATAATGTTCATGAATTGATTCGAGTGAATCGAAACCGATTTTTCTTCAATTGTGTCTTGTATAATTCTATGAGAATATAAACAATTGAACAACTCTATAACTAGTTTCATTTGAACTAGTTGTGTTAAGATGAACAAGGTTGATTCGTATGGCTATCTTCGGTTAACTATTATTGAGAAAATTAGGTGTACACTTTTAGGTATGGTTACACATATCTAAATGAAGGTGCATTTCATTTGTGTGTAATAAGCTAATCCAATTTAACGGTTCAAAGATATTAGATTGAATATAACCAAGTTTTCATTTAACTGTGAATATTGAATGCTTCTTTACCAAGGTAACATTGACTGCAAACCCTGATTTGAAGACTATATAAGGGAGAACTCTAGCAACTGGTAAACCTAATCCCCAAACCTCTTGTGTGATACTAGTTGCGATTAGAATTGATTCTCCTGTACCCTAGGTTTTTCCTAAAACCCTCATAGGTTAACGACTTGAAGACTTCATTGGGATTGTAAATCTTCTCTAAGATATGCTCGAGATTTAATATCCGATAGGTAAGATAAAAAAGTAGTCACAAACATCTTCATCTCATCGTTTGTGATTCCACAATATCTTGTTCCGCTGCCATACAGTTAAGATCATTGTGAGGTGATTGATATTACTTGGTTGTTCTTCGGGAATATAAGTCTGGTTTATCAATTGGTTCATGTGAACCTTGATTTATCAAAAGATGGAACAAAACTCGTACGTATTTCCATGGGAAACAGATTTATCTATTCATAGACTTTTCCGTGTGAAACAGATTTGTTTATCATGTCATCGACTTTGGGTCATAGCAACTCTTAGTTGTGGGTGAGATCATCTAAGGGAATCAAGTGCGTAGAATCTGACATGGTTCTAGATACGTAAGGAACGTGACTGCACCTTAATCAATGTGAGATTGGTTTGGGCTCAACTACATTCCAGTCCATAGTTAACTGGTAGTAGGATAGTGTCTGTAGTGGCTTAATACAGTGTGGTGTTCAAATCTTGACTAGGTCCCGCGGTTTTCCCGCATTTTCGGTTTCCTCGTTAACAAAATTTCTGGTGTCTGTGTTATTTCTTTTCCGCATTATATTTGTTTATAGAATTGAAATGTCCCATGTTGTGCGTAAGTTCAATCAGTTAGTGAATCCGGCCTTTGGGTTGTTGATTGAATTGATTGACACTTCGAAATTGGTTTTTGATACTGTCCAAGTTGTTTCTTATATTAATCAGGCTCACGGATTTCTATCTGTTTGATTTGCTGATTACATTAAAAATACAGAGATACAACTCTTGGATGTACTTTTCTTAAAATTGAGTCTAATTGTCTAGTTGATTCTATTGAAAGTATATTGGAGTTAGTCCATATAGATTGCTAAACGAGATATTGGTTGTGGTTGTTAGACCCCCTGAAAAGACGAGGGTACCCAAATATACCTCAAGCTAAAACTTTTCCTACCTATAAGTCCTTTCTCCGAAAGTGATTGTCTATTAACTGAGTCGAGACAACACAACTAATCGGTTCACACTTCGTGTGATCGTCTATGGATACGAGATCGAGACAATACAACAAAGAGAGGTTCGGACTTTACCAAACACAATAGCATTCACTTATCAAGTAAATAGGAATTAACGTTTGTGCGATTTACTTTAATTATAATAAAACAATTATAATGCGGAAATATAAAGTAAATGACACAGCAAGATTTTGTTAACGAGGAAACCGCAAATGCAGAAAAACCCAGGGACCTTGTCCATAATTCAATACTCTCAGGATTAAGCCGCTACACAAAATTACACCTAACTTCGTATAGTTGAGACTAATCAACTAAACCTATAGTTCACCTAGTTCCCTCTGTATTCCCACGCCTCCAAATTATAAATAAGTCACTTACTTGGAACAATTCCTTTGGTTCGTATTCCAAACAGTAAAGGAACAACAAATCTGTTTAGTATCAACTCTATACAACCAAGTGACATGAGTCGGACAAAGGCTCTTCTATTTATCTTAACATAAACTCCTTCGTCAGGTCCTTAGATATATCTTATGTTCAATTACCGAAGTAATCGTTTAAGATTTTGCGATCAACACTCTTAATCCAAAGAATTGTGTTGATGCCGATATACTCAATTAATCAATCCAATTCTATCACAAGGATAAACTGATGATTAATTGGATCCTATTTACCGAAACAAGTATTGTGCACACCAAAGATTATGAACCCACAAATCAAAAATCTTCAATATATTTTTCGTCTTCAAATCTTATTAGATCTTCAATAAAAACCTGCACACAATCACTTGAATCTCTTGTGATCAATCACGCACAGAACGGAGTCTGTTAACAATGAATTATCACAAGATCGTCTTTAGAACTAACAACAGTCTAAAGATCCCAGTCGAACCTCTGAACTAGTTTGAGTGAACCTTTTGTCAGAAGAGAAGATCCTCAATCATAAACAAACTAGGTGAAATAAAATTTCAACCACCGTTAGTCAATCAAATCAATGAAAACAAAATATAAACCGCAATTATCTAGTTTCCCACCAACGGTACATGCTAGAGCTTCTCAATCCCAAAGAAGACTTTAAACTGAGTGGTCGTAAGATATTTCTCCTAATTAGTTTACTCTCCTCTCCGAATAGGAGGCTACACCAGTAACAACACAACAAAGATGAAGCTTGTTGTTACGAAGGATTAGTTTGCTAGAAATGCAAAATTAAAGTATTTATATACAAGGAAGTTTGGACACCAAGGAATTTCCAAAACCAAAAATATTCTCAAGATATTCATTAAAGCACAAATTCGGTTTCCATAATTCCTGGAAATGCTCTGTCCAAAAATAATGATCGAAATCTCTCAGAAAAATCTCTAATTAGTAAATGCACATTACTAATTCTTATTTTCCCAAAAATGAAGTTAATTACCTTAATTAAAAGATTCTTAACTTATTTATGTTTCGATCCTGGGATTCTCTTCCCTTAGTTATTAAGGAATAACTTTGAACAATTAAAGAAATAAACATTCACTGCACGCGTTCAATGTATGTCGACATCCTTACTTTGTAAGTTCTCTTTCAAACTTACAACCTTGAAACCGATTTTCCACACTTCCAAACAAGTTTAGAATTGGTTCACCTGAATTTCAAGAACTATGCGATTGATCAAATAACATTCAATCACAATCATGGGTCTAACGATTCCACCAAAACAAGTTTCGGTTCCACCTTCCATGTGAGTACTGTGCATAGTCACACTAGCTTTCCAAAATTCGGTTGACTAAGTACTAGGATCGGTTCCCCACATATATATGGTATCTAACTTATATGTGTTGCACATGTCCATAGGATCGGTTCCCCTTTTCCTAAAAACGTGTTGCACATGTTCATATGATCGGTTCCCCTTTCTTCTATAAACCTTGCTGCACCTCATACAAAGATCGGTTCCACTTTGTGATGTATTGCACCTCTTACTAGGATCGGTTCCCCTTTCCCATATTTGTTCAGACATAAAATCACAAACCCGATCATACCATCTCAGGTGATTACTTAAGATCGGTTTCACTAATAAAAGTCATACCAATACATAAGTCAGGCCTTTGTGAATAGTTCTACCAAGAACAAAAACAAGTCGTGAACGGTTATACTCAATCACACATATTGGTTGTTCATAAGATATGCAATGAATAACAAAACCAATAACGCCTGGCGATTTCCTTTTCGATTCACAAACAAGTTTATGAACTTACTTCCTTAGAACACATGTAAAACAGTGTTCCCTAGGATGAAATCCTCACCTCATACCCATACATAATCACAATAGCATTCAAATGATTATGGCGATGTCTTATCTACAAAGTTTAATGGGTAAGCAATAAACCTCGTATCGTATTTCTTAATACTATATCTATCTAGAGTTCAAATATGCTTCGCAGTTTTGTTTTCAATATGCACGACTTAAAAGATACGTTACGGAATGAAACAGTTCAAGTCAAATATCACTAACCTCAAGTGGAAGGATGATTGTTGTCGTTGTATCTCCTTTGTTCTTCATATCTTCAAGTCTTCGCAATAATTTTAATGTCTCATTATCCTAATACTTTCAAGCTAACCTATACGAAGTTGACTCTAGGATATAATCAAGCGACTCTTAACATGAGTTTTTATTCACTAAAATATGACAACCAAACTTGACATACCAATGCTTTGTGGGTTCAACCGAGCTATGCTCTAAAAATCTCCCCCTTTGTCAATTTTAGTGACAAAACTCTTACATCATATGGATAAACAAATCACAAGAATTCATTACACATACGCTTGATTCCCTAATTCAAAAGCACAATAAACTGCTTACATTCAATCCTTGAAAATGTCGTTGTTGACATTATAATAAAAAATATATTACTCCTCCTAAGGAAGATAGATAGATATTCAATCCGTACGTCTTTGTTATACCAATTCATATGACAGGTTACTCCCCCTTAGTCTGTGATTTCACGCTTTTGTTTATATGAAACGTTTAAGCACCAATGTTCTTTTCCTTAGTGATACCAATCAATATAAAATCAATGCCAGTATCACTTGTTTACTCCATATGTTTCTCCCCCTTTTTGTCACAAAATGACAAAGAAATGAAAAAATAAAGGACAGCACGAAAAAAATCTTACAAATCTCAAAATAGACTTGCAACCTGTAGAGTTAGGCACGAGGGTTCCACACATCATGTTCTGATAACCAATATCAAAACCAAAACTACAAGTAGTTTTATTTTTATATGTTACCAAGGAAACAATTTCCGAAACAATTTTTCCATTTTAGTTTAGCAAACCAAAAACCAACTAAGCACCTTAGTCCCTTTGCTAAACCGATTGTTCAAAAACAACCGCTTAATTCGATAAGACCAAAATAAAGATAACTCTATTTTTCTCATCAGGTTCTAATTATCCATAAACTTAGACCTTTCAATTTTTAAACAAGACAAGTACTAGGTTAGTTAACTAGCACTTCTTGTTAAGGCATTCGATTAGACTTGAATAACCGAAACCTCACTTCGATAAGTCTAACTAAGATCAGAATTAACTTAGTTTCTCTTATCCGAAATAGAATTGGAGTAAACAACTCATCCTGTAATCCTGTTATTTCGTTAAGCCATAAATAATTCATACAAACCAAATAAATCAATTTGCATAATTATTCATCTCAACCGGAAGCAATTGAATCAACATAAGCATTAAAACACCCCAATTGCACCGAAATATTGTAAGCCTAAACAATTGATACCACACAATAAAGCAAGATATAGTTTTTCTTAACCGGAACCAATTGAATCACACACATCCAACTACACATCATGGAATAAACATCAATTGAACCGAAATTTTGTTAAGCAAAAACAATAAATATATATAATATAAACTCGGGCTTTTCTTAAACAGGAAAATAATTAACTAACAAGATTGTTACCTCAAATTTCGCATCCACTTCTCCAATATGATTGCATCTTATTCCAAGGAGAATTGATATCGAAATATCATCATGTTGTCATCCTTATGCAAAAACAAAAGAATAAAAACAACCAATCTTTACTAGAGAAAGGTTGAAAATCGGTTTTAACAATTGCAAGCAAAAGTTGAAAACCGTCGAAAAACATATGCTTTTATGCTAAACCAAAACCGATTCAACATATTGTGACTTTTTCACATAGTGTTTCTACCAGAACCCCTCATGATTCTTTGATAAAGCCTACCAACATGGGCTAGAACTTAATCCTGCTAAATCAAAAAGTCACCCAAACCATAAGGGTTCACAATGTATGAGATCGAATATTAAGGTAGTAAAACTGAAATCAAACATCCCATAAACATACATAGCAATAAGATAAAAGCATTCAAGCACAGGCTATGTAAACCGAAAACTATCACAAGAAAAATTAAGTCAAATAATTTTATTCATAATAGGCAAATACAATCAATGAAAGAAATCAAAATTGATGTTTATTTTCTCTCTCTCAGTTTTTGTGAAGATGCTTTCAAAAACTGGATTCAAATTCCTCTGAGCACTTCCCCTTTCAGTAGATTTGTTCATCTCCAGCAGTTGAGATTGAAGATTAGCTAGTACTTCTTTTGAATCCTTTATCATCAGCTCATGATATCTAATACAACCTTTGACAGAGTTAATCTTTTTTCTTAGAGAGTATGGAGAGTTATCATGAAGTGAAACAACATGAGTTTCAGTCATAACTGATGCACATAGTGCTAAATCATCAAGGGATGACTCTTCTTTTACCAATTTCTCCATTGAAATGTGATAGTCTTCTTACGGACAAGAAGAAGATATATCAGATGGGAGAAAATCAAGGAATAATTTGGTTTATGGAAACCGAAACCATTTTTCCCAAAAATAAAAGATATCTAATATTTTTCACTTAAGAAACATTCATCAACAACCTGCCCAGATTTATGCTTCCTCACAATCAGAATTTTGGACAATAAGTGAGGATGCATTCTTCAATACAATCAGTTTGTGTTGAGGTGAGAATTACTCTCACCATAGGTAACAAAGACATCCTTTGGATGACTTATAAGCACAATGGACTGTGCTTCCTTGCGTTCTTTCTTTCTCTTGTGATTGCATGATTTTGCAATTTCCTTTTGAGATCTAATAAACTTATCAGTCTTCAAAAACTTTATCCCCTTAAGAAGAGTCTTGATAAATTTATTTTCATGGAGGTTTCCACGAGAGATTGTGGTATGGTTATTTCCTCCATTTAAAGAACGTGATGTCATATTATCAGAAGTACTAGTTTCTGATTCTTTTGGTATTTCACCAATTTTTCTTTTTCAGATTTTACCATACAAGTTTTATCTGAAAGGAACTTCAAAAGGTTTCAAGTACCAGGCTTAACTTTTCATTTTCCTTAATTCCCAACTCACATTTTTCTAGGAGTTGATTAGATTCACCGGAATCATCACAGTTAGAGTTGGCAAGAAGTGCATTGCAATTAGATATTTCTTCACTGGATTCTTCCTCCGGAATATCATCAAGGGTAAAGACATACGCCCTATTACACTTTCTAGTTCTTCTGCTGGAAGAGTGTTTTGCCATATGTCCGAATCTATGGCACTTGAAGCATTGAACTTCATCATTCCCCTTTTTATGGAGAACCGATAAGGTATCAGGAACACGTTTATCAATAGATAAAATGTTCTTAAATCATTGCGCTAAAAGCACAATAGTTGAGTTAAGCTCCTTTTCAACGGGTGCCTTAATCTTTTGGCAACGTTTCTCAGTTTGATTCTTCAGCAGAATTTCTCTATCAAAAATCTTTAGCTTTCCTACAAGGGAGCTTCGAGAAAGTATAGAAAGATCATTTCCTTCTATTATGGCATGTTTCTGAGACTCGTATCTGGATGGCAACGATCTGAGAATCTTGCATACTATATCTTTTTCAGAAATAGTCTTTCCTAACGAGAAAGAAGCATTAATTATCTCAGAGAGTTTAATAGGAAACTCTTCAAAAGTGTCGTTGTCATCCATTCGAAGGTTTTCCCAATTGGAAGTGAGAGTTTGAAGTCTAGCTTCTTTCTCTGATGAATTTACTTCGAATACGATCTGAAGATTATCCCAAGCTTCTTTCGAAGTTTGACATGTTGACACATGATGTTGTAAATAACAACTTACAGAATGAATAATAGCAGTCAAACCATCTGAATTATGCTTTGCAAGTGCCTTTTCTTCGTTTGAAAAATCTACTAAGCGTTTAAACTCAGTTTCCGAATTTTCTATCTTTGGACGAATATAACCATCGATGACTAATAGCCAATTATTAAAGTATCGTGATTGAAGAAATGTTCTCATAGAAGATTTCTGATGAGTGCTAAAAAGTGCATATTTCTATATATTTTTCTTGGCATTTAACTCATCTTTTGTGCATTAATTCTACATTTTATCCCATATTCTGTATTTTCATTGTTTTCAAGAATAAATATTTTTATTAATTAATTTTGTATTTTTAGGTACTAAATAAAGCTTGGATGAATTATGGAGCAAAAAGAGCAGAAAAGTGGTGGAAGCCAAGAGGAATCACACAAGGAAGCCGCGAAGAATGTTGTGCGCAAGACCAGAAGGCTAGAAGTGGGCTTGGAAGGAAGAATTTGTTCTTAAAGAAGAAGTGGGCTCAGAATTGTCTAAGCCCAAACTCTAACCTAAGTCCAAGACCAAGCCCAAAGCCTGCCTAAGCTCGTAGCCGTCAGATTAGATCCACAGATGCATCCTACGGTCGCTTCATCGTCGTGCATCGAAGTCTGAAGCTCCTGTCAAACACTACAGCACCTAACTCCATCTTGAGCCGTCAGTTTCGTTGTACTTCCGCATCCAACGGTCGCTCCTCGCTTCCTTCTGTCTCGCCGTTAGATCGATCCATCATCTTCGCATCCAACGTCTCATCCTCGCTGTTCATCAACAATTGCTAAACCCGCTCAACACCCGAGTACCAAATACCCTATACCCAAAACAAACGCACCCCAATCCATTTTCCATCGACCTTCTCTTTCTTCTTCCCCCTTCTTCTCTTCTGCAACTCGATGTCCAGCGCTACCAACTCCACTGCCCCGCTCAACCACCACCTCAACCACCACCATCTCCTCTCAAATCAACCAAACCCCAACACCCATCACTCCCCCTATTCCTCTAGCTATCTATTTTATAGTTTTCTCAACTCTCTGAAACCCTATATGAGAAAACAATAAGATAGGTCGAGCTAGAGCAACAGCACAGACCAGCAGAGCAGAAGAGGAAGGACGAGCATGGGTCGAAGCAGAAATCACAGTTGGTGTGGGGAGCAGGAGAATACGAATAGGAAGCATGGGTGAAGAGTTATAATTGCTATCAGTGATTAGGTAAAACCTAATTTTAATTTTCACCAAACCCTAATTTCACTGTTTTGGGGTTTTTGATTGTTTGTATAAATAGATGATATGGGTGTGTGTTAGAACTCGTTCTTGGGATAGCCAAGTTAACCCCCAATTTGGGTCTGAGTAGGTTTAATTTTAATTTCAGTTTCAATTTCTATTTCAATTTCAATTACTCTTTCTGTTTACCATGTTTTAGTTCATCACTAGGAAGCAGATGAAGCCTCTATGCCACAGTGAAGTAAATGATTTAGTTTTGTTCTTGATGAGCTTGAATTAGAACCATGGAGAATTGATTACTCAGTGATGATAGTAACCTGTGATTGGTGGTGCTGTAAGAAGACCACCAATGCTAGGGGTGAACAGGATTAACTAGGTGAGCAATTTTCTTTAGATATAGGATAGTTAGTTAATTAGTGATCAAGTCCATCTGTGATTGATGGTGCTGTAAGAAGACCATCAATGCTAGGGATGCATTAGTGAACTAGGTGAATAGCTTATCCTAGATGAAAGCCCAGAACACAAGGCAGGCCTGAACCTTCACCTTGTTTACTAAGGCTAAAAACAAGACTTGCACTGGACATGATATAGCTGAGGATTTAGGTGGATTCAATATCCTAGTTTTCCCCAATTCCCTGTTTAGGTTAGATTTTACTTAGAAAACAACAATAGCTCCCTCCAAGTCCCTGTGGACAAACCCTTTCTTCCCATCACTAGCTACAACTGACCCTGTGCACTTGCAGGTCAATTTGTAGGTTGTTTATAAAACCCACCAAGTTTTTGGCGCCGCTGCCGGGGACTCGGTTAGATGCGCTGTTGTTGTTTTTGTTCTACATTTGTTTGCTGTTCTCTGCATTTGTTTGCTGGTGCAGGTCTTGTTGCTGGCTAGCCTTTGCTAGCTAGCTAGCTAACTGTTGCCTGTTGCTGCTAGACCTTTCTTAACCTTGCTGCTGAGCTTGCCAAGCTGCTGGGTTGTAAGAACTTGACCCTTGTTGCTGCTGCCCTGCCTGCAAGCCCTGAACTGAACCACCTGCTGCTGCTGGTGCTCTTGTGCTGTTGTGGTGCTCCTGCTGGTGCCAGGCCAAGAATCCTGTGAGCTGCTGCACCTGTTGCTGTGCTGCTAAGGCTGAAACTTTCTGAACCAAAGCTGCAGCCTGAAACCCAAAGCCTGCTGCTGGCCTGTTGTTGTTTGAACCTGAACTGGTGCTCCTGCTGCCACTGAAGCTGCTGCAGCTGGTGTAAGATAAAGCCCAACTGGGATGTAAGCTGCGGAAGGTGAAGAAGTTGAACCAAAGCCCAACTGGGCCTCAGAAAAGCCTAAGCTTAGGATGATCCAAAGCCCAACTGGGCTTTTGCAACCAAACTGAGCAGCTGGGCTGTGCTTAAGCAAGTAAGCCTAAACCCATTAAGAGAACCCAACCTGTGGGCTTCCATTTTTAATTTGTGGGCTTGTAATAATTTTTTCCATTTTTCTATTGGGTTTGTAATTAATTTCTTGTGGGCTTGTTTGTTTAATTGCTTGTGGGCTTGTGGTGTTACATTGATTTGGGCCTGTAGTTTTAAATTAGAAAAACTGAACTTTTAAAAGCCCAACTGGGCCGCAGACCAAACAAGCAACAATTGGGCTATCTCAAAAGCTACATTGGGCTTCAGTTTGCATACACACTGTGGGCTTGTTCACCTTCCCTTGGCAAAGCAATTTCTCCCACCAATGTGGGCTTGCTCCCAATACTAAAACCAAAATTTTTGCTCCCAATTAAAAAAACCAAATTTTTCCCAAAAATCCAAACCCATTAAAAACCAAATTTTGGGCTTTGTAACATAGTTACTTAGCTTTTGAGCCGAATCATGTCTAGATCTTGGTCTACAGTTGGGGAATACAACAAATCCCTTAGAGAACTTGCGTATGGACATACTCCACGTTATGAACCTCCCATAGACCATGATGTCAATAGTTATAGGAATTATTATGGACATTTTCAAAGTCCCAAGCCTCAATCCATGAACCCTAGTAACTGTTCAACATGCATAATTCATCACAACGTGTGAAAATGAACATTTTGCTAGTGCCTCACTCACACAATCATCACTGATCGATCAATTAGAAGCTCGAATCGCAGCAGCTTAGAAATGCAATCACATGAGGAATCTGTCACATCTAATTTTCTTAGGCAACCTGAAATCTATGCATGTCCCGCATGTGGTAGTTTAGACCACCCTGTTGAGAATTGTCATATTTTGCATAATTTTAGGCAATCTAGAGAAAATCCAAGGTATGAAATGCCCATAAATTGTGAGAATGGTAGTCATTGGGACCATAATCAATCCTTTGAGGGTTGCGATCAATATTTTGTAAACCCTAATGACCATGCACACATGTACCATTCACCACAATTTGAACATGAAGAATTTTGTACTCCCATGAATTTAGACTCCACCACAGAAGCTTTCAGACTCAGTGAGCAAAACTTTGATAGATCTACATCACGAATTCAGGCATGTTTAGATCAGATTTTGCTTCACCTACAAAAGGAGGAAATTCATGAGGAAATGTATGTTGTCCCTAATGAAGTGTCTAGTCCCATTCTTGTAAATGATGTTGAATATGAACCTAATTTAGAGGAACATGAATCGACTAATGACACCACCACTGTTAATGAGGACCAATATGCATGCTACCATGATGATGATTATGATGATTATGATGATATGTTAGAAGAACATGAAAATATTGTGGAACCTGTTGGTTCAAAAACATATGGCTTCTCGCCCTCGACCTTCATGAATGTTGTTCTTTCTAATACTCATTGTAATTCATATGATTTTGATATTGACATGGGATTCGTACAATTATTCTGTGAAGATGAGCATGACATAGGAATAGTTGAATCTTCTGTACACACTAATGTTAATATGCATGAAAATATATTTGTTGTGTCTGATTCTCTACCTAGGTCACATTGTGATATTTCTCCTGATTTGCTGATGCATGAGAATAAATCTGTTGATGATGATGTTGATGACTCTGATTGTGATCTTGCCAATTTGTTTGATGATTGTGAGCATGTTGTGACACGTGTAGAAGACTTAGGAGATGTTGATGTGATTAGTAATGATGTGCCTATCGTCCTACATAAGTCACAATCTGATGGCCTTCCACCAACCTAGATTTGGTTTGTACCCATATTGTCAAACCGACTTTTCTGAGAGTCCCTAATCTAGGTTTGGAACTGTGTGCTTCCCAAGTCCTTTTGGACTATTTTGCATATAAGTATAATATGTTTGAGGAGCCACAGTTGGAATTAGCATGTTTGCCCGTCCCTAGCACAGTTCATTTCGAGCTAGACCTTGTGCATGATGAACCCCCAAAACTGCGAGATTTTGTTTCCAAAATTTTGTCCGTTGAAAAATCCAGGTTTGGGGGGGTAGCTCATTTTGTTTCACAGTTTCACTTGCGTTTCTTCCTGTTATATTGTGTGAAGCTGTTGAAACCTCTACACTTCGTCTTTTGGGTTGATCCTCAACTCTTAGTATTGATGTATTGGGTGTATGGTGAATTTTTGTACATAATCCAGTAGATAAAAAAAAAAAAAAAAAAAAAAAAAAACTCCTTCTTTTTGAAAAAATTTAAAAATTCCAAAAAAATTAAAAATTAAAAAAATCATAAAAATGGAGCTCATTTACCTTGAAATGTTGACTCTTGTGCAAATATGTATTTTTATTAGGAGTCTTAGTCTAGATATTTAGGCACCCTGATTCTAGCACAATTCACATAGTGATAAGAAACTTGCACGCGCACGATCTACCAATACATGTATAGCCTCATCCTTGAGGTGTTCTATCGGAAGTTTTAGTTGCCAATCACTTTATAATACTGAACGAAACTTGACTAGCTTATTCTTTGGTTGGTTGGGATAGAAGGTGGAGGTTACATTAAGAAAGACAACCATCGAATTTAACTGGGTGCATCAAAAAGGGCTACCTCTTGCTAAGTGTCATGTAATTTTTATTTCTTTCTCTCTATGTATCAAAAGAGTTACCATGTTGTAAATTCTATTCACAAAAAAAAAAAAAAAAAAAAAAAGAAGAAGAAAAAATGATATATTTATTCAGAAAAAAAAAAGAAAAATCAAAAATCAAAAAAAAAAAAAAAAAAAAGAAAAAAAAAAGAATCAAGTATTTATCAATTCCATCCTCTCTTGTTCCAAAAATAAAAGAGAGTAGTCAATGTAAATAAGAGTCATGTAAAGAGTCATCTTTTGTGTTTTTGTGTTATAAGCAAGGAAGGGTGTATGCCATTGATGTACAACGCGAATAATTGTGAAATACCTCCAACTCATTCACAATTCTCGTAAAGTCCGGACAGCTAGCTAGATTTCGACCTCGGTTCTTAGCCTGAGAAACTATCTCTTGGTGATTAGTAGTCATAACATCCGATCTTTCTTTACACATGTGTAGATACACTTTACACTCTTATCACATGTCTTTATTTGTTATCAGTGCTAGGATTGTGCCTTTGATAGCTAGATTGACATCTCCATTTTGCTGTGAGCTTAAACTGACTTGCACATGTCACATTTGATGGAATCTGAGCTTATATTTTGTCATAGAACTTTGTAGGTACGTTCTAAGCAAACCTTCACGAGACTTCACTCGTCCACTAGGGACACTTAGTGGTTTAAAAGGCTTAGTGCATACGCTAAATGCATTCGAGAGACCAGCGACAGTGGTATAGGTAGGATTTCCTTAGTTTTGTTTTACTTGAGGACAAGTAAAATTCAGGTTTGGGGGTATTTGATGAGTGCTAAAAAGTGCATATTTCTATATATTTTTCTTGGCATTTAACTCATCTTTTGTGCATTAATTCTACATTTTATCCCATATTCTGTATTTTCATTGTTTTCAAGAATAAATATTTTTATTAATTAATTTTATATTTTTAGGTACTAAATAAAGCTTGGATGAATTACGGAGCAAAAAGAGCAGAAAAGTGGTGGAAGCCAAGAGGAATCACACAAGGAAGCCGCGAAGAATGTTGTGCGCAAGACCAGAAGGCTAGAAGTGTGCTTGGAAGGAAGAATTTGTTCTTAAAGAAGAAGTGGGCTCAGAATTGTCTAAGCCCAAACTCTAACCTAAGTCCAAGACCAAGCCCAAAGCCTGCCTAAGCTCGTAGCCGTCAGATTGGATCTACAGATGCATCCTACGGTCGCTTCATCGTCGTGCATCGAAGTCTGAAGCTCCTGTCAAACACTACAACACCTAACTCCATCTTGAGCCGTCAGTTTCGTTGTACTTCCGCATCCAACGGTCGCTCCTCGCTTCCTTCTGTCTCGCCGTTAGATCGATCCATCATCTTCGCATCCAACGTCTCATCCTCGCTGTTCATCAACAATTGCTAAACCCGCTCAACACTCGAGTACCAAATACCCTATACCCAAAACAAACGCACCCCAATCCATTTTCCATCGACCTTCTCTTTCTTCTTCCCCCTTCTTCTCTTTTGCAACTCGATGTCCAGCGCCACCAACTCCACTGCCCCGCTCAACCACCACCTCAACCACCACCATCTCCTCTCAAATCAACCAAACCCCAACACCCATCACTCCCCCTATTCCTCTAGCTATCTATTTTATAGTTTTCTCAACTCTCTGAAACCCTAGATGAGAAAACAATAAGATAGGTCGAGCTAGAGCAACAGCACAGACCAGCAGAGCAGAAGAGGAAGGACGAGCATGGGTCGAAGCAGAAATCACAGTTGGTGTGGGGAGCAGGAGAATACGAATAGGAAGCATGGGTGAAGAGTTATAATTGCTATCAGTGATTAGGTAAAACCTAATTTTAATTTTCACCAAACCCTAATTTCACTGTTTTGGGGTTTTTGATTGTTTGTATAAATAGATGATATGGGTGTGTGTTAGAACTCGTTCTTGGGATAGCCAAGTTAACCCCCAATTTGGGTCTGAGTAGGTTTAATTTTAATTTCAGTTTCAATTTCTATTTCAATTTCAATTACTCTTTCTGTTTACCATGTTTTAGTTCATCACTAGGAAGCAGATGAAGCCTCTATGCCACAGTGAAGTAAATGATTTAGTTTTGTTCTTGATGAGCTTGAATTAGAACCATGGAGAATTGATTACTCAGTGATGATAGTAACCTGTGATTGGTGGTGATGTAAGAAGAACACCAATGCTAGGGGTGAACAGGATTAACTAGGTGAGCAATTTTCTTTAGATATAGGATAGTTAGTCAATTAGTGATCAAGTCCATCTGTGATTGATGGTGCTGTAAGAAGACCATCAATGCTAGGGATGCATTAGTGAACTAGGTGAATAGCTTATCCTAGATGAAAGCCCAGAACACAAGGCAGGCCTGAACCTTCACCTTGTTTACTAAGGCCAAAAACAAGACTTGCACTGGACATGATATAGCTGAGGATTTAGGTGGATTCAATATCCTAGTTTTCCCCAATTCCCTGTTTAGGTTAGATTTTACTTAGAAAACAACAATAGCTCCCTCCAAGTCCCTGTGGACAAACGCTTTCTTCCCATCACTAGCTACAACTGACCCTGTGCACTTGCAGGTCAATTTGTAGGTTGTTTATAAAACCCACCAATTTCCACCATAGATAGTTTGATCCCTCAAATCTTGGCGGTACGTTAATTGAAGTTGATTCATGAGAACTCGAGTTCATTCTTATAGGTTGGATCGCAACAAACACAAATTGTTAGATATTTTCGTGTTTTCCTGCTCTGATACCAATTGAAAAGGCGAGGGTACCCAAACATACCTCAAGCTAAAAAATTTCCTACCTATCAGTCCATTCTCCGAAAGTGATTGTCTATAGACTGAGTCGAGACAATACAACTAATCTGTTCACACTTCGTGTGATCGTTTATGATACAGGATCGAGACAATACAACAACGAGTATGTTACTTGATAAAAAGGTTTGTACTTAACCAAACACAATAGGATTCACTTATCAAGTAAATAGGAATTAACGTTTGTGCGATTTACTTTAATTATAATAAAACAATTATAATGCGGAAATACAAAAAAAATGACACAACAAGATTTTGTTAACGAGGAAACCGCAAATGCAGAAAAGCCCCGGGACCTTGTCTAGAATTGAATACTCTCGGGATTAAGACGCTACAAAAAATTACACCTAACTTCGTATAGTTGAAACCAAGCAACTAAACCTATAGTTCACCTAGTTCCGTTTGTATTCCCACGCCTCCAACTTATAAATAAGTCACGTACTGGGAACAATTCCTTTGGTTCGTATTCCAAACAGTAAAGGAACAACAAATCTGTTTGGTATCAACTCTATTCAACCAAGTGATATGAATCGGACAAAGGCTCTTCTATTTATCTTAACATAAACTCCTTCGTCAGGTCCTTAGATCTATCTTATGTTCAATTACGGAAGTAATCGTTTAAGATTTTGCGATCAACACTCTTAATCCAAAGAATTATGTTGATGCCGATCTACTCAATTAATCAATCCAATTCCATCACAGGGATAAAACTGATTATTAATTGGATCCTCCTTTACCGAAACAAGTATTGTGCCCACCAAAGATTATGAACCCACAAATCTGAAATCTTCAATATCTTCTTCGTCTTCAAATCTTCGTAGATCTTCAATAATGACCTGCACAAAATCACTTGAATCTCTTGTGATCAATCATGCACAGAACGGAGTCTGTTAACAATGGATTATCATAAGATCGTCTTTAGAACTAACAACAGTCTAAAGATCCCTGTCGAAACTCTGAACTAGTTTGAGTGAATCTTATGCCAGAAGAGAATATCCTCAAGCATAAACAAACTAGGTGCAATAAAAGTTCAACCACCATTAGTCAATCAAATCAATGAAAACAAAAGATAAACCGCAATTATCTAGTTCCCACCAAAGGTACACGCTAGAGCTTCTCAATCCCAAAGAAGACTTTAAACTGAGCGGCCGTAAGAGATTTCGCCTAATTAGGTTACTCTCCTCTCCGAATAGGCGGCTACACCAGTAACAACACAACAAAGATGAAGCTTGTTGCTACGAAGGATTAGTTTTCTAGAAATGCAAACTTCAAGTATTTATAGACAAGGAAGTTTGGACACAAAGGAATTTCCAAAACCGAAAATATTCTCAAGATATTCATTAAAGCACAAATTCGGCTTCCATAATTCCTGGAAATGCTCTGTCCAAAAATAATGATCGAAAGCTCTCAGAAAAATCTCTAATTAGTAAATGCACATTACTAATTCTTATTTTCCCAAAAATGAAGTTAATTACCTTAATTAAAAAGTTATTAACTTATTTATGTTTCGATCCTGGGATTCTCTTCCCTTAGCTATTAAGGAATAACTTTGAATAATTAAAGAAATAAACATTCACAACACGTGTTCAAAGTATGTCGACATCCTTACTTTGTAAGTTCTCTTTCACACTTACAACCTTGAAACCAATTTGACACAATTCCAAACAAGTTTAAAATTGGTTCATATGACTTTCAAGATCTATGCGATTGATCAAATAACATTCAATCACAATCATGGGTTTAACGGTTCTACCAAAACAAGTTTCGGTTCTACCTTCCATGTGAGTACTGTGCATAGTCACGCTAGCTTTCCAAAATTTGGTTGACTAGGTACTAGGATCGGTTCCCCACATATATATGGTATCTAACTTATATGTGTTTCACATGTCCAAAGGATCGGTTCCCCTTTTCCTAAAAACGTGTTGCACATGTTCATAGGATCGATTCCCTTTCTGCTATAAACCTTGATGCACCTCATACAAGGATCGGTTCCCCTTTGTGATGTACAACACCTCTTACTAGGATCGGTTCCCCTTTCCCATATTTGGTCAAACATAAAATCACAAACCCGATCATACCATCTCAGGTGATTACTTAAGATCGGTTTCACTAATAAAAGTCATACCAATACATAAGTCAGGCCTTTGTGAATAGTTCTACCAAGAACACAAACAAGTCGTGAACGGCTATACTCAATCACACATATTGGTTGTTCATAAGATATGCAATGAATAACAAAACCAATAACGCCTGGAGATTTCCTTTTCGATTCACAAACAAGTTTATGAACTTACTTCCTTAGAACACATGTAAAACATTGTTCCCTAGGATGAAATCCTCACCTCATACCCATACATAATCATAATAACATTCAAATGATTATGGGGATGTCTTATTTACAAAGTTTAATGGTTAAGAAATAAACCTGGTATTTTATTTCTTAATACTATGTCTATCTAGAGTTCAAATATGTTTCACAGTTTTGTTTTCAATATGCACGAAAGATACGTTACGGAATGAAACAGTTCAAGTCAAATATCACTAACCTCAAGTGGAAGGATGATTGTTGTCGTTGTATCTCCTTGCTTCTTCACATCTTCAAGTCTTCACAATACTTGTAATGTCTCATTATCCTAATACTTTCAAGCTAACCTATATGAAGTTGACTCTAGTACATAATCTAGCGACTCTTAACATGAGTTTTGATTCACTAAAATATGACAACCAAACTTGACATACCAACGCTTGGTGGGTTCAACCGAGCTATGCTCTAATACCTCCGCTTTTTCAATTGGTATCAGAGCAGGCAAACACGTTTAAGACCTCATAAGTCTGTGTTTGTAGCAATCTGATTATTATGGACGAGTCTATCTCTAATAACGTACCAGTTCTGAAATTACTAGATGTATTTCAAAAAATGGATTCACCTGAGAAAACTTTCATATCTAAGTTAATATCTAAACATTCTCTTGATGTAAAAATTGTTGATTGGGAAACACGCCTAGAAGAATAGTTGGATGAACTTTCTGATGAAGGTGATTCAGATATTGATAGAGATGTTGATGAGGAAGTTTCATAGTATGTTAAGGTTTTGAATTCGTTGGAAAAGAAGATGATGAGCACTTATCATGTCACACCTCTTCTGGCTCCTCTCTGTCGAGAAAATAAAAAATTGAAAAGGATTTATGGAAGTCTTTGTGTTTTGAATCACTCTTGCGAATCGATCCTCAAAGATTCTGAGGAAAACCTGAGTAGAAAGTCACTTGAATGAGATAATGTTTATCAAAAATAATTCTTGTTGGAAGAGAAACTTGCAAAAACTGAAGTAAGGATTAACTCTCAGCAAGAAAGTTTCGATGACAGAGAAAGTGCTTATCTCGCTCGGGAAAAACGCCTTGAGGCTGATTTAGTTGCTTCTCTTGATAATATCAAGACGTTGGAAGATGACCTGAAAAAGTTCAATACTAGCTCAAGAAAATTAACCACTATGCTAGGAGAAAGTAAAAATTATCGTGATACACGAGGATTGGGCTATAAGGGAATAAATGCTCCAAGTACTAGCAAAGAGGTAAAAAATTTCAAGGCTAGTGATTCTTCTCAAAAAAAGGTTTCCACTAATGGCAAAAGTGAAATTCTTTCACCAGCAGTTAAAGTTTGGAAGAGAAAAGTTTATCAACCTCCAAAACCAGCACATACGAATCCGGGTAAGAACATTCTTTGTATTTTTCATTATTGTGGAAACAAAGATCACCTGAAAAGGAGATGTCTTTTTCGTACAAGGAATGAGAAACTTCATGATGTTCTTGTTTGGGCATCATAAGAAGTTATGAAACCAAGATCATATGTTAAGGCTAATCCCCTTAACGTTCCAGATTGTAACTATCCAACCTTTAGGCAAAGGAATCAGTGTGGTAATAAATCTAGATTTGCCTATAAACTTCATACGAAGCTTTTCACAATCGTAATGGTTATCAAAAGGATATCTTCATAAAGACGAAGATAAGATCCTATGCTCCCAATTGGAGAAAAACTAACTTGCAAAAGAATATTCATTCCAATTCTCTTCCGATAAATCTAGAAGAGAGTAATGGGAAGAAGGTTCCGGTTGTTCCTAAACGCACTCAGCAGTGGGTACCAAAGTAAGCCAATGATGCACTGAGTGTCAAAAGGAATGACCTCCCAAAAAATTCCATGACTATGGATAAGGCAAAATCCATGATGTTGGATATTACAAATTTCTTGTGAAAAATAAATTTGGATATGAAAGGTTCTAAAAGTAATCTCTTTCATGATAATTCAAAAGTGGAACACAAGAATCGGTGGAAGAAGAAGCGAAATAAACCAAAAACTATAGATTGTGAGAAATCCATGGTTGCAGAAAAGTCGGTTTATGACACCTGTGGTGAGAAAGACATTGTTCACCACAACACAACTTGATTGTGTTGATAGTGCATCCTCACCAAGAAATGCCCTGTCATGTATACGGTAAGGGAAGCACAATAATTGGGGCGCACACATTATGTTGCGTATGGTTTTGAATTTTTGGTAACATTGTAGAATTCGATTGGATTCTTATAAAAAGGTATGTCTCTAATCTTGAGCAAGATTTATGTTTTTATTATTTTCTTAAAGTACTCATAATGATTCATGTACCTTTTGTTTTCTTTCATCTCTACCTAACTTGATTTGTGTTTAAGGTTCTTAAATGTTCCGGTTTGAAAATAGTTGTTCGGGATGTTTGGCCTCCTTGGTACACTTCATGAATGCATACCAGTTTGCAAAATGAAATTTTCTAATAAAATCTAGGGAAATACGTTTGCATACCCGTTTGCAAACTGAAAATTCAGTTACTCCCGTTTGCAAACTTTTTCTGTCTTCGGTATTTGATGAAAAGTTTGTTTTGGCCGTAACTTCTTCATCCAAACTCGGAATGACCTAATTATTTTTGCATTCTCTTCCTATTTGAATTATCCTAAAAATGGTGATGAGAATGCCTTAATTTGGATGATTTAAGGTTGGTGTTTGTCCCGTCTCTTGTTTGTGAGTGTTTTGCTCCGTTTCATCGCACTTGTTCTACTTCTCTTGGACTTGGGCACTTGGATTCTTGGAGTAATTCTCTTCTAACATAATTTGTAGATTTTACAAGAATGATGTAGGTGAATCACAAAGAAGGAAGATCAATAATGGGCAGTAGTACGCATTGCTATGGTATTCTTGAATGTTCACAATCATCTTATGTGAACTATGATGCATGGTCTTTAATGACTCTGTACGTTCTTCTTTTTTTTTTTAAATCTTTTTATACGCATTTGGTAGATATTCTTAGTGTAAATCCGTGCGAAAAAGATTGATTCTTCTAAGGGCAAAAATTGTTTTTGCAGTATTAATCTTTATTGGTTTTATATATTGCAAAAATAATGTTATGGGATATGTGTGTTTACGTCCGTGAATTATGTTTGTCCCATATATATATATATATATATATATATATATATATATATATATATATATATATATATATATATCAAAAGTTAATCCTATTGTGTCATTATGAAAATATTGATGGAAAATATAATGAACTTTTGAATTATATGTCAAAGATTAAGTCTATGGTATCATTATGCAAATATTGATGAAAAATAGAATGAATCTTTGAATATTCCGCAGTGTTGATCTTTCCCTGATCTACTTCTATGTGAAAGTACTGTATGGCTCCATAAGTTTTTCTTATGTTGAGCATTTATGATTAAATCAATTATTGAGGTTCCTTTGTGGTTAATTTAATTGAGTTTTCTGGATACAAATTCATGTTTCATGTGATTTGTTAATGTCCAAAGAAATCCTTCTTCTCTTGTAAAAATAAGGTCACTCTTGTTGTTCTTTCGGGAATTACATTTTATGGGTGAGAGTTATTAATTGAACTTGTGCTTAGTTGCCAAATATTTGTGGGGAGTCCGGCTATGAAATTTTGTAGGAGTTATCTTGTATATCTATAAAGTCCTTGATGAATACACTAAGTTTCGACTATGTGAAATCATCGAAACAAAGTTGATATGTTCTATTTTAGTCATGAAATATCTCTATGAGAATTCCATTATGATCCCGCTAGTTTTCGTACATTTGACAATTTATATTGACAAAAAGGGGGAGAATTATTGTGTAGTTCACGCTACAAATACATACGGTTTATGGATCATTATGTAAGGGGGTGGTTTTCATTGTGAGATGAAGTATTGACTAAGAGGGGGTGATACATATCACCATAGTATTGTTGTCAAAGTTGTGATACAATTGAACTTTGATGCTGTGTAATAATACTATGACATTGTATAACAATGATTGAGAGAAATTGTTCTCTCATTCTTATGGCTACGGATCTTCAACAACTATGATGCTGAGTTGAACACGTTCAGAATCAGTGGAGTACTTGGAAATGATGAAGATTTCGAGTAATGTTGAAGAACCAAGGAAATCAAGCATTTGGATGAGAAGCTACAAAGTTTATTTATTTTGTAATCCATATGTATTGATAGTTTTGTCAAGTTAGAGCACTTCTCGGTCAAACTCGCAAGCATTATTATCTCAAATTGACAAAGGGGTAGATTGTTAGAGAACTTCTCGGTCAAACTCGCAAGCATTGTTGTCTCAAACTTGTTTGTTAAGTTTAGTTGTCAAAACTATAAGTCTTGATTTCTAGTATACTTTAGCTATGTCTCGGACTAGGATAGAATATGTAATTGAGCTTTAGACTTCACGGCGTTCATCGATTGAAGACGAAGAACTACTAAGGGGAGCTTGTGGAACTTCATCAAAAAAAGGTATGTGGAGACTTAAACTCATCTATCACTCAGAAGTCTATTTCTACTCTATCTCATATTGAGACAAAAGTCGTATAGCTATATATACTTTAAATTATACACATTTTATATTTCGAGCTGAGTTTAACTCGCTTAAATCTTTCTCAAAATATGTGTTGGTAAGCTTTCGCTTTAACCAATTTTATCTTATAGGTCTTGAAGAAAATCAAAAGACGATCATGTGAAAATCACCTGATAACTTCTTACATGATTTGTGTGAGACAGTCATTTGATGTAGACTCGGAATGTTTCATATTGATCATTTTATCACTTGAAAATTGCTTTGAAGCTAATAGTTTGTGTGAGACATCCATTCCCGTCTTCTAAGAATGTTTCAATGAATGAAGTGGGAGTTTAGAACGATTAACCAATTGGATATAACACAATATATGTACTTGTATATGTGTATTCCAAGTCCGGGAATCTAAGTATGCATACATGTATGCGTACTGATTCAACAGTTGAAGTCCGCAAACATAGTATGCGTACCCGTACGCCTACTGGTTTCAACTAAGTTTGGTCAGCGAACACATACCAAGTCCAGCAACTTAGGTATGCGTACTTGTTTGCATACTTGAGTGGGTGAATTTCTATAATCGGCTACATCATGAACGAATACATTTATATAATAAGGAATGTAATCTTTTGCAAACCGTGGCTATAATGTTCATGAATTGATTTGAGTGAATCAAAATCGATTTTGCTTCAATTGTGTCTTGTATACTTATATGAGAATATTAACAATTGAACATCTCTATAACTAGTTTCATTTGAGTCATTTGAACTAGTTGTGTTAAGATGAACAAGGTTGATATGAAAGTGTTCATATGGCTAACTTCGGTTAACTATTGTTGAGCCAACTAGGTGTACACGTTTAGGTACGGTTACCCATATCCATTGAAGGTACATTTCATTTGTATGTAACAAGCTAAGCCAATCTAACGGTTGAAAGATATTAGCTTGAATCTGTTGATGGAGCAAAACAATTTACTGGTTTTTTAGGAAATAAAGAAACGGCCGTACGGACGAAGACTCCTCAACCGAGAAAATTGCTTTAACCTTTTTGCAAACAGATGCACTGCACGGGAGTGCTTTGATATCGAGAGATCTATCTGTAGGACTCTTGCCTAAACCAAGACAATGGCTGTTACAGAGTCAATTCGGTCACAAGAGAGGATGGGACGGTCTGTAGGAGGGTAGCTGAGACATATGTGTGAGATCAACGATGATCAAAGGGATTGTAAATGTATTGTGGATTTCTGCAAATTGATGAACTGCTGGGTTAGAATAAGTTTGAATTCTGCTCAATTGAGAGTGATTGTTCATATGAGAATTCTTGTGATAATTCCCGTATATTTTTTCAGTTCGATTGTCAATCATGAACTCGGAGAACTTATTTATATTGCTAGAACGTGGAAACATTATTCTACGGTAAGTGTGACAGTTGCTTGAGTGAAAGAGTGGGAAAGTGGGAGATCGTGGTTTAACCAGTTCCATGTCGTGTGGAGACTGAGTTGATTGTCCACCCAGTACTTTTCCAACTTCCTCAACCACTTGCACGACTTACTCACATATCTCATCGTCGATGAACACACGTGTCATAGTCCTCCAAACCAAAACCCTAGTTAATATCCCCCATATGACGTGATTGATGTCTCATGAATGTGGAGTCTGCAAAGCAGAAGTGTATTTTTAGTCAGTTGTTGACTCGACTGAAGGATGATTCTTAGTATTGCTAAGTCAAGTGGTAGGCTTCTAAAAGATGGGTAAAAAAAATGAAGCGAAATGAAACGCGGGCCTACAGTAATACCGCAAGTGCACGGTCGTCGGTTGTAGCTCGTGCAAGTACGGGTCGATCCACAGAGATTGGGAGTGTTTTGTAGTGTTCTAGCTATTTGGGCTCTAAATTGCTATTGGGCAATGAAGCCTTTTGGGCTTTGGACTTAGGGTACCTTTGGATTATAGGCTTGTTTGATAGTAAAATGATCTTGGGCTTAGTTGGTCTTGAAGTGCATTAGGCTTTGGCCTTAAACTTAGGCTTGGGCTCAGTGAACTGAAATTAGCCTTGAAGGCACTGGGCTTTCACAGTGAATTGGGCCTTAGCTTTTTGGAGTGAGCTGAGCTTTGGGCTCAGTTGGAGGGGCCTTGGGATTAAACCTGGGCTTTTAGCCTTTGGTTTCACTGAATTGAACTTGGGCTCAGTTGCAGCAGCAGCAGCAGTGGAAGGAAAAGGCAGCTGCAGCAACAGCAGGGGAAGCAACAGCAGCAGTAGCAATACTGCACAGTAGCTGCACAAGCAGTGCAAGTAAAGAGGAAGGAAAGCAGCAGTACTGCAGCAGCAACTGCACAAGGCACAGAGGGCAGGCAACAACAGAGCAAAAGCAACAGCACAAGGGCTTCTGGCTTAGCAGCAAAAGAGGAGTGTAAACAGTGGCTCTAGGCCAAATTGGAAGCAAACCAGAGAACAAAAGAATGGCAAAAACAGCAAAGATTAAACAGACTAAAAACTAAACCGCAACAAAACAGTGAACAAAAACAAAACAAAATGGAACAAAGTGAAAGTGACACAAAGGCAATTAGCCTAAGGCAGGGAAGATGGTGAAACTAACATGGTGACAATGCAAGGCCAAGGGAAGAATACAGGCATACAAATAGAATGGGAAGAGAATTAGCTTGCTATGAGCACTAATTTCTCCCAATGCTCAATCAACACAATGCATCCTAAGCATACAAAAATGGAATGGCAAGATAATCAGCTTGCTATGAGCACTGATTTCTTCCATTACTCAATCAATTCAGTGCTTCAAAGGCTTCTAGCCTAGCATTAACATGAACATAACAGGAACATTATCAAAGGAACTTATCAACACAATGCATCAAAACAAGCACATTAACAGGATCATCAACAGGATATGAAAACAAGCACATTAACAGGAACATAAACATGAAATTAAACAAGCACATTAACAGGAGCATAACAAACATTTAAACTACTAAACAGGGAATGTAAAACAGGGAAAGAAACTAAAATTGAACAGAAATGAACATGAACAGAAATGAACAGAAATGAAATTGAAATTGAAATAAAATTGAACTAAAATTAACAGAACTAAGTTCTGGACACTGGCTAGTCCAGCATAAAGCTTTACAACAACACCCACAAGGCTATTTATACCCACAGACACAATTAGGGTTCTACCAAAAAAAATTCCCAAATTAACAGTAGACTAGGGCTTGATTTTTTACCTAATTTGATGTAGCAACATCAAATTAAACTCGACCCATTCTTCCTCTGACTCTCCTGGTGCCTTTCCCATACTTGATTTCTTTTCTAGCTTCACCTAATTCTCTACCATGTCTATCAATGCTTTTTCTCTATTTTCAAAACCCTAGACTAGGGGAAAACAGTGAAAAGAAGTGAGAGGCATGTTAGAGTGATAGGGGTTTCGGTGGTTGAGCAGGTGGAGAGTTGGTGGTAGCGGATATGGAGGTGACAGAGGTGGAGAAGGTGGTGGTGTACGGTGGCGGACGTGGGTTTTCTGCAGAGGAATGGGGGAGAAGAGGGAGAGAGATCGATATTTTTAGGGATAGGGTCTGTTTGGCTTGAGGTCTAGGGTGTTCGACACTTGGGTGTGAGGCAAGTGTAGAGAGTTTGATGCACAGCAAGACTAAGCCGTGAGATGTGGAGCTGGTAGGTAGATCGGACGGTGATGCGGAGGCAAGCGAGGAGCGACCGTCGGATGAAGGGATACAACGAAACGAACGGCGCTAGATTAGGTTAGGTGCTGTAGTGTGTAGGGCGGAGATATCAAACTTTGATGAACAGCAAGGGAGCAACCGTTGGATTCAACTACCATCTAATCTGAAGGCTTGGAATTTCAGCGCTGTGGTGCTTGGCAAGACTTCAGATTTTGATGCTCTATGAAGGAGCGACCGTCGGATGCTTCTGAGAACTGATCTGATGGCTGAGAACGGAGGCGTTTTTGTGTGTAGAAAATGAGGTTGTGCGCACCATTCTTCGCGGCTTCCTTGCGTGATTTCTTCCGGCTTTTCACTACTTTTCTGCTCTTTTTGCTCCGCAAGTCATCCAGACTTTATTTATTACCTAAAAATGCAAAATTAATTAATAAAAATATTTATTCTTGAAAACAATGAAAATACAGAATATGGGATAAAATGTAGAATTAATGCATAAAAGATGAGTTAAATGCCAACAAAAAGGGATAAATATATACAATATTTGGCACTCATACCCCCAAACCTGAATTTTACTTGTCCTCAAGTAAAACAAAACTAAGGAAATCCTAACTATACCACTGTCGCTGGTCTCTCGAATGCATTTAGCGTATGCACTAAGCCTTTTAAACCACTAAGTGTCCCTAGTGGACGAGTTGAAGTCTCGTGAAGGTTTGCTTAGAACGTACCTACAAAGTTCTAGGTCAAAATATAAGCTCAGATTCCATCAAATGTGACATGTGCAAAACAGTTTAAGCTCACAGCAAAATGGAGATGTCAATCTAGCTATCAAAGGCACAATCCTAGCACTGATAACAAATAAAGACATGTGATAAGAGTGTAAAGTGTATCTACACATGTGTAAAGAAAGATCTGAAGTTATGACTACTAATCACCAAGAGATAGTTTCTCAGGCTAAGAACTGAGGTCGAAATCTAGCTAGCTGTCCGGACTTTACGAGAATTGTGAATGAGTTGGAGGTATTTCACAATTACTCGCGTTGTACATCAATGGCATACACCCTCCTTGCTTACAACACAAAAACACAAAAGATGACTATTTACATGACTCTTATTTACATTGACTACTCTCTTTTTTATTTTTGGAACAAGAGATGATGGAATTGATAAATACTTGATTTTTTTGTATTTTTCTGATATTTTTTTCTTTTTTTTTTTTTTTTTCTGAATATACATTTTTTTTTTTTTTTTTAGAACAAGGAAACACTTTTGATACATATACAAAAGGAAACAAAAATTACATGACACTTTGCAAGAGGTAGCCCTTTTTGATGCACCCAGTTAAATTCGATGGTTGTCTTTCTTAATGTAACCTCCACCTTCTATCCCAACCAACCAAAGAACAAGCTAGTCAAGTTTCGTTCAGTATTCTAAAGTGATTGGCAATCGTAACTTCCTATCAAACACCTTGAAGATCGAGGCCATACATGTATTGGTAGATCGTGCGCGTGCAAATTTCTTATCACTATGTGAATTGTGCTAGAATCAGGGTGCCTAAATATCTAGACTAAGACTCCTAATAAAAATACATATTTGCACAAGAGTCAACATTTCAAGGTAAATGAGCTCCATTTTTTATGATTTTTTTTTCATTTTTTTCAATTTTTTTTTTTTTTTGAATTTTGATTTTTTAATTTTTTTGGAATTTTTCAATTTTTTTCAAAAAGAAGAAGGAGTTCGTTTTCAATTATGGCAAATTATCATGGTATCTACTCTATACCCCCAAACCTAAACTAAACATTGTCCTCAATGTTTCAAAATATGGAAAGAATTAAAATGCAACATATGGAAAGGGACATGCTGAGTAGAGTAAAAGGAGAGAGAATACCCGATTTCGGCGAAAGCAGAATTAAAACTCCGTTATTCAAGGCAAAAATCCAACATATTTCAGCTGAGATCATATTGGATGAGCAGAAAATATATACAAAAGGAAATTTTACTAACACATTATCTACAAGAAAATTTGGTTTTTTTAATGGGATTGGACTTTTTGGAAAAAATTTGGTTTTGTTGGGAAAAAGACAAATTTTGGTTTTGATGGGAAAACGAAAAAGAAAATTTGGTTTAAAAATGGGAGCAAAGTAGAAATTTGGTTTTAAAAATTGGGAGCAAAAGAATTTTTTTTTTTTTTTTTTAATAAAGAAAATAAAATGAAGAAAAATTTTTTTTTTTTTTTTTTTTTTGAAAAAGAAAATAAAATTTGGTTTTTGAATGGGAGCAAGCCCACTGTGCAAGCCTTTTGTGTTTGCTTTGGCTCCGCTTGGTTGAAAACTTTTGGTGGAACTGAGTCCAAAATCTCGGCCTAGAATTTGGGTACTCGGCCCACTAACGAGTTCAACTAGCGTGGTCAGTTACAAGCTCAGCTGGGTTTAAAAACCCAGAATACAAGATATAAGTCCAAATTAAACAAGCTCACAAATTAAATACAAGCCCACAAATTAACAAACAAGCCCACAAATAAATTATTACAAACCCAACAGAAAATAAGAGAAGCCCAAAAATTGGCTTTAATATTACATGCCCACAATTAAAAAATTGGAAGCCCACAATTCGGGTTCTCTTAAATGGGTTACCTTTTAAGCACAGCCCAGCTGCTCTGATATTGTTGCAAAAACCCAGTTGGGTTTTGGTTCTTTTCCTTGGTGGCGTCCCAGCAGAGGAAAACAGGTTTAGAACAGCAGGTCCAACAGCAAATGAAGTGAAGCAGATGCAGATGCAAATGCTATGCAGTGAAATGCAAAAATAGCTAATAAAACAACAAGAAAAACACAGCACCAATCCCCGGCAGCGGCGCCAAAAACTTGACAGGCTTCTAAAAGATGGGTAAAAAAAATGAAGCGAAATGAAACGCGGGCCTACAGTAATACCGCAAGTGCACGGTCGTCGGTTGTAGCTCGTGCAAGTACAGGTCGATCCACAGAGATTGGGAGTGTTTTGTAGTGTTCTAGCTATTTGGGCTCTAAATTGCTATTGGGCTATGAAGCCTTTTGGGCTTTGGACTTAGGGTACCTTTGGATTATAGGCTTGTTTGATAGTAAAATGAGCTTGGGCTTAGTTGGTCTTGAAGTGCATTAGGCTTTGGCCTTAAACTTAGGCTTGGGCTCAGTGAACTGAAATTAGCCTTGAAGGCACTGGGCTTTCACAGTGAATTGGGCCTTAGCTTTTTGGAGTGATCTGAGCTTTGGGCTCAGTTGGAGGGGCCTTGGGATTAAACCTGGGCTTTTAGCCTTTGGTTTCACTGAATTGAACTTGGGCTCAGTTGCAGCAGCAGCATCAGTGGAAGGAAAAGGAAGCTGCAGCAACAGCAGGGGAAACAACAGCAGGGGAAGCAACATCAGCAGTAGCAATACTGCACAGTAGCTGCACAAGCAGTGCAAGTAAAGAGGAAGGAAAGCAGCAGTACTGCAGCAACTGCACAAGGCACAGAGGGCAGGCAACAACAGGGCAAAAGCAACAGCACAAGGGCTTCTGGCTTAGCAGCAAAAGAGGAGTGTAAACAGTGGCTCTAGGCCAAATTGAAAGCAAACCAGAGAACAAAAGAATGGCAAAAACAGCAAAGATTAAACAGACTAAAAACTAAACCGCAACAAAACAGTGAACAAAAACAAAACAAAATGGAACAAAGTGAAAGTGACACAAAGGCAATTAGCCTAAGGCAGGGAAGATGGTGAAACTAACATGGTGACAATGCAAGGCCAAGGGAAGAATACAGGCATACAAATAGAATGGGAAGAGAATTAGCTTGCTATGAGCACTAATTTCTCCCAATGCTCAATCAACACAATGCATCCTAAGCATACAAAAATGGAATGGCAAGATAATCAGCTTGCTATGAGCACTGATTTCTTCCATTACTCAATCAATTCAGTGCTTCAAAGGCTTCTAGCCTAGCATTAACAGGAACATAACAGGAACATTATCAAAGGAACTTATCAACACAATGCATCAAAACAAGCACATTAACAGGATCATCAACAGGATATGAAAACAAGCACATTAACAGGAACATAAACATGAAATTAAAACAAGCACATTAACAGGAGCATAACAAACATTTAAACTACTAAACAGGGAATGTAAAACAGGGAAAGAAACTAAAATTGAACAGAAATGAACATGAACAGAAATGAACAGAAATGAAATTGAAATTGAAATAAAATTGAACTAAAATTAACAGAACTAAGTTCTGGACACTGGCTAGTCCAGCATAAAGTTTTACAACAACACCCACAAGGCTATTTATACCCACAGACACAATTAGGGTTCTACCAAAAAAAAATCCCAAATTAACAGTAGACTAGGGTTTGATTTTTTTACCTAATTTGATGTAGCAACATCAAATTAAACTCGACCCATTCTTCCTCTGACTCTCCTGGTGCCTTTCCCATACCTTGATTTCTTTTCTAGCTTCACCTAATTCTCTACCATGTCTATCAATGCTTTTTCTCTATTTTCAAAACCCTAGACTAGGGGAAAACAGTGAAAAGAAGTGAGAGGCATGTTAGAGTGATAGGGGTTTCGGTGGTTGAGCAGGTGGAGAGTTGGTGGTAGCGGATATGGAGGTGACAGAGGTGGAGAAGGTGGTGGTGTACGGTGGCGGACGTGGGTTTTCTGCAGAGGAATGGGGGAGAAGAGGGAGGAGAGATCGATATTTTTAGGGATAGGGTCTGTTTGGCTTGAGGTCTAGGGTGTTCGACACTTGGGTGTGAGGCAAGTGTAGAGAGTTTGATGCACAGCAAGACTAAGCCGTGAGATGTGGAGCTGGTAGGTAGATCGGACGGTGATGCGGAGGCAAGCGAGGAGCGACCGTCGGATGAAGGGATACAACGAAACGAACGGTTCTAGATTAGGTTAGGTGCTGTAGTGTAGGGCGGAGATATCAAACTTTGATGAACAGCAAGGGAGCAACCGTTGGATTCAACTACCATCTAATCTGAAGGCTTGGAATTTCAGCGCTGTGGTGCTTGGCAAAGACTTCAGATTTTGATGCTCTATGAAGGAGCGACCGTCGGATGCTTCTGAGAACTGATCTGATGGCTGAGAACGGAGGCGTTTTTGTGTGTAGAAAATGAGGTTGTGCGCACCATTCTTCGCGGCTTCCTTGCGTGGTTTCTTCCGGCTTTTCACTACTTTTCTGCACTTTTTGCTCCGCAAGTCATCCAGACTTTATTTATTACCTAAAAATGCAAAATTAATTAATAAAAATATTTGTTCTTGAAAACAATGAAAATACAGAATATGGGATAAAATGTAGAATTAATGCATAAAAGATGAGTTAAATGCCAACAAAAAGGGATAAATATATACAATATTTGGCACTCATCATCAAGCATGATGGAAGAATGCTCTATGGTTCATGAATTGAGCATGTCTGTTGGTACATATGTATAATTCTCGAATGAACGTTGATAATTGAATCAACGTTGTTAGAGCATAGCTCGGTTGAACCCTCCAAGCATTGGTATATCAAGTTTGGTTGTCATATTTTAGTGAATAAAAACTCATTTGAAGAGTCGCTTGATTATGTACTAGAGTCAACTTCGTATAGGTTAGCTTGAAAGTATTAGGATATGAGACATTACAAGTATTGCGAAGACTTGAAGATGTGAAGAAGTAAGGAGATACAATGACGACATCATCCTTCCACTTGAGGTTAGAGATATTTGACATGAACTGTTTCATTCCCTAACGTATCTTTCAAGTCGTGCATATTGAAAACAACAACTGCGAAGCATGAATGACACTCTAGTTAGACATAGTATTAAGGAATACAATACGGGTTTATTGCTTAACCATTAAACTTTGTAGATAAGACATCGACATAATCTTTTGAATGCTATTGTGATTATGTATGGGTATAAGGTGAAGATTTCGTCCTAGGAAACAATGTTTTACATGTGTTTCAAGGAAGTAAATTCATGAACTTCTTTTGTGAATCGAAAAGGAAATCGCCAGGCATTATTGGTATTGTTATTCATTGCCTATCTTTTGAACAACCAATATGTGTGATTAGTATATCCACTCATGACTTGTTTATGTTCTTGGTAAAACTATTCACAAAGGCCTGACTTTTGTATTAGTATGACTTTTATTAGTGAAACTGATCTTAAGTAATCACCTGAGATGGTATGATCGAGTTTGTGATTTTGTGTATGACCGACTCTGGGTAAAGGGGAACCGATCCTAGTAAGAGGTGCAACACATCACAAATGGGAATCGATCCTTGTATGAGGTGCAACAATTTTATAGCAGAAAGGGGAACCGATCCAATGCAACACGTTTTTAGGCAAAGGGGAACCGATCCTATGGGCATGTGCAACAAGTACAAGTTAGATACCATATATATGTGGGGAACCGATCCTAGTACCTAGTCAACCGAATTTCGGAAAGCTAGTGTGACTATGCACAATACTCACATGGAGGTAGAACCGAAACTTGTTTTGGTAGAACCGTTAAACCCATGATTTGTGATTGAGTGTTCTTGATCAATCACATAGTTCTTGAAAGTCAGATGAACCAATTTTAAACTTGTTTGGAAGTGTGGCAAATTTGTTTCAAGGTTGTAAGTGTGAAAGAGGATTTACAAAGTAAGGATGTCGACATACTTTGAACATGTGCAGTAACGCTAATCTTTAATTGTTCAAAGTTATTCCTTAATAGTTAAAGGAAGAAAATCCCGGATCGAATAATATATATAAGTTAAAAATCTTTTAATTAAGGATGTTAATTTTATTTTAGAAAAATGAAAATTAGTAATGTGCATTTACTAGTTGGAGATTTTCCAAGAGATTTTTAGTCAATATTTGGACAAAGCATTTCCAGGAATTATGGAAACCGAATATGGGCTTTAATGCATATCTTGAGAATATTTTCGGTTTTGGAAATTCCTTGGTGTCCAAACTTCCTTGGTCTATAAATATGAAAGTTTACATTTTGAGAAAACTAATCCTTCGTACAGCAAGAACTATCTCAATTGTGTTGTTACTGGTGAAGCCGCCTATTCGGAAAGGAGAGTAACCTAATTAGGTGAAATCTCTTACGGCCGCGCAGTTTAAAGTATTCTTTGGGATTGAGAAGCTCTATTAGTACCGCTGGTGGGAAACTAGATAATTTCGGTTTATATTTTGTTTTTGATTGATTTTATTGACTAACGGTGGTTGAAATTTGATTGCACCTAGTTTGTTTATGCTTGAGAATCTTCTCTTATGATATAAGATTCACTAAAACGAGATCGGAGTTTCGACAGGGATCTTTAAACTGTTTGTAGATCTAAAGACGTCTTGTGATAATCCATTGTTAACAGACTCCGTTCTGTGTGTGATTGATTACAAGAGATTCAAGTTGATTGTGTGCAGGTGTTTATTGAAGATCTAAGAAGACTTTGAAGATTTCTGATTTGGGATTCATAATGTTTGGTGTGCACAATACTTGTTTCGGTAAAAGAGGTCCAAATATAGTCGGTTTATCCTTGTGGTAGATTAGATAGATTAGTTTTGTAGATCGGCATCAATACAATTCTTTGTGATTAAAAGTATTGATTGCAAACTCTTAAAAATTACTTTGGTAGTTGATAATAAGATAGATCTTGGAACCAGACGAAGGAGTTTACTGAGATAAACAGAAGAGCCTTTGTCCAACTCATGTCACTTGGTTGAAGAAAGTTGATACCAAACATATTTGTTGTTCATTTACTGTTTGGAATACGAACAAAGGAATTGTTCCAAGTACGTGACTTATTCATAAGTTGGAGGTGTGGGAATACAGACGGAACTAGGTGAACTATAGGTTTAGTTGCTTGGTCTCAACTATACGAAGTTGGTTCATTTTGTATAGCGGCTTAATCCTGAGAGTATTCAATTCTGGACAAGGTCTCGGGGTTTTTCTGCTTTTGCGGTTTCCTCGTTAACAAAATCTTGCTATGTCATTTATTTTTATTTTCTATAATTATAATTGTGTTTATTATAATTTAAAGTAAATTACACAAACGTTAATTCCTATTTACTTGATAAGTAATCCTATTGTGTTTGGTTAAGTCCGAGCCTTTTTTATCAAGTAAACATACTTCGTTGTTGTATTTTCTCGATCTCGTATCCAGAGACGATCACACGAAGTGTGAACCGATTAGTTGTATTGTTTCAACTCAGTCCATAGACAATCACTTTCGGAGAAAGGACTTATAGGTAGGAAATTTTTAGATTGAGGTATATTTGGGTACCCTCGTCTTTTCAATTGGTATCAGAGCAGACAAACACGAAAAGATCGAATAATCTGTGTTTGGTGCGACCCAACCTATAAGATATGAGTCAAAATAAGAAAAGCAAAGCTAAACTTATGAAGAACTCAGTTAAGGTGTGTCAAGATAATGAGAATAATATCTCAGAGAAGTTCAATGGAAATTGGTCTCGAAAGACTTTTCGAAAATCAAATAAAAAGTCTATGACTGATAACTTGATTGCGAATCAGGTTCCCGATGAGAAAAGAATGAATCTGAAACTTAAACATGTTTTGGATCCGACTCCAATGTCTAGTGAAAAATCGTCTGAAAAGAGATTAGATTCACTAGACTGCCCAAGTTCTGTTTTTCGTAAAATGTTAGAAAGATTCTTCAAACATGTTGGAAGCTATACAGAAAAGGGAAAAACCATTAACAGTCTAGATAATGTCTCAGAACTTATTGTTCAACTAACAGTAAGAATATGTGAGGGAAAGCGAGAAACACTCAGTTTTGAAAATAATCTAGCAGATTATATGGAACAAAAATTAGCCTTGTGCAATGAAGTTCATCAACAGAATACTGAGTGTGAAATTCTCAAACATTCGCTCATTTACAAATAAGGAATAAGATCCTTATTGAGAAACTTCTTACAGTAAAATGTCAAGAGGTATATCTAAACAGGTGTTTAGAAAAATATTTCCAACAAGGAATGGATACCTTAAGAGGACATGTAGAATGTCTTGAACGAGAGACATTAGCAATCTGTCGAATGACAAATCTTGATCACACAGGTTCAAGTTCCAGAGAACATTCCATCCTGGGCACATGGTATAATTGAAGATATTGCATCTCGTAAGTTTCCTAACCAAGAGGATGGGTTCAAAACCCAAGAAAAGGAACATGATAATGCTTCTAAGTAAAAGGAGGAAGAATCTCCTTTAAAGGTATTTGATGTGGAAGTTCCTCATCCTAATGCTTAATCGTATTAGAATGTGCATCCTTACAATGCCCAATCTTCGGATATAAGGAAGCACATATACCTGGGCGATCAGAATCCTGCGAATATCTCTTATTAAATATAGAGAGAATACACAATCTACCTTAAGTATAATTTAATTATTCTTATGTGTAGAAAGGTTGTCTTACAACAACTTGTGTAAAAAGGATTTGTGTAGTTGTTTGAAGTATCTCTTGATACCAATTTTAAAGATAATCTCTTTGGAAAATGTTGTGTTTCTATAACACATTAGATGCGAAATATCTTGTCAGAATTATTCATTTAAGGCTGATATCTATATTTGGTATGTGTTAGAGGTATTTTATGTATATGTACTCATCGTCTAAGAACGTATACTAAATGATGAATTCTCAAACCAGATCTCAAGCAAAACTCCTGAAAGCTTTGAGTGGAATGACTTCTAATGAAATTGTTCATCTTGATGACACCTTCAAGAAATATGGTTGTGAAGATGTCGAAAAAGAAAAGGAAGATGTAACTCATCTGATTGTCCAAAATAGTTTGGATGCTAAGGTTGATATTCTAAATATACGTCAAGTCCTCCTCAGTACTATCGAAACTCATCATAGATAGGAAGCACTACTAAGAATTGTTCATCGTGGTCTCAGTTGAGAGACTGCATATTCATGTATGCTCTAAGAGGAAATACACGATCAGTCAGAGGTTCTTATGGATGATCTGAAAGGAAATACACTCAGTCAGAGATCATCGTGGCATGAGATTTCATGCTAAAACGAGAGACATGAGTTCCAATATTAGTCTGATTACTGGATCAGGGATATGTAAGATTATGATTTTTACGATTTTAGACTTTGTCAAAAATCCACCATCAACAGAATCTAATCAGGTTTTCATCTAACGATGAATATTGAATGCTTTGTTACCAAGATAACATTGATTGCAAACCCTGATTTGAAGGCTATAAAGGGATAACTCTAGCAACTGGGAAACCTAATCCCCACACCTCTTGTGTGATACTAGTTGCGACTAGAGTCGATTCTCCTTTAACTTAGGTTTTTCCTAAAACCCTCATAGGTTAACGACTTGAAGACTTCATTGGGATTGTGAAGCCAGACCAAACTATTTTATTTGTAGTTTCCTTTTCTAATCTTACGTAGTTCTATCGTATTGAGTACTATCTTCTCTAACATTTTCTCGATATTCCCGATAGGTAAGATAAAAAGTAGTCACAAACATCTTCGTCTCATCGTTTGTGATTCCACAATATCTTGTTCCGCTGCCATACGGTTAAGATTATTGTGAGGTGATTGATATTACTTGGCTGTTCTTTGGGACTGGTTTATCAATTGGTTCCTGTGCAACTTGATTTATCAAAAGACAGAATAAAACTCGTAGGTATTTCTGTGGGAGACAGATTTATCTATTCAATAGACTTTTCTATGTGAGACAGATTTGTTTATCAAGTCTTCGACTTTGGGCCGTAGAAACTCTTAGTTGTGGGTGAGATCAGCTAAGAGAATCAAGTGCGTAGCATCCTGCGTGGTTCTAGAGACATGAGGAACGCGACTGCACCTTAATCAGTATGAGATTGGTTAGGGGCAACTACATTCCAGTCTGAAGTTAACTGGTAGTAGGCTAGTGTCTGTAGCAGATTAATACAATGTGGTATTCAAATCTTCACTAGGTCCCGGGGTTTTTATGCATTTGCGGTTTCCTCGTTAACAAAATTTTCGGTGTCGGTATTATTTCTTTTCTGTATTATATTTGCTTATATAATTGAAACATCACAGGTTGTGCGTAAGTTCAATCAGTTCGTGAATCCGGCCGTTGGATTGTTGATTGAATTGATTGACACTTGGATACTGGTTTTTGATACCATCCAAGTTGTTTCTTATATTAATCAGGATCACAGATTTGTATCTGTTTGATTTGCTGATTACATTAAGAAACAGAGATACAACTCTTGGATATACTTTTCTTAAGATTGAGTCTGACTGTCTAGTTGATTCTCTTGAAAGTATATTGGAGTTAGTCCATATAGATTGCTAAACGAAATATTGGGTGTGGTTGTTAGACCCCCTCTTTTTCAGGTGGGAAACTAGATAGTTGCAGTGTTATTAGTTTTTGATTGATTTGATTGACTATTGGTTGTTGAAACTTTGATTGTACCTAGTTTGTTTATTCTTGAGAATCTTCTCTTCTGATATAAGATATTCACTCAAACTAGATTGAAGTATCGACGGGATCTTTAGAACTGTTGTTAGATCTAAAGACATCTTGTGATAACCCATTGTTAACAGACTCCGTTCTGTGTGTGATTGATTACAAGAGATTCAAATGGTGTTGTGCAGGTTATTGAAGATTAAAGAAGATTTGAAGACGAAGAATATTTCTTATTGGTTTTCGTATCTTGTGAATTTTTTTGCACAAACCTTGATCGGCTTGGATCCAACTAGAATCATATTTATTCGGTTGATTAGTTGTGTGAAATCGGAATCAACTAATAGTTCTCTTTGAGATCTATTTTGATTGTTGCGAATCCGAATCTTATTACTTTGGTAATAGAGATTGGATTGATCTAACCAGATAAAGGAGTTTATTAGATTAAACGGAAGAGCCTTTGTCAACGACTCATCTTATCTTATAGCAAAGATTAATTAGAGTGATTACCAAAAAAATTATTCCTTTGTTGTTTGGAATACGATCCAAAGGACTTGCTATTCACGTGCGTGACTCTAAAAGTCGAAGGTGCAAGGATACTGAGGGAACTAAGTAGCTAGGGGTAGTCTGTTTGGTCTCAACTATACGAAGTTGGTTTAAATTTTGTATATCGGCTTAATTATGAAAGTATTCAAAACTGGATTAGGTCCCGGGGTTTTTCTGCGTTTGCGGTTTTCTCGTTAAAAAAGTCTTGTTGTGTCTTTTACTTTTCTATTTCCGCAATTATAATTGTTTTATTATAATTAAAAGTAAAATACACAAACGTTAACTCCGCATTACTTAATAGTCATCCTATAGAGTTTGGTTAAGTCCGAACCTATTATCAAGTAACACACTTTGTTGTCGTGTTGTCTCGATCTCGTATTCATACACGATCACACAAAGTGTAAATACTGAAGTTGTTGTATTGTCTCGACTTTGTCCATAGACGACCACACTTGGTAAGAGGACTTGTGGGATATTTGAGTACCCTCGTCTTTTCACACGAGAATTCTACGGAACAAGAATAAATTATGAGATCCACCTACCAACGGACCATTCAGACTGCGCTAGAAATTTTCAATTTTGTTTTCAGCTACATTATATCCTCGTGAACTGTACCCACCCAAAGAATACGTATTAAGAAAATTAATTTATTTGGGCCCTCTGATTTTTAGGCCTAGGACAATTGACCATCTCGTGGTAGGTCTAAGACGACCTTGCATAAGCGTGCAAAAAATGTTGAGAGATACCAAAACCTATCAAAACTTTCAATACGTTTAGCCTTATCTCAAGTTAGTTCTGAGTAATTGTTTTTGATAAATTGAAGAAAATCATTTCTTATTCTCAATTATATAATCTCAGCTTTTAGTTAATAAGATCGCACTTTTGGGTTTTATTCGATTTTGTAAGAAATTTCAGATTAGGTGTTTCTTTCTACGTATACATACCATATATATACGATGACAAAACTTGCTATAACTAGGAAGGATATCTATCTTCCCTAAATTTTATAAATTACTATTTTAAATCTATATTTTGTCACACTTTTCCCTTTTTGTTCACAATTTTTGGACGTGATCCTTAAAAATTCACAGCAATTAGACTAATTTATATAATGCAAATGGCTTTATGCAACTGATTGGTTTTAATCTTCTTTTTTTTCGGAAAAGAGGCTAATTTCAGCAAATATATTGGAAAGGCCGGTTTAGGAAATCAGAAAAGAGACTAACCTCGACAAATATATTGAAAAGGCTGATTTAGGAAATCGGAAATCTTACAGGAATTTTTCAAGATTATAAAAGAAACATTCAAGTTACACTATCTCCACCAATTCTTGCCTATCATATCTATTCTTTCAGACTTAAAAACTATTCCAGAAGACCTTCTTATCTCTCACAAAGGAAGGAACTAACAACTAGGGACAAACTGGTTTTGACAAGAAAACCAGGATGTATCAAAGCACGAGGAAATGACTGGATCAAGTCCAACCCAAAGTTCATCAGAATATGAACATGAGTTTTTTAAATTTTGATTGCCTAAAGCAATCAAGGTAATAGTGACCCGTTTAACAGTAACAGTAACTAAAAAAACAGGGGTCTAACAACCACACCCAGTATTTCGATTAGCAATCTGTGTGGATTAACTCCAATATACTTTTAAGAGAATCAACTAGACAGTCAGACTCAATCTTAACAAAAGTATATCAAAAAGTTACATCTCTCTTTCTCGATTCAATACTTACTCAAGCAAATAGAAATCTGCGAGTCTAATTGAATACAAGAGAAATCACTTGAACGGTACCAAAGACCAATATTCAAAGATCAATCAATTTCAATCAACAACCAAAGGTTGATTTCCCAATTGATTGATTCAAACGCACTACCTGTGATTCAATTATATAACAAAATATAATGCGGAAAAGAAATAACACAGACACCAGAATTTTTGTTAACGAGGAAACCGCAAATGCAGAAAAACCTCGGGACCTAGTCCAGATTGAACACACACTGTATTAAGACGCTACAAACACTAGCCTACTACAAACTAATTTCGGTCTTGACTGTAGTTGAACCCCACTCAATCTCACACTGATCCAAAGTACAGTTGCGCTCCTTACGTCTGTGATCCCAACAGGATATTACGCACTTGATTTCCTTAGCTGATCTCACCCACAACTAAGAGTTGCTACGACCCAAAGTCGAAGACTTTAATAAACAAATCTGTATCACATAGAAAAGTCTACGGTAATAGATAAATATGTCTCCCACAGAAATACCTACGAGTTTTTTTCCGTCTTTTTAATAAATCAAGGTGAACATGAACCAATTGATAAACCAGACTTATATTCCGAAGAACAGCTCAGTATTATCAATCACCTCACAATAATCTTAATCGACTAGCGAAAGAAGATATTTCGGAATCACAAACGATGAGACGAACATGTTTGTGACTTCTTTTATATCTTTGCCTATCGGAGAAATCAATCTCAAGCCAATCTTACGATTGTACTTAGTACGATAGAAACAACAAGATCAGATCACACAACTACAAGAAAACTAGTATCGGGCTGGCTTCACAATCCCAATGAAGTCTTCAAGTCGTTAACCTACAGGGTGTCGATAGAAACCTAAGGTTAAAGGAGAATCGACTCTAAATAATAAAACTAGTATCACCAAGGAGGTGTGGGGATTAGGTTTCCCAGTTGCTAGAGTTCTCGTTTATATAGTCTTTCAATCAATCAATGTTAGCTTAATAACAAAGCATTCAATATTCACCGCTAGATGAAGACCTAATTAGATTCAAGCTAATATCTTTCAACCGTTAGATCGAACCTTATCTTGTTACACACAAATGAAATGCACGTTTAGTTAGGTTTGTGTAACCGTACCCAAACATGTACATCTAGTTGGTTCAACAATAGTTAACCAAATGGTTAGCCATATGAGCACTTTCATATCAACCATATTCTTCTTTACCATAACTAGTTCAAATGACTCAAATGAACTAGTTAGAGAGTTGTGTAATTGCTTAGATCTTATAGAAGTATACAAGACACAATCGAAGCAAAAAGATCTGATTCACTCGAATCGATTCATGAACTTTATATCCAAGGTTTGCAAACTTACATTCCTTAGTTTATATAAGTTTAAGTTCACGAATAATCGTTTTTAGAAAATAACCAACTTAAGTACGCATACTGGTACGCGGACTTAAGTACCCAGAATAAGTTTGTTTTCAGTTCACAAACTCTAGCAAAAATTCACGGATGTGAACTTCTGACAGTACGCGAACTTGGTACGTGGACTCTAGTTCCGGTTTCCTGAGCGAAAAAGTACGCATACTTTGGTTCAAGGAATAAGGACTTATACACATATGAGTTACCACACAATGTTTATATCCAACTATGGTTATATAATCTACACTCTCATTTCAATCATTGAAACATTCTTAGAGGATGTTATATAGTTGTTGTTCACACACTATTTTTCGTCAAAGCAATTTTCAAGTAATTGAAACTTAATATGACTTTCGTCACTAGTAAAGATGAACTTGTCCAAAGCAAAAGCTTACCAACACATATTTCGAGAAATAGATAAGCGAGATAAACTCGGCTCGAAATAGCAAATGTGAATAATCAAAGTCTATATAGCAAAACGACTTTTGTCTCAAGATAGGAGATACAGTAGATAGACTGTTGAGTGATAGATAAGTTCAAGTCTCCACATACCTTTTAGTCGATGAAGTTCCACCAGTTCCTTGAGTAGTTCTTCGTCTTTGTATGATGATCTCCATGGAGTCTTTATCTCAACTAAACTCTCTATCCTAGTCCGAAACTTAACTATAAGTAGACTAGAAATCAAAACTTATAGTTTTGATCACTAACATTGACAAACATGCTTGAGATAGCAACGCATGCGAGTTCGACCGAGCAGTTCTCTAACAATCTCCTCCTTTGTAAATTTTAGTGACAAAACTATCAATACATATGGAATACAAAAACAGATAAATAAACTTTTGTAGCTTCTCTTCCACATGCCTGATCTTCTTGGTTCTTCAACATTACTCGAAATCTTCGTCACTTCCAAGTAATCCAATGATCCCAAAAGTTGTAAGTTTAGTATAACCGTTGTTGCAAATCCGTAGCCATAACAATGAGAAAAAAAGAATTCTGAATCATTGTTATACAGTGTCATAGTATTATTATTACATAGCATCAAAGTTCAATTGTATCACAACTTCGACAACAATACTATGGTGATATGTATCACTCCCCCTTAGTCAATACTCCATCCCACATGGAAACCACTCCCCCTTACATAATGATCCGAAAACCTTATGTATTTGTAGTGTGAACTACACATTCATTCTCCCCCTTTTTGTCAATAAAATTGGCAAATGTACGAAAACTAGTGGGATCCTAATGAAATTTCCATAGAGACATTTCATGACCAAAAGAAAGCACATATCAACTTTTTAGATACCATCATATAGCCGAAGCTAAATGCATTCATCAAGGAGTTTATAAAGATACAAGATAACCCCTATAATATTCCACAGCCGCACTCCCCACAAATATTTGGCAATTAAGCGCAAGTTCAATTAAGAACTCTCCCCCATAAAATGTCATTCCCGAAAGAACAACAAGAGCGACCTTACTTTCATAAGAAAATAAGAATTTCTTTGGCCATAACAAATCACATACGAATATGAATTTGAATCCAAAAATTCTCAATTAAATTAACCACAAGAAAACCCATGATTAATTTAATCGGAAATGCTCAACATAAGAGAACTTACGGAGCCACACAATATATAGATAAAATATGGATCAGGGAAGATCAACACTGCGGAATAGACAAGGATTCATTCTATTTTCCATCACTATTTGCACAATGACATATAATAGACATAATCCTTATAAACAAAAGTTCATCCTATCTTCCATCAATACATGCATATCGACATATGAAAGACTTAACTTTTGACAAGGTATGGAACAATCATAGTTCACGGACGGAAACAAAAATATCCCATAATAAATTTGCAATATATAAAACCATAAATATTAATACTGCAAAAATCATCTTCCAAACAACTTTTTAAAATTTAAACAAATAAACCTAAAAACATGAAGATGAAAACATTAGACATAGCTATGTGTAATCACAATAATGGCTATTCCAAAAACTAGTAATTCTTCCTAAAAATACAAGAATAAAATTCTCATAAGAAGATTTACTAGATGTTAATACCTTTGAATAATTCTTTATCGACCCCGAACTCCTTGTCGTCAACAACCATTGGGACATAAGGTTCATGAAAATAGGAGTTAGTATCAATAAACCTTCTTGACTGATATCGAACCAGGGCCTTCTAAATCTCATGAGTCTTAAGCACAAAAGCCTTAATTTGTTGAATCTCCTTTCGTGTCTCCTTCAATACTTCAAGAACATCATAAAACTTCTGAGAATTTGAAGGAACAACACTTGTCTTCCTCACATTCCTTCTTTTCCTTTTCAAAGTCGGAGGCAACGGAGATTTCTCTTTTTCCTTCATGACTGATGGCTTGACAATCATATTAACATCTTTTCCATCAGAAGACATGATGCTTGAAGTATCCATAAGTGTATGGGTTTGTGAGAGGAAATCACAATTTAACTCAACAAGTAGTCTTAAGATAAAAGAAGTTTCAGGGAAGGAAAAAGGAATGTAGGGTTACACAACATTTAATAGTTTCGTTTGACTACTCGTTTTCCCATAGTCTACGTAATGTATACAGCTCAGATAATCAGATCCTAAGTAGTATTGATGCCTCTGTTGAACTGATAATATTAAGTAATAAAAGATACTCAAGATCACAATAATAACAAAGAACACAAATATAATGTAAAAGGTATTAAGTTTTCATGAGACACAAGAGATTACGTGGTTCGACTTTCGTCTACGTCCACGGGGTAATGAGTGATTGTTTTGTATTAAGTTATGGTGGTTACAAAGATCTTAAATGCTTCCCAAAGTAATAAAGAGAACTCAAGTTGAAGTAAATACTTAAGATCTAAACATTAAATAGGTATAAGCTTAAGACTAGATCTTCTCTCCTAGATATTGAATGCCCTTAGTTTGCTGGTGAGGCTTGGTATTTATATCACCTTCTGCTCCAGGTATATCTTTGCTGTCTTTGGATCCATCGTTCCCTGATATACCTTCCGTACAAATGGTAACTTCGTTATCCGCATGCTTTCTCCAGTCGAAATCTGCCACCTCAGTTGACCCACATTCCTTCGGAACTTCCCAGCCTTAGTACAGATTGTACCTTCGCTCACCGCTGGCCTTTGCCATTCAGGTTCCGCCACATCATCTATCTTCACGTGCTTGGATTATGCATGTAGATAAGAGATTTGTGCATTTAATTCTGATTATATATGTCATCTACCTCTGTCCCCTCGCCAGTTGCCTCCTCATAGACTAGGCTTTTACTTCTTTCATCTTAGCCGTCGAGACGTCCTTTCTTAGGGCGAGATAAAGTAAATCTACGAAGGTATCCTCTGTCACTTGGATTCCTCTGTCTAGCGAAGGATATACAGTTATCTTGTATACGACCACTGAGATCGTTACATGTGCACTGCAGAATATTGGTATTCACAGTTCGTGCACGCACAATTCTGAACCCTAGAGAGAGTAGAATTGTCGAGAATAACCCTTCTTTATTGATAAACAGGAAATTGCAATTTTGCATCAAAACAAAACTAAGAAAATAAAAAAAAAACTTTTCTTAAAGCCTGTGAGGTGCACAACCTTGTCTCTTTTGATCAGGCACATGAGACATGATCTACAAATCAACACAATCAAGTTGTGTTGCGGTGAACAAAAATATGTCCACCATGTTCCTCTTGAGAGTAATACATAGACCTTTGTCTATAAAAACGATTGGACCATACCTTCTTCTCTAATGGTCTTGTTTATCCTTGGAAACTAACTTCTCAGGCGAAGATAAAATCTTACATAACTCAGCGGTCTTTTGCGCAAGTTTAAGATTTATTGCTAATCGATTTGCTCTTCGTTGAAATTTGTTGAGATGTCTCAATTTGTTTTTGTACTTGTAACACTTTGATAGTTCATGATATTTGAGTGAACAATACGAGCACGTCAACCTTGAATATAACTCAGGCATCTGAGATGTGCAATCTGCTAGACACATAGTTGAACCTGAAACATTATTCACAGAGTTTCAATAGAAAAGTCAGTTTCATCTTCCAGATTGGTTGAGTTTTTTTCTGAAAGAATATCAAGATTGATGTATGTATTGCTACAATTATCAAAATCAATATTTTCACAAAGAAGTGCAACACTTGATTTTTCGTCTTCATTAAAATTATAGTTGTCAGACATTTCATCAAGAGATGCAGCAAGACCTTTGTTCCCAGTGTATTTCTTTCGATTTGGACACTCATAGCAAAATGACCAAAGCCTTTACACTTAAAGCAATGAGGCATATCCTCGTCATCAGTTTCATCATTATCCCTATTTTTAGGAGGAACACGATTATGTGGTTTATCTAACGACTTGGATTTATCTCTGGAGAACCATTTACTTCTCTTCAAAGAAGATCCCTAAACTGTCTTGTGATCAACGAGACTGACTTGTCAAGATCTTCATCCGATGAATCATCCTCAGAAAGATCATCTTCAGAGATGTAAAGACTTTTAATTTTGTCAAGTAAATTAGTGTTCTTTAATGCTTTGAAAGCAACATCCTTACTAGACTTGATGTATGCTCATGATCAAAGATCTTTAGTTTCCCAACCATAGTATTTCTGGATAGCGTTGCGAGATTATTTCATTCAACGATGGCATGCTTCTTAGAATCGTATCTAGATGGCAGCGATCTGAGAATTTTTATCACAATGTCCTTTTCGGTAATGGTCTTATCCAATGCAAAAGATACATTAACAATTTTAGAAACTTTGTGATTAAACTCATCAAATGTTTCTTCATCTGCCATACGAAGGTTTTCACAATCAGAATTTATGTTTTGAAGCCTAGATTCTTTCTCACTGGTATTTCCTTCAAATATGGTTTCTAAGATATCCCAGGCTTCTTTAGACTTAGTGCACGTAGTCACATGGTGCTGAAAATCTGGGGTAATGGCATGTATGATAGCATTTAAGTCGTCAGAATTTCGCTTTGCAGCAAGAATTTCTTCTGGACTTTATCTACCAATATCCTTCGGTATAGATACATCTCCTTCTGTATTAACCGGAGGATCATAGCTATTGACAATACGTACCCATGTTTGAAAATCACGATCTTGAAGAAAAGCACGCATAGATCGAAGACTGGTGGTACGTTTATGGAGATAGAATTCCCTTCCATAGAGTCATATCGCTACAAACACAGACTTGTAAGGTCTTTAACGTGTTTGCCTGCTCTGATACTAATTGAAAAAACGGGGGTCTAACAACCACACCTAATATTTCGATTAGCAATCTATATGGACTAACTCCAATATACTTTTAAGAGAATCAACTAGATAGTCAGACTCAATCTTAATAAAAGTATATCAAAGAGTTATACCTCTCTTTCTCGATTCAATACTTACTCAAGCAAATAGAAATCTGCGAGTCTAATTGAATACAAGAGAAATCACTTGAACGGTACCAAAGACGAATTCAAGGATCAATCAATTTCAATCAACAACCAAAGGTTGGATATACCGATTGATTGATTGAAACGCACAACCGGTGATATTTTGATTATATAAAAAAATATAATGCGGAAAACAAATAACACGGATACCAGAAGTTTTGTTAATGAGGAAACTGCAAATGCAGAAAAACCCCGGGACCTTGTCCAGATTGAACATACACTGTATTTAGCCGCTACAAACACTAGCCTACTACAAACTAACTTCGGTCTGGACTGTACTTGAACCCCAATCAATCTCACACTGATCCAAGGTACAGTTGAGCTCCTTACGTCTCTGATCCCAGCAGGATATTATGCACTTGATTCCCTTAACTGATCTCACCCACAACTAAGAGTTGCTACGACCCAAATTCGAAGACTTTAATAAACAAATCTGTATCACACAGAAAAGTATAAGGTAATAGATAAATCTGTCTCCCACAGAAATACCTACGAGTTTTTGTTCCGTCTTTTTAATAAATCAAGGTGAATAGGAACCAATTGATAAACCAGACTTATATTCCCGAAGAACAACTCAGTATTATCAATCACCTCACAATAATCTTAATCGACTAGTGAAAGAAGATATTGCGGAATCACAAACGATGAGACGAATATGTTTGTGATTTCTTTTATATCTTGCCTATCGGAGAAATCAATCTCAAGCTAATTTTACGATTGTACTTAGTACGATAGAAACATCAAGATCAGATCACAGTGAAAATACTAGGGTACACAAATATACCTGAATCTAAAACTTTTCCTTCGTATAAGTCCTTTCTCCGAAAGTGATTGTCTATGGACTAAGTCGAGACAATGCAAATAATCGGTTCACAGTTCATATGATCGTCTATGGATACGGGATCGAGACAATACAACAACGAAGTATGTTTACTTGATAAAAAGGTTCGGACTTAACCAAACAAAATAGGATTACTTATCAAGTAATAGGAATTAACGTTTTGTGTAATTTACTTTAATTATAATAAAACAATTATAATGCGGAAAATAAAAGTAAATGACACAACAAGATTTTGTTAAAGAGGAAACTGCAAATGCAAAAAAAAACCCGGGACCTTGTCCAGAATTGAATACTCTCAGGATTAAGCCGATATACAAAGTAACCTGACTTCGTATAGTTGAAACCAAGCAACTAAACCTATAATTCACCTAGTCCGTCTGTATTCCCACGCCTCCAACTTATGAATAAGTCACGTACTTGGAACAATTCCTTTGGTTCGTATTCCAAAAAGTAAAGGAACAACAAATCTCTTTGGTATCAACTCTCTTCAACCAAGTGATATGATTCGGACAAAGGCACTTCTGTTTATCTTAACATAAACTCCTTCGTCAGGTCCTTAGATCTATCTTATGTTCAATTACCAAAGTAATCGTTAAGATTTTGCAATCAACACTCTTAATCCAAAGAATTATGTTGATGTTGATCTACTCACCTAATCAATCCAATTTTATCACAAAGATAAAACTGATTATAGTTGGATCCTATTTTTACCGAAAAAAGTATTGTGCACACCAAAGATTATGAACCCCAAATCAGAAATCTTCAATGTCTTCTTTGTCTTCAAATCTTCTTAGATCTTCAATAAATACATGCACACAACAACTTGAATCTCTTGTGATCAATCACGCACAAAACGGAGTCTGTTAACAATGGATTATCACAAGATCGTCTTTATATCATAACAGAAGATCCTCAAGCATAAACAAACTAGGTGCAATCAAATTTCAACCACCGTTAGTTAATCAAATCAATGAAAACAAAAGATAAACCGCAATTATCTAGTTTCCCACCAACGGTACTAATAGAGCTTATCAATCCCAAAGAAGACTTTAAAACGAGCGGCCGTAAGAGATTTCGCCTAATTAGGTTACTCTCCTCTCCGAATAGGCGGCTTCACCAGTAGCAGCACAACAAGAGGTAGTTTGTTGTTACGAAGGATTAGTTTGCTAGAAATGCAAACTTCAAGTATTTATAAACTAGGAAGTTTGGACACCAAGGAATTTCCAAAACTGAAAATATTCTCAAGATATTCATTAAAGCACAAATTCGGTTTCCATAATTCCTGGAAATTCTCTGTCCAAAAATAATGATCGAAATCTCTTCGAAAATCTTTAATTAGTAAATGCATATTACTAATTCTTATTTTCCTAAAAATGGAATTAATAACCTTAATTAAAAGATTCTTAACTTATTTATGTTTCGATCATGGGATTCTCTTCCCTTAGCTATTAAAGAATAACTTTGAACAATTAAAGATTAACATTCACATCACGTGTTCAAACTATGTCGACATCCTTACTTTGTAAGTCCTCTTTCATCCTTACAACCTTGAAACCGATTTGCCACACTTCCAAACAAGTTTAGAATTGGTTCATCTGACTTTCAAGAACTATGCGATTGATTAAGAATACTCAATCACAAATCATGGGTGTAACGGTTCTACCAAAACAAGTTTCAGTTTTACCTCCATGTGAGTATTGTGCTTAGTCACACTAGCTTTCCAAAATTCGATTGACTAGGTATTAGGATCGGTTCCCCACATATATATGGTATCTAACTTATATGTGTTGCACATGTCCATAGGATTGGTTCCCCTTTGCCTAAAAACGTATTGCACATGTCCATAAGATCGGTTCCTCTTTCTGCTATAGACTTGATGCACCTCATACAAGGATCGATTCCCCTTTGTGATGTATTGGACTTATTACTAGGATCGGTTCCCCTTTCCCAGATTTGGTCAAACATAAAATCACAAACTCGATCATACCATCTCAGGTGATTACTTAAGATCGGTTTCACTAATAAAAATCATACCAATACATAAGGCAGGCCTTTGTGAATAGTTTTACCAAGAACACAAACAAGTCATGAACGGTTATACTAATCACATATATTGGTTGTTCACAAGATATGCAATGAATAACAATACCAATAACAGCTGGGGATTTCCTTTTCGATTCAGAAACCAATTTCATGAATTTACTTGCTTAGAACACATGTAAAACATTGTTCCCTAGGATGAAATCCTCACCTCATATACATACATAATCACAATATCATTTAGACGATTATGTCGATGTCTTATCTACAAAGTTTAATAGTTAAGCAATAAACTTCATATTGTATTCCTTAATATTATGTGTATCTAGAGTTCAATCATGCTTCGCAGTTTTGTTATCAATATGCATGACTTGAAAGATACGTTAGGGAATGAAACAGTTCAAGTCAAATATCACTAACCTCAAGTGGAAGGATGATGTTATCGTTGTATCTCCTTACTTATCCACATCTTCAAGTCTTCGCAATACTTGTAATATCTCATGTCCTAATACTTTCAAGCTAACCTATACGAAGTTGACTCTAGTACATAATCAAGCGACTCTTAACATGAGTTTTGATTCACTAAAATATGACAACCAAACTTGATATATCAACGTTTGGTGGGTTCAACCGAGCTATGCTCTAACACACACAACTATATGAAAATTAGTATCGGTCTGGATTCACAATCCCAATGAAGTCTTCAAGTCGTTAACCTACAGGGTCTCGATAGAAACCTAAGGTTAAAAGAGAATCGACTCTAGATAATACAACTAATATCACACAGGAGGTGTGGGGATTAGGTTTCCCAGTTTCTAGAGTTCTCCTTTATATAATATTTCAAATCAGGGTTTGTAATCAATGTTAGCTTAGTAACAAAGAATTCATTATTCACCGATGAAGACCTGATTAGATTCAAGCTAATATCTTTCAACCGTTAGATCGAAACTTAGCTTGTTACACACAAATAAAATGCAGGTTTATTTAGGTTTGTATAACTGTACCCAAATATGTACATCTAGTTGGTCCAACAGTAGTTAACCAAATGGTTATCCATATGAGCACTTTCATATCAACCATATTCTTTTTTACCATAACTAGTTCAAATGACTCAAATGAACTAGTTAGAGAGTTGTTCAATTGCGTGGATCTTATAGAAGTATACAAGACACAATTGAAGCAAAAACTATTTGATTCACTCGAACCGATTCATGAACTTTAAAGCCACGGTTTGCAAACTTGCATTCCTTAGTTTATATAAGTTTAAGTTCACGAATAATCGTTTTTAGAAAATAACCAACTTAAGTACGCATACTGGTATGCGGACTTAAGTACCCGGAATAAGTTTGTTTTCAGTTCACAAACTCCAGCAGAAATTCACGGGATGTGAACTTCTGATAGTACGCGGACTTGGTACGCGGACTCTAGTTCCGGTTTTCCTGAGCGGCAAAGTACGCATACTTTGGTTCAAGAAATAAGGACTTATACACGTATGATTTACCACATAATTTTTATATCCAACCATGGTTATAAAATCTAAACTCTCATTTCAATCATTGAAACATTCTTAGAGGACGTTATATAGTTGTTCTTCACAAACTATTTTTCGTCAAAGCAATTTTCAAGTAATTGAAACTTAATATGACTTTCGTCACTAGTAAAGATGAACTTGGCCAAAGAGAAAGCTTACCAACACATATTTCGAGAAATAGATAAGCGAGATAAACTCGGCTCGAAATAGCAAATGTGTATAATCAAGGTCTATATAGCAAAACGGCTTTTGTCTCAAGATAGGAGATAGAGTAGATATATACTTTTCAGTGATAGATAAGTTCAAGTCTCCACATACCTTTTAATCGATGAAGTTCCACCAGTTCGTTGAGTAGTTCTTCGTCTTTGTATGATGATCTCCATGGAGTCTTGAGCTCAACTACACTTTCTATCCTAGTCCGAGACTTAGCTATAAGTAGAATAGAAATCAGGACTTATAGTTTTGATCACTAACATTGACAAACATGCTTGAGATAGCAACGCATGCGAGTTCGACTGAGCAGTGCTCTAACAGTAACCAAACAATATCCATAATGTCTTGAATAGAAGCAATAGTATCCATAGTGTCTTGAGTTGCAGTGGTAATCTGAATCGATCTTTAAGAGTCTGAATCGGAACGAATCGGGATGTATCGATATTGGATATGCTATAACAGTTGATGAAATTGATCTTGAAGATCAAATTGTTGTTGCCTTGGTTTCCATATTTTCAGTTGCTGCCATGCTTGTTGTTGTTGGGGGAATAGTTTGTCGAAGTGGATCTGAAAGGATACCAAACTTACTCCGTATCTTCATAACATCAGCGAACATAAAAACATAAACAACAACCGATCTAATTACATATATAGGAAAATCATATAACTAAGATTAAAATCCGTACTGAAAATATGTATTACTAAAAAGTAATCCAAACCCACAGAAGAAAATAACATCCCCCTGAATCTAGAAATGAAATTATATGTAATATCATACACAAATCGAAATCCAAGAGCAGATCGATATGTTAAACACCCTAGATGATGGTAGATAATTAAATATAAAAAATTTAAACACGTTAGCCGATAGGAAAATAAAAATAAAATTAAAACCAGACCACTAAAATAAGTAAAAATATCATCTCTGATTTGATTTGGAGGAGCTTGAGAAAGTACTAAATATGTTGACGATTCTTGGTTTTGATCATAGATTGTTGTTGATTGAGAATCTATGCTCATATCCATGTTGAATTTCAACAGATCCATCAAGCAAACCTCAAAAAATCAAGAAAACAAAGTCTAAAAAAGAGAAAATCAGTAAAAAAGGATTACAAGATACAATCTATCTAAAAAAAGGTTGGAGATTATTATTCTCCGATCAGAGAAGGGAGATTCACCTTCAATTTTATGAATTTTGAAATTCAGTAAAGTCTCTTTCATATGACTTTGGCTGTCTCTAGTTGACTGTCAATTTTTTCTTTTGATCATGGAGTCTTAATTCGTTCTTTCTTCATCTTGATCTGTAAACTACTCTGGTTTACAGATTTCTTCTCCTTCTTCATTATCTTTTTCGTTTTTTTCCCCTACCTTCACACCATGATCAATTTTCATAGTAAGCCATTATCTCTTTTTTTTTTTTTTTTTTTTTTTTTTTTTTTTTTTTTTTTTTTTTTTTTTTTTTTTTTTTTTTTTTTTTTTTTTAAATCATAGTCTTTTGATTTCACATGTAATGGAAATGGAAGTCATTCTGAGCTCAAGATTTTGGAGAGGCATAGAGGATCGGTGAATTGGGTAGTTTTTCCTGCTGGTTCGATTGATTGGGTTTCATCCATTATTCTTGCTGCAGCGGAAGGTTTAAATGCATCCACTGTAAGATGGTTCAGAAGGTTCAATCATGTTGTTATTCTTATTGAAATCCTTTCAAATGTTAATGACAAATTCTTGAGGATTTCAAAATCTGAGCCTTCAAAGTCCTCGAATCCACGTTTCATTTGCATCCGTAGTGGAGAAGGTGGTAAAATTTGGAAAGTTTTTGGACTTTCATGAATCCTAATTCACCAAATCAAATACAACAAAATATGTTACCTTCAGATTTTCTATAATTGCCTTCTAAGATTGTGAATAATAATCATTTTTCACTCTCAGAAGGTTTAGTTTGAGAGGTAGTAAACTTTCATACTGGTTGGAATGGAATTGCAAGGGAAATCAATAAGTGTTTCAACTGGAAGGGACAATTGATTTTACGTCCACTCAATGGTAAGAAGGCTTTTTTTACCTCTAAATCCGAGGCTGTTTTTCACATACTCAGTTCTCCAGAATCATTCAAGGTGGGTAAAACAAAAGTGGTTGTTAAACAATGGGAGGTTTCTAATAATCAAATTATTGGGGATTCCCAAAAATCTTTTCATAGGTTTGGTATCCGTGGTTTACCTCTTATCTTTTGGAACTGGGAATCTCTTGAGAAAATTTGTGCTCAATGGGGATCCCTAAAAGCTATTCATGACAGCTCAGTGAAGTTTCTAAAACTAAATTGTTGTAAGGTGGAAGTCGCTTGTGATTTAACTAAGGTTTCGGCTACAAGTATCTTCAACAACCATTGGTTGTCCATATAATGGTTACATGATATTCATCATAAGTGTTCTTCTCCATCAGCTATTATTCATGATCATCATGATCATGAATTACGAGATAATCATGGTTCTGATAAGTCTTTTCCAGTCAAACAAAGACTTCTGTCAGTTATTGTTGGAAATTTCGATTCTCAATCCGACTCTGCTGGCATGAGCGGTCATCTAGCAAAGAACGCATTTTTTCCGGCACCAGCTCAGGTTGACAGTTCTAAGTCAAAAACTAACTTGAAAATTTCAAATTCAAATGAGGAGAATCGGAATTGGAAAGGCGGGAACTCGGTATGGGCTGCAAATCTTCTTTTTAACTCAGATTCGGCTGCTAAATCGGTAAAATTTTTGAGCCGTAAGATAGATCATGGAAAACAGGGACCGGATTTGGGTCAAGATATGGGCCAGATGGGGCTGTGTAACCCACTGAATTGCAATAGAAATTCGGGTTTAGGCTTAGCTCCTGCCCGTGACTCAACCATCTCAGTACCAATAGTTCAATATATGATCCAGATTGGGCGGTGGAATCTATATCCTTATAAGGATTTCGGCTTAGCTCCTGCTCATGAACAATTTTTGTCTGCACAATTGGATACTTATTCGAATAGACTAATTCTGATGGGACAACCCTCGAGAGATAGAAGTGGTAGCATGTCGGGTGTGGATTTTGATCCAACATTGCATAACCGTATCACTCATATTCAGTTTCTGATTCGTTAGGTATGTCATCAACGGAACCTTTTAGGTATCAAAGTGAGGCTTTAAATCCGTTGGATAAAGATATTTTCTCTGGTCCGTTGGATCAAAATATATCTAATTCAAAAATTAAAAATTCCAACGGACAATTCAACTAAAGAAATCGCATTGATTCCTGAACCTCGTGCTTCACAAGAGAAGGACATCGATAATATGGTGGGTTTTTACATTTCTTTCAATAAATGTATGTGTATTCACTGTGATGATCCACCGTCGAAAGTCTTGTGTAAAAACATCTAATTAGGCATAAGATGTCTGAATTAGATAACCAGAAAATTCAAAATGATTATGATGGCATGGATAAATTGATGAAGACACAACGGATGAAGATTGGCCTGCGGAAGAACAAAGAGGGGCACTAAGTTTAGGTAGAAAATTTTTGGACACTCAGGTGGAGGTAATTAGTTCTTCTTCTCCTAATTCACCATATTCAGCTGCTAGGGTTGCCATGGAACTTAATGGATCATAAAATACTTTCCTAGAATATTAGGAGGTAAGGTGAAGATGTAAAAATTACAGCAATCAGGAATGCTGTAAGAAGGAACAATCCTTCAATTGTCACTATTCAGGAAATAAAGAAGGAGTTTGTAGATGATTCATTAATTAGGGTTTTTTGGGGGCATAATGGTTGTGATTATGTTTATTTACCATCAGAGGGAAGGTCAGGTGGCATCATTGTAATGTGGAATCCGGCAATTGTGTGTAAGGAAGAGGACTTACTTGGTGCTTTCTCTGTTACCATGAAATTCAGAAATATTAGTGATAATTTCATTTGGATTTTTACGGCTGTTCATGGTGCTTCTGATCCGTCTGATTATGAACAATTTTGGAAGGAATTATTTGATATAAGAAATATCATGCATAAACCTTGGTGTCTAGGTGGTGACTGGAATGCAATTCTCCATCAGTCTGAAAGAAATCAACCTGGTGGATGTGTCACAAATAGAATTTTTTTTAGGAAGTTCATCAACAAAAATAATTTGATGGATATTTCCATGACAGGTGGTGCTTTCACGTGGACTAACTCACAGAACCCCCCCAATTCCGAGTAGACTGGATAGGTTTGTGTTTATAACTGATGGGGAGGAAAGGTGCATTTCAATTGTACAATTCAGGATGAAAAGACCAGTTCCAGATCATGCTTCAATCCTTCTTGACTGCAATGCAGGTAATCAATCTAAGTCTCCATTTAGATTTGAGAATTATTACCTTTCTCATCCTGATTTTCTAAAGCAAATGGAAATTTGCTGGGCTAATTTGACATTTTCTGGGAGACCTAGTTATGTTGCTAAGAAATTGCAAGGCCTAAAGCTTTTAATTAGAAAATTGGGGAGAGAGGTGTTTGGGTCACTGAAAGGGAAGTGACTAAAGCTAATCACAAAAAAGCATCTTTAAACTTGGTTAGGAAATGGTTTGCAAGATCTAATGGGAAATGGTTAGCTGATGGGGTAGAAATTCACATTTTTTTCACAAGAATGCTTCTTACAATCAGAGACTGAACTTTATTAAGTCTTTGATTATTGATGGTGAAATATCTCATGACAAAGAAAAGATAAATGAATAAGCTGAAAGGTTGTACATGGATTTCTTTAGTGAAGATACTCCTCATAGGCTAAAGTTTGATGGCTTAGATATTCCATCTATTTCTGTTCAGCATGCTATTATGTTAGTGAAACCATTTGATATGGAGGAGGTGAGGAAGGTTATATGATGCTTTGGATCCAATAAATCCGTTGGACTTGATGGGTTCACTATGGAATTCTATAAAGATGTATGGGAGATTATAAAGGTGGATCTTATGGCTGTAATCAAGGAGTTTGAGTCTTCTGGCAAATTGAACTGGAGGCTTAATTGCACGAACATCATTTTGATTCCTAAATGTGAAGGGGATTTGACTATGAACAACTTCAGACCTATAAGCTTAATAGGGGGAGTCTATAAGATCATTACTAAGTTATTAGTAGATTGAAGATGGTAATGAAAACTATTATATTTGAGTTCCAAGGGGCTTTGTGGATAGTAGGAAAATCACAGATGGCATTCTCATTGCCTCTGAGTTGATTGATTCAAGAGAAAGAGATATGTTGCATGGTTTAGTTGTGAAAGTTGATTTACATAAAGCATTTGATAGTATCAGCTAGAACTGCTTGGATTATACTCTTTCCAGATTTGGTTTTGGCATGATATGGAGGAATTGGATTAAATGGGTGATTTCTGAAACAAGATTTTCCATGTTTATCAACGGCAATGCTTCATCTTTATTCAGGAGTAGCAAGGGTATTAAACAAGGGGATCCAATATCACCCTTTCTCTTTATTATTGTAGTTGAAGTTCTATCTCTTCTAATTAAAAGAGCTGCAACTCTGGATCTTATAGATGGTTTTAGGCATGTTGTTGGTGCTGATGCAATAAACCATTTGCAATTTGCAGATGATCTTATAGTTTTCTTAGATGATAATGTTGATCAGATAAAGAACCTAAAGAAATATCTTGCTTGCTTTTGAGCTAATTTCAGGATTGAAAGTTAACTTCAACAAAAGTACAATTGTAGCTGTGGGAGATTCTCAATGTGCAGCTGACTGTTCTTTGGATTCTGGGTGAAAATTAGCATCTTTTCCTATGAATTATCTTGGTATTCCATTGGGGAGTAAGTCTAAAGTTGTTGGTGTTTGGGAGGTGATTCTGCAAAATTTTCAGAAGAAATTGAGCTCATGTAAAAGGAATTATTTATCCAAGGGAGGTTGGCTGATGCTGATTCAAAGTGTTTTATCAAGCTTACCTATATATTATTTATCTTTATTTCAATTACCTTCTTTTGTGGAAAAGAAGATGGAGTTATGAGGCATTTCTTGTGGGGTTCATCAGTTTCAAATCCTAAGAAGAGCTGAGTTGGTTGGAAAAGTGTTTCTTTGCGGGGGTGTGGGAATAAAGAAAGTTAGATTGATGAATAAGGCTCTCCGTGCAAAGTGGATACGGAGATATGGAGTTGAGAAGAATACACTATGGAGGAAAACAGTCAATTAAAAGTTTTGAGGAAACTCTAATCTTTTTATCCTAACTTGACAAACAAGCCTGTAGGAAAGAGTTTATAGACTGGAATTCTAAAAAGAAAGGAGAAGGTGGAAAGTAACTCTATAATTCAAATGAAAAGTGGAAACAAGTGTGTTTTCTGGAAGGATAAATGGGTTAATGGCTAGTCATTGAAAGATTTTTTCCCTACTCTCTACAAGATTAGTAGATCCAAGGATGCAACTTTGCAAGATCTATACTCAAATGAAGGCTGATACTTGAATTTTTGCAGGACACAAAAAGACAATGAAGTTGATGAGGTAGCTAAACTTATTCCTTTGCTGCAAGTTATTAATACAGATGGAGGAGATGATCAAAGAATCTGGCAGTATGGTGATTCTTTCTCTGTTGCAGGTTGCTATGAGTCTTTGGAGGATGATTGACTCATTTCTTTTCCCTATAAGAGTTTGTGGAATCCAAAAATCCCACATAAAGTCATATTTTTTTGTGTAGTGTCTATGTTATGATGCTGCACCTACTATTGATGATCTGAAGGGGAAAATTGTGGTTATTGGTTGTCTATTATGCAAAAGAGACGCTGAGTCAAATCATCATATTTTCTTACACTGCCAGACTACTAGGGATATTTGGTTATACTTCTTGAAGGGTTACCATTTACATTGGGTTTTTCAGAATTCTGTCAGGCAAAATTTGTGGGAATAGAATAGAAGAAAATGAGCTATTTTGTCTAGAAGAAGAAGAGTCTGGGATCTAATATCGTTTGCCATTTGGTGGGTTGTATGGATTGAGAGAAACAATAGAGTCTTCAATGGAAAATACAAAAGTTTAGATGAAATTATTGACATTGTCAAAATTTTCATATATAACTGGTCTGTCAGTTCTAATCTTTTTGAGGGAGTCTCCATTAATCAGGTCCTAAGTGATTGGGAAGCTATGTTTGGTCCGTTGTAATAACATCTCTATTATAATTGAGCTTTGTATGCCTTTATTTCTGCAGAACACCATTCTCTTGTTGATGTTACTTCCTTTTCAATCTATTGTCCTTTCTGCGTAAAATGAGAAGGAAGATTTCAGTCGGAGAAAGTTTTTGAGGCTCTGTTTTTTTTGGAAAGAGAAAGTTCTCCCTTGGAAACATAAAGATTTTAACCTTCGAGTGATTTGATTTTTGACAAGGACGGACTCAGAAATCTTCCTAGAATAGGGCTAGAATATCATGATTGTCATTGCGGCCGAAGGTCGCGGTAAATTTTTTGGACCGAGTTACATACTTAGTAATTAACAAAAATCTGCCTATAGAGTACTAACCAAAAACTGCCTATAAAGTATTAAATAAATAGACAAATTTAAGATCAAAATTCGTATATTTTAATCACGAAAAATGATCGGAAGAAGGAATTTATAGTTTATTGCAGAAAAATGGGAAAAAAATGGACGTAACCAACAAAATTTTATATTTTAAACAAGATCACGTAAAAAGAAAACGAAAGAAATCAGTGGACCTGGGCTCGGGAGCTAAGCTGGGCCTCTCAAGTTTTAGGTCTGGTGGTTCACGATATCAGCTATCAAGTGGATTTTTCAAGTGGAATTTCAAAATAAAAAAATAGAACAAAGAAACCGTATAGACACCACATAAGGGTAACTTAGATATGTAACTTTCTCGCTTTTTGTTTTGAGGTTGTCTACAGGGATTTGACTCTTTTTGATGAATTTGTGGTTTAATCAAAAAAAATACTTATAAAGCGCTTGCTATCTTGTGAACGGTGCAACTAACATTAACAACACCAACAAATAATCAACTTTCTTAGTTTCTTAATTTCATAATCATGTACATAAAACAACAAGTAATATTTTGATTATAACATAAAGACATGTTTAAGCGCAGTCGCACTACAATTAATCAAAAGTACATTAGAAACCCACGCTAATAAGCCGTAGTTATACTCGAGCGGAAGCGACTTGCAACTGTACCCATGGAGGTGAACTGAAAGCAGTAACCTCTGACAACATCGATTATGATAATCGATTAGCCCGTCCGTATTTTATACAGGAAAAAATAATTAACGCAAGACATACAATAGCCATAACAAACATTCCCATTACGATTGCACACACTAAGTTTGTGAACACATAAATCACGAAGCCATCCACGTGTTCACAAACAATATTCGCATACATCCTAATTCTAAAATTGTACGTCGTATGCGTAACGGGGATGATTATATCGATTCATCGACTCGAAGCCTTCGGACTTGTCATTGTCTAGTCGAATATTATCATAAATAATGTTCGTATAAAGGAATAAACCAAGAATCAAGTATAAATGTAAAGCATATGAAGTTTAACGTTGAATGTAAGGTGCTGAAATGTAAATAAGACAGATTTACGTGGTTCGGCACTAAGGCCTACATCCACGGGGTTGGTGTTTCACTATGTATTGAATGGTTACAAAGATAGTCGAATGACTTTAGAGTATACATAGGTCTGCGGAAGTAGGGGAATTACTTACTCTTCCTATTTCTCTCTCCTATATTCTCCTCTAATTGCTCTCCATTGGTCGACCCCTTCTCTCTTAGTGGAGAGGGGTATTTATAGGGTTGGAACGTGGGTCCCATTTCTGAGGCGCCGTTGTGATCTTATCTTCTTGTGCTTTGTGCCTATTACGCAGAGGTCTTCGGCATATGCCGCGGCCTGAGCTTGAATACGAAGGATTATCCTCGCCTCTTCCACGCGCTGATTGACACATGTATATCTCTTTGGTATTTAATGCGGGTAGATGGATGTCTGCTCTTGTCAGACAAGTGTCTCTTTGTCTGGTCACATCTGTGTCAGCCAAACTTCCTCTCGGCCATTGATCTGGGATCTTCCTCGGGATTGGGTGTGACAACACCCAAGGGGTATTATCTGGTGCTCCTCTGAGCCATCATACCTCTGTGATCCTCTGTCCCTGACCGTCAGATCTGCTGACCGGTGGCATCTTCTGATGAGATGCTTGCTATCATGTTTTGATATCTTGTTTTGCATGCCTTCCACGTGTCTCTTTCTGTACACGTGGTGGATGATGAAAGGTGTACATACAATTTGCCCCTCTTCTTCTAACTTGGGCGTATTTTGCAATTTTGAAGAAGAAAGGTAGTCCTACACGTTTCCCACTTTGCATTAACTTTCCCCGTAAATGCTCATTGGTACGACGAGCAGTTATTGTCTTCTCTAGCTTCATAAATAGGAAAGATAATGTGAAAAAAAACTTTTATCCTCTTCTTGTCAGTGTTCATTCTCTTCTTGTTTTCTATTCTTGTTCTTTAGTCGTTTATTATTATCATTATTGTGAGGAAGATAACATCATTCAATTTATTATCATCTGAAAGGGGTATTATTTCTGTTTCTCTAGCATTCAATTTTGAAGATAACAACATTAAATTATTTTGATATCTCTGATCCTCCTTTCTTCGACTGTGGTTGGTGCTTGTCGTCCTCTTCTATACAAGTATGGGGTTTTTCATTAGATGTTCATCATTGATTTATCTATGTATCTACTCGTTTGTCTCCTGCTGCTGTATTCTTGGTTTTGCGATGAAGATCATACATGTCGAAGCATATATGCTTGCCCCTGTTCTTTGTTACAACGTTTGTGAGTATGTATCTGAGTATTATCCCTGGAGTCGGATGGAGTATTTTTTAGTTCTTAGGGTTTTTAATGTTTATCCGGATGAACCATCAATTATGGGTTTTTTGATCTTTAGTGATCTCCTCGTATTCTTCTCTGAACTGTTTTTGTGTTTCCTTGTAGATATGTCTGATCGTCCGCGAGCTCCTTACCAAACCCCGCCGTCTAGTCCGCCAAGATCCCCTCCGCGTCGAGATTCTGACAGATCTCCACTTGGGGAAGGTCCTTACAAGTCTTCGCAATCGGATCCTCGGGGTCATAGGGTTTCATCTTCCTCCGGTGCGAAGGTTGTGCCTACTAAGAAAGGGGATATGCCGAAGGGTCCTTCTGGATCTAGGTATGCTGTTAACCGCGCCCCTTCTCGTCCTCGTGAAGATTCTAGGAGTACACAGGCTCCTCCTCGTGATGACTCTAGGAGTACGCGGGCTCCTCCTCCTCGTACTGAAATAGTGGATTCTCCGCCCCTTCGTTCAATGGCTCCTTCTTCAGTGCCTCCGCAGAAATCTCGTGAAACTCCTCCTGCTCGTTATGGAGATTTCTGTCCTTGGCGTCCGAATTTCGCGGGCATGAATTTTCCTTATGCTCTTGATGTCGTTGATGGAGATGAGGAGGAGGGTTATGGTGCTACCCATCCAACGAAGAGTGTGCTGCTGCCAAGGTATAGTTTCTTCTTATTTCTCTATCTATTTGCCCCTTTTTCCTTGCTTGAAATAATTTTCATTTTTGAAGTGAGGGAAAAAATGAGCCTTTGTGGGATATATACTGGTTTGTAGGTGTCGAAGAAGAAGAAACTTGGACCCAAACAATATTCTACTGCGGTTACCGGTGAGGCTGAGGGTTATGAGGAGGTTACGAGTCCCGTAAACGAAGGGTATGGTGAGGATGAAGAAATGTCCAATGGAGAAGAGCATACCGACACTTCTCACCCTGATGAAGAAGGTGGTAATGGTGAAGAAGAAGTTTCCGCGGGTGGTGATGGTGAAGAAGAAGTTGTCGCGGGTGGTGATGGTGAGGATGAGGGTAATATTACCGTTGGTGGTACTGGCGGGGGTGGATCTGCCCCTGTTGGCGATGATATTTTTGGTGTGGGTACTCTGCCCGTTATTTCCCCTGAATTTTCTTTCGGTAGGATATATTCCGCGGGGGAATCCTTTGATGTGAATGCTGCCATGGGTCTTGCCGAAGACTTCTCATTGCTTTCCCAAAATGATGATTGGGATGCGCTTGGAAATCTTGGCAAAGAAGGTACCACTGATCAGCAAGCTGAGAACGCAGGTGGTCATACTGAGGGTGGTAATGTCGAGACTTGCGGGTGAGGAGATAACCGCCAAGGGGAAGTCTGCGGTTGAGTCTGCTTCAGAGGATTTCCCTTACTCGCTAATGCCTGAAGGTGAAGATGCCATTTTGGCTTGGCTTAAGAAGAAGAACCTGATGTTCGTCCCTAACCCTGCCCCAGTGGTCACTGGTGAGAAGAATTCCGACGCTTATACTCGTCGGATGATGCAATTGTCTTCTGAAGCCCGCGTTGATGAGATGTGGGAGAAGAATCTGAGAGCTTCAGAAGCTAACCTAGTGGTTGAACCTCCCTCCTCTGTTGCTGATATGATGGCCATAGCTGACGGGTACCAATACGGTTTTCCCCAGCAGCGTGTCTTAGAGGTAAATCCTTGTACTTTTTTTTTTCATGATATCCGCACATTGTGTTCTTCGTGATATCCGATCCCTTTGGTATAATAATGTTTGTTGTTTGTGACGTAGATGATGAGGAGCGAACATTGTAACCATGTTCTATACTAATTTTTCAAAGCAAAGTCTTTAAAGTTGGAGGCCAAGCTTCGTCATAGAGAAGAGGAACTGTCTGCGGATGAAGTGGAAATAAATGAACTGAGGGTCCGTCTGAAGGAAAAAGAACTGAGGAGAGTCTTCGTTCAGAATTTGCTATAGTCCGCAACGAATTGGAGCAGACTCGTAGAAATGTCTCGTCCTTCACAGGTTCGTATTTTACGGATCTTTCACTCCTCGTGATTCCCTATCTGTATTTTGGTGTTCTGTCTGAGTCTCCCCACCCTATCTTCAGTGGGTGGAGTTCCCTAGCTGATATGGCTTCGGAAAGAAAGGGAACGACAGAAATCCCGTATTGCAGAGTTGGTGGTTAAGTTGAAAAGTGAAGCCGTAAAGTGGAATGCTCGTGCTGATGAGCACAACGCCTTAACAGCTGAGTGGCGTGAAAAGCGAACACTGATGGTTGATATGCAAAGTAAGTACAATCATGACCTTTGTTTGTTTAATGGTACGCTTCTATGGACGCGTGACAACCTGCGTGATGCTCGAGAACATGCTTCGGACTTAGAGGCTAGAGTGCGCTTTTTGGAAGGAGAGTTACAACAGGCTCGTTCTTTCTTAGGCCCCGGGGTTAGGGATAGTATGCTGCGTCTTTCCGAGGAAAGAGATAATGCTAGGGCCGAGGTTGGTTCTCTTAGTAAAGCCCTAGCAGCGTCTCGAGCTGATGTTGCTCGCCAAGTGGAGTCTGAAAGAGATCTTGAAGTGAATGTGTATCGACTCCATAAAAGGATGGGGGAGATGAATGACGAAGTCAACCATCTTCGTCACTTGGATTCAATGAAGCAGGTAGATTTAGATGCGAGTCAATTTGCTCTTACGAACCTTCAAACGGATTATAAGAAACTATCCACCGAATATGACTTTCTTGATGAGGCTCGGGACGCAGTTATCAATGAGTATGAAGAGGCTTCGGCTAATATCGAAGGTATAACCTCGTTTTATCGAGTGTGATTCTGTTATTTCTTTGTTTTAACCCCTTGGTATTTCTTGTTTTCAGCACTCGAGGGACATCTTCACGCAGCAAATGATGAGCTTAAAAAAACTCAATCTGCCTGAGTGCAGCAGGAAGGACAAGCCAACTATTTCAAATGGTTGGCCGCGTCTCGCGAGGAAGCAGCGGAGATTTCCTCCAAAGAGGCGGAACGCCTATCTGCATTGCTGTCTCAGGCCAACCAGCGGAACGCTGTTATCACTTATAAAGCTCGATGTCAGTTGGCTGAAGAGACCAACAAAGTACTAGATAAGATTTAACTTGGTCTTAAATTCGAACATGGTCTTGTCAAGAATTATCCGCGCCGTCCCCTTCCCGCGCCCTTGCCTGGTTCTTCTGGGCCCTCTTTAGGTGGTAGCGTACCTTCATCTCGCAGAGACAACCCTGTTGATGGAGCTGTAACGTCCAAGTAGATTTCTTTTATTAGTCATAGAAAGTTGATCCTTGTTGATTATATAATTTCGGATCATTTTTTGATGTGTTTCCTGCTTTATCTTATTTGCTGAATCTTGTAATCAACTCTTTATGAAATGGATCATCCTTTTGGCATACCTGCGTTATCAATTCATCTTTTTATTTTAAAGTATTGTGAAGTGTTAAACTAGAAATAACTTGTTTTGTAAAAATTTGAGAGTGTTTGAGTGCGACACCGAAGGTAAATACCTTCATGATCGTCTTGAGACCTGTCACCCCGAGGCAGCGTTCTAGGATATGGAATGCTTATTTGAAAATATTTATATGCACTCGCTGCCTTAAAATTGGTTGGGTATCTCTTTCTGCTGGGTGCCTTCCCCTGGTCTTACACTCATAGACACTGATAGGGGAGCCCTGAGAGATTGTAGATTAACTACTTTCCCCAATATTGTTAAATTATTATGTAATGTACATGCGTTCATCCAGCGGGCCTTTTGACCATTTCGTTTGCTTGAAGATTTCCCAAAAAGTTTGTTTGATTGATAGGTTGAGGCCTGCTACTCATCGTCCAGAGATAGAAACATGTAAAGCGGTTACGTTGCCTTCTTCTTCTAGTATTCTTCACGCAGATGCAAAGCTGCGCTGCTCCTATGGGTAGTATGGTTTGAGCCATTTAGCATTTCAAGGGTGCCGGAGGACCTCGCCTTTCAGATTGCGAAGATAGTAGGAACCGTTTCCCGCAATGTCGTGTATTATAAAAGGTTTTCCCCATGTAGGTGCTAACTTTCCCCATTTCTTCTCTCGTTGATACTGCGGGATTGGTCTTAGCACATACTGCCCTTCTACAAAATTTCTAAGCTTAACCTTTTTGTTGTACTCTCTCGCTAGTCTCCGTTGATAATTTTCCATCTTTTGCAATGCTGCTTCCCTCCTTCCTTCCAGGTCGTCCAGTCTCTCTAACATCATGTCTGTTGTGATATTTTTCTCCCATGCTTCGGTCTTTGTGGTTGGCATGAGGATCTCTGTTGGGATGACTGCTTCAGCTCCATAAGTGAGGAGAAATGGGGACTCCCCAGTGGCAGATCTTCGTGTTGTCCTGTATGCCCATAATACATTGTGTAGTTGTTCACACCATCGCCCCTTGTGTTCGTATAATTGATTTTTGAGGATAAGGGCGAGGGTCTTGTTAGTAGCTTCCGCTTGTCCGTTGCTTTGAGGGTATATGGGGGTGGACTTGTTTTTCCTTATTTTGAAAGTGTCAAAGAGCATGTCTATGTTTTTCCCCCTGTAATTGTTTACCATTATCGGACACGATTTCCGCTGGTATGCCGAACCTGCAAATAATGTTTTGGAATATGAAAGTAAACACGTCCACGTCTCTGATCCTGGCTAAGGCTTTGGATTCCACCCATTTACTGAAGTAGTTCGTGGCTACTATCAAAAATCGTCTTTTCCCTGATCCTTCGATGAAAGGCCCAACGATATCTATGCCCCATTTTGCAAATGGCCACGGACTATCCATAGAATTCAACGTTGTTGCTGGTGTGTGTATCTTTTTGGCGAAACGCTGACATTCTTCACATCGTCGGGACATTCTTGCAGCATCTTGTATCATTGTGGGCCAGTAATATCCTTGGATTTTTGCTTTGTCGGCTAGTGATCTCATGCCGCTATGATTCCATGCGTCACCATAATGGATGTCGTTTAGAATTCGATGCCCCTCTTTCCTGGATAAGAAACGTAGTAACGGTCCGAGGAAAGATTTCTTGTATATGATCCCATCCCGAAGATCATATCTTCCTACTTTGGAGAGTATTTTCCTGGTTTGTTTGTGATCCGCGGGTAAGGTCCCATCCTTGAGAAACACATGGATCATCATTCTCCAATCATCTTCGTTGTTGAAATATTCGTCTTGATTTGCTCTTGACAGGATATCTTCTTCGTCAAAATCGTCACGGATGTCTTCTCTCACCTGATCTTCGATATTTTCTTCCACTGTATCTTGATTTGTAGCAAAGGAAAATTGTGATGCAATCGAAGGCTCGTATACCCTTGTTATTTTGATAGCTTCGATACTTTGTCCTTCAGCATGGATGATATATATGCTAGGGCATCCGCGTGCCTGAGATCCCTTCTGCATAAGTGCCGGAACTTGATGTTCGGAATTTGTGATGCCAATGTTTGGACCAAGGCCATGTAAGCTGAGAGGGTGTCGTCGTACACATTGTATTCGAGCCCTATTTGTCGTATGACAAGCTGCGAATCACTTGTCAGTCTTACATCAGTTACCCCCATCTATTATTAAGCGGAGGGCATGTACGACTGCCTCGTATTCGACGATGTTGTTAGTATGCTCTTTGAATTCTAACCTGAGTGCCTGTACGATCCTTTCTCCAGTTGGGGTGGTGATGACAATGCCTATTCCTGCCCCTTCCTTATTTTTGGAACCATCAACGAAGACTTCCCATTGTCTTTGACTCGCGGGTTCGAGGACATCAACTGGATCCTTGCTTTCCTCGTCGGCTTCTGGTATTCCCCTAATCTCTTCATCGTTGTCCAGGGGGAGGTCTGCTAAGAAATCCGCCAAAACTTGGGATTTTTGGGAATGTTGAATTTCATGAATGATGTTGAATTGGTCCAGGTGGGTGTTCCACTTGGCTATTCTACCTACTTTTCCCGCGCTTTTGAGGACTGCTTCCAGTGGTGCTTTGCATGGGACGCGGATGAAGTGAGTTAGGAAATAGGTTCTCAGCTTTTGAGTAGCCCATACCAATGCCAGGATGAGTTGTTCGATCTTCGTGTAATTCCTTTCCGCAGAATTGAGGGTCTTACTGACATAATAGATAGGTTGTTCTATCTTCGTATTGGTTTTGACCAACACTGCGCTAACTGCGTCTTCTGTCGCTGCTATGTACAATGCCAAAACCTCATCAGGATCAGGCTTCTGCAGGATTGGAATTGAAGCCAGGTGTTCCTTGATTCTTTGGAAGGCTTCTTCGCATTCTGCGGTCCATTCAAACTTACTCCCTTTTTTGAGAATATTGAAAAAATGTTTGCATTTGTCCGAGGATCGGGCAATAAATCTGCCCAAGGCTGCTAAGGACCCATTGAGCTTTTGCACTTCTTTTAAATTCTTCGGAGATGGCATTTCCACTATGGCCTGAATCTTCGCGGGGTCTACCTCAATGCCCCTTTTTGTTACCAGATATCCGAGGAATTTCCCTGAGGTGACACCGAAGTGCATTTTTCTGGATTTACTTTCATGTGATGTTTCCTCATTGCTTCGAAAATATCTCTCAGGTCCTGGTGGTGATCTTTGCGCAGCCTACTTTTGACGAGCATGTCATCAACGTAGACTTCTGGTACTACCAATCCATGGCCTGAAGATAGCATCGACCATTCTTTGGTACGTTCCCTGCGTTTCGAAGTCCAAAGGGCATTCTAGTGTAGCAATAAAGGCCATGCGGGGTGTAGAATGCTGTGTGTAGTTGATCTTCTTCTGCCAGGGCTACTTGGTTGTAACCAGAATATCCGTCCATGAATGACAGCTCTTCGTATCCTTCCACTGCTTCAACCACTGATCTATGCTTGGCAGGGGATAGCTGTCCTTTGGACATGCCTTGTTGAGGTTAGTAAAGTCGATGCATATCCTAACCCCTCCATTTTTCTTAGGAACGACGACCATGTTGGAGATCCATGTAGGGTATTTGACTTCCTTGATGAAGCCTGCTTCTAGTAGTTTCCGAAGTTCTTTTTCTACTGCCTTATGATACTCTGGTGCAACTTTTCTTATTTTCTGCCTGAAAGGTGGCGTGCCTGGTTTGATGCGCAGCTCGTGTTGGATTATTTTCGGATCAATCCCCGGCATGTCTCCTAACTTCCAGGCGAATACATCCGCGTATTCTTTAAGTAATTTGGTTAAGGAATCTTCTCTTTTTTCGTCCATTATGGTCCCTACTTTGATCATCTTCGGGTTTTCTTCCGTTCCTATGTTGATTTTTTACGGGCTCCACTGGTGTGAACACCGGCTTCGGGTCCCCAAGGACTGGGACGTTCTTTAATTGCTATTTGGTATGTTTCTGTCCTCTTCGTTGGCTGCTGAAGTACTTGCCTCTGTGTTAAGGACATTATCATCTTTTGTCAAGCCCTTCCTGTGGTTTCCTTGAGGAACAGGTCTATGGCCTTTTCTTTCGCAGCTTCTTTATTTTTGATCCTTGGGTTTTTCGCTGCTCTTCCTGTTCGTTGTTGATACGATCCTGAGTGGTCTGGCACTCTTTTGCAGAGACCCGATCTCCCTTGATTTCCATCACTCCCTCGGGTGTAGGGAACCTGAGATATTGGTAGTAAGTTGCTGCCACTCCCTTGAGTTTATGTACCCACTTTCGTCCAATAATGGCGTTATAGGGGGATGGGGCGTCAACCACGCTGAATCGTGTTTCTACTTTCATCCCGGCGTTCACCTGCAACACGATGTCTCCCAATGGCTTTGTGGGCGCTCCATTGAACCCGTAGATGGTGTAATAAGAGGTCATTAGTTGTTCATCATGGAGCTTCATCCGTTTGAAGGCGTCGTAGAATAGAACGTTCACTGAGCTTCCCCCGTCGAGGATCTTTTTGAGGTTACATCCGGCCACTGGTAGTGTGGACCAAGGGATCGTTATGGTCTTCCATATCTTCTTCGATATCTTCAGTATCGAAGATGATAGGTGCGTCCATCCACTCTTCGTGCTCGTCCACCTCTACGCCATCAATCTTATATAATTCGCAGTGGTCTTCGAATTGCTTCCGTAGCCTCTTTCCTATCTGCGCTGTAAGTGAGGGCCCTGCGGCTTCGGAACACGAGATGGTGTTGATTGTGCGGTTTCCCTCTGGAAGTTGGACTTGCTTGGTTCGTTTGGATCTGTCCTCGGTGACCTCCTTTCGTATGTATTGCTTGAGTTCGCCAGCATCAATCAATTTTTGGATCATTATTTTGAGGTTTTTGCATTTCTCGGTCTGGTGTCCATTGAAGCAATGATACTCACAGTAATCTTTAGACTTTTCGGTTCTTGGGGGTTGTTTTCCCTTAGACCACGGCCACTCCAAATTTTCCCTTCCTTTGATCTCTCGCAAGATCCGATCGTAGCTAGCATTGAGATTCATGTAAACCTGATCTTCGAATTTTCGATCGTCTTTTCGTCGTTTATCTCTTCGTTCCTTCCTATTTTCGTGAGGCCGTTCCACTGAGCTATTTCTTTTGGCCCCGCTGGTTTGTTCTGCGTAATTGGTACGGTGAGACCTCTGCTTTTGTGCCCTCGGGTTCTCACGCTGGATTTATTCAAGACAAGCGTACTTCTCAATAATTATTCGAAGATCTCCTTCTGTCTTGGGTACGCTTTCGTGGATCTCAACAAATAGTGGACTCATTCGGTCTAATCCCCACTTGTAGCAGTTGATACTTACTACGGGATCCACACTCCCTATGGCTTGGCAGATCTTGTGTCATCTGTTGGTGTATTCCCTCTTGTTATCCTTGTAACCAATTGCCAGAGAAAAAGTTTATCCATTCCGGTGTTGACAGCTTTGTTGTACATGTAGGTCCTCAAGAATTTCTCTGCGAGTTGATCGTAGGAGTTGATGGAATCAGGTGGCAGGTTGTCAAACCAAGACAAAGCCGATCCCTTCAGACTTGATGGGAAGTATCTACAGAGGACGGCGTCGTTTTGACTCCATCGGGCTAAGATACGATTATAATACCGGATATGTGCCGCGGGATCACTAGATACGTCATAGCATTCAAAAGTTGGGACAGGGAACTTTAACGGAATGGGGGTATTGGCCAGGCGATGAGTTAGGGGCGTGGAGTTAGCTTCTTTCATCACCTCTTCAAGCCTTCCTCCGCCTTGTCTGGCTTTTAACTGCCTGATCTCAGCCATCATCTCATCACGCAACTCCTCCATTGCGCGGTAATATCCCACGTTCTCATGCTCAGTTGAGCGTTTCTTTCTTCGAACTTCGCTGTCATAATAGTCTAAGTCTTCGGCGGCATATTCCGGATCGGATGCACTGCTTCCCCTGGAGGTGTTTTCTAGGATGATTCTTCGGTCTCGATTAGGCTCTGGTGCTTTAGAATTTGCTTCGTCCAGTTGTTGGCTAGTCTTCGTGCTTTGGGCAATCCTATCTTTCAAGTCTTGGTTCTCCCTGGCCAGAAGAGCTACGACGTCTGCGTAGACCTGTTGGCTCTTTTTCAATTCTTAGAGCTCTACCATCAGTCGGTGGGACTGGTTTGATCCCTGATTGGGAGTTCCGGCTTGTACCCCTACGGCCATAGTTCCCCCTTCGTATACTGTGTGTATTAAGAGTGGCCGAGGATCAGCTTCAATTGTTGGTATCTCCAAGTTGGTCCCCTCGATTGAGCTTCCACCTGCGGTACTAAAACCACTGGTAGGGTTTGATTCTGACCATTGGTTGACGGCATTCCGAAGATTGGTGGATGTGCGGGATGATGTGCCATAGATTCTGCCACCCCTTCTTTTTGTTGATGGATTTGGTTTGAAACCAAAGTCTTGTTATCTTCTGTAGCCTGGAGGGCCACAACAGTCTTCGTGGCTGCTGCTTTTGGAGCCGCAGCTGCAATGGAGTTAGTGTTCATAGGTGAGGTGATTTCCGCAGCATCCTTCCTCTGAGTAGCTGTTTTAGCTTTGTCTCCTTTCTGCTTGCTTCGGGTCATGATCGGGGTAATCCTCAGTGTCTCCTTTGATGAGGCTTTGGTTTTTCCTGCCTCTAGTATCTTTTCCATTTTTAATCTTTTTCTGCATAGGGGAATAAATAAAGAGAACCAAAGATATCCACGAGGATCGGGTTAGTGCCATTCTTATCCGCAAGATTATTGGAATACAAGGAAATGAGCTGCCCAAGGGCCTTAATAAAAGAGAAATGTAAAGACTTCATCGGTCTAGTTTTTGCAATAAAAATCCTCTAATAAACAATCATGGATCTTGTATTCAGACTAATTTTGAAAAAGAAAACTCTTGAAAAGGCAGATCCGTCGCGTGAACTCATGAATCTGGATTATTAAGTCTTAATTTTAAAAGGAAAACGCCTTACGTGCAAATCTGTGATAGATAGCCGTGGGTTTGTCTGATTTGAAATGGTGTTTGTGAAAATGAAGACCATGAACCCAGGATAAAAAAGGTTTTGAAAGCACGCTGAACCCAGAATAGGGCACAACCATAATGCGTGTTTAAGGTGAAATCACAGGATAAGATAAATCATTTACCGGGACAAAGTCCCTGTTTCTAGTGCCAGATTGTGAACACATAAATCACGAAGCCATCCACGTGTTCACAAACAATATTCGCATACATCCTAATTCTAGAATTGTACGTCGTATGCGTAACGGGGATGATTATATCGATTCATCGACTCGAAGCCTTCGGGCTTGTCATTGTCTAGTCGAATATTATCATAAATAATGTTCGTATAAAGGAATAAACCAAGAATCAAGTATAAATGTAAAGCATATGAAGTTTAACGCTGAATGCAAGGTGCTGAAATGTAAATAAGACAGATTTGAGTGGTTCGGCACTAAGGCCTACATCCACGGGGTTGGTGTTTCACTATGTATTGAATGGTTACAAAGATAGTCGAATGACTTTAGAGTATACATAGGTCTGCGGAAGTAGGGAAATTACTTACTCTTCCTATTTCTCTCTCCTATATTCTCCTCTAATTTCTCTCTATTGATCGACCCCTTCTCTCTTAGTGGAGAGGGGTATTTATAGGGTTGGAACGTGGGTCCCATTTCCGAGGCGCCGTTGTGATCTTATCTTCTTGTGCTTTGTGCCTACTACGCAGAGGTCTTCGGCATATGCCGCGGCCTGAGCTTGAATACGAAGGATTATCCTCGCCTCTTCCACGCGCTGATTGACACGTGCATATCTATTTGGTATTTAATGCGGGTAGATGGATGTCTGCTCGTGTCAGACAAGTGTCTCTTTGTCTGGTCACATCTGTGTCAGCCAAACTTCCTCTCGGCCGTTGATCTGGGATCTTCCTCGGGATTGGGTGTGACAACACCCAAGGGGTATTATCTGGTGCTCCTCTGAGCCATCATACCTCTGTGATCCTCTGTCCCTGACCGTCAGATCTGCTGATCGGTGGCATCTTCTGATGAGATGCTTGCTATCATGTTTTGATATCTTGTTTTGCATGCCTTCCACGTGTCTCTTTATGTACACGTGGTGGATGATGAAAGGTGTACATACAAACTTCTTTGCTTTCTTTTCTGCTGCTTGGGCATCCAGATCCTTTTGGCGACAATATGAATTGTAATGATCAATGTAGTCTTTATTTAGGAAACCATTGTAATGAACAAGGAAGTCTTTTGTGATATTGAGTTGGTTAAATTCACTCTTGATGATTTTAGTATCTTCTTTCTCTGGTTTGCATCCTTGAGATTTTATGTCGATTCTCACTTCATCTTTCACGTTGTCTTCATCTACTCGTTTTTTCCCTGATATTATGTCCATTCTCTCTCGATCTTATTTATTTCCCTTCTGATTACCTTGTGCTCTGCAAACCAAAAACTACCTGTGATGTTTTTATAAGTTGAGCTGAAAAAGAATAAGAAGCAGGAGGATACTTTTAACTATTCACGAGAGGTTAGCACCCTATTTATGCATATACAAGCTTTCCCGATCAGACCTTGAATTAATCCTGTTTATGGTGGAATTATTATTATTTTTGGAATATCCTTCCAAACCACTCCTAAACCGGTAAGGAAGTAACTAATGCCTAGATCTTCATATATTTTCTTAGTCCTGGGATTGTCTTTAGAAGACGTTATTTCCTAAAAGGGTCTTGTTTTTGAGAGGTAGTGACTACATACAACCCAGAAACCCCTATTTGAATAAATGCAACCTCCACCTAAATATTTTGGACATTGATAACATAACATAAAGCCGGGTAATCAAAACTCATTACTAGATTAGGGAGTTTGACTAAATTTAAGCAGACCTACCTGAACATGAAGGACGGTTTTTGGACTGCTGGAGAAAAAGAAACTTCCACATGTTGTGCTTTGTCTGTCATTTTGCTTCCTTTTTTGATGCGTGTCAAAGTGTGTGTTGAGCGAACCACTTCTTGTAGTATTGTTGTGGTGCATTTTTTGGCAACCAATTCGATCACACATTTGGATTATCACTAATACTAATTGATTGTTTATGGGCACTTGAGGAGGTTGTCATACGAGTTCTTTCCTCAGCATTCTCCATAAAGGGTTCCCGAGTTGATGGTTTAACTGGCACTTGGGTTGATAAGCTATCTCATTTCTCCTTGTTTTCTGTCATTTGAACTTTCGTATTTTGGTATTGGACATACTGAGCTTTGGTAAATATGTGTGATTGATATGAATATGTTTAACTAAATTTGAAGGCTGTTTTTAAGCATACCAAAAACTTTCAAGGCATACAAAATAGTTTTCCCATCCTAAGTGACCTTATAAGGGGTGTTTATTTGGTAGTTCAATCACCTATATACTCTTGAATCTAAAATAAAAAAATAAACTGTCATAAACATCTCTTCTTCTTCCTCTAGCCAAACCACCTTCCTTTTCTCTTAGAATTTTTTTTTCATCACCGTAATTAATTATCGATTCGTGAAAATTCGATCATCGGTTAAATTGAACCATACATATAATGGATTGTACAAAGAAAAAAGCAAACGTCAGATGTTCTAAATCCTCTTCCAATCCATGAATTAAAGAAGAAGAACCAATTGAAGATGAAGGTGTAAAAACTATATTTGAACCAGAAATTGAATCGGAAATTCAACCATTTGAAGCTCCAAATACTGAAATGAGGATAAGAAGGCATTCCCTACAAACTCAATCTGGTTCGGCTGATAACTCAACAACACGAGCTTGCCGAATCTAGAGCCTGCAAATCAATATTTTCGAAGTGTTTACACAAAGAGGTTCGGCTTGAAAGTGATCTAATCGATTCAGCCGAACCTGACAACCACCTGGGGTAAATTTCACTTCTCAGGTTAGGCCGGGAAGGTTTGCAAGGTATTAGCCGAACCTAACACTGTTCTGGGACGTATTTAATACACATTTTGGGGTTCGGCTAAAAATTGACATTTACGGTTTATCCGAACTGTTCATAGACACTTTCAGGGTGAAATTTCAAGAACAGTTCGGCTCAAAACTCAACTCAATTATCAGCCGAACCCGCTCGAAGAATTGAAAAAGAGCCAGCAGGTCTACGCAGACGTCGTAGCTCTTCTGGCCAGAGAAAACCAAGACTTGAAAGATAGGATTTCCCAAATCACGAAGACTAGCCAACAACTGGACGAAGCAAATTCTAAGGCACCAGAGCCTAATCGAGACCGAAGAATCATCCTAGCAAACGCTGCTAGGGGAAGCAGTGCATCCGATCCGTAATATGCCTCCGAAGACTTAGACTATTATGACAGTGAAGATCGAAGAAAGAAACGCTCAACTGAGCATGAGAACATGGGACATTACCGCGCAATGGAAGAGCTGCGTGATGAGATGATGGCTGAGATCAGGCAGTTAAAATACAGACAAGGCGGAGGAAGGCTTGAAGAGGTGATGAAAGAGGCTAATTCTACGCCCCTAACTCATCGCCTAGAAAATACCCCCATTCCGTTAAAGTGCCCTGTCCCAACTTTTGAATGCTATGACGGATCCAGTGATCCCGCGGCACATATCCGGTATTATAATCGTATCTTAGCCCGATGGAGTCAAAACGACGCCATCCTCTGTAGGTATTTCCCATCAAGTCTGAAGGGATCGGCTTTGTCAAGTTTTTCGATCTTGTTTTGGTCATAACTTTTTCGTCCAATGTCGGAATGACCTCATTCTTTTCGCGTTGTGTTTTTCTTTTCATTCTCTTGAAGTTGAAGATAAGATCTCATTGATTTTAATGAGTTTAATATGGACCTTGGTATTCTCCATCATTAGACTTCACTTTCTTAACACTTTTAGTAATTCCCACTTTTTTTGTTTGGTTCATCCTATGAAAAGGCTGCACAATAGAAAATATATGTAATAAAAAGCCTAACCCCTAAATGTGTATGAATTTAAGTGTTTCATGGAAAATCAGTATCATGTTCGGCTGATGTGATTTTTTGAATATGAGCCGAACTTGGAAAAGTATATAGTTCGGCTGATACGATATTTAGAGTGAAAACCGAACGTAACTCTCAGGAATAGGTTCGGCTTGTTATTAGACTTTAATATAAGCCGAACTAGGATCTTGCAAATAGGTTGGAAGTTGGAAAATGAAGGTTCGACGTATAACGTTAACAAATTCAGCTAGCCGAACTGTTCATCAATTTAGTGGGTTCGGCTTATATTTTTAAGCTGAACCATGATGAAAAATACAATTTTTTTGATGATTTCAAGCTACAAAAGTGACATTAAACATAAAATAGAAGTGTACATGTGTTTTAGAAGCATTGGGTTCCTCATCTATGTATTCATCATCTGGATTTGGCTCATAAAAATCATCATCTTGAGTTTGAGTTTGAGTTTGTGTAAAATCATTCTCATAATCTAAGAAATCAGTCATTTCTGGATCATTGTTGTAGTTGATATGTATTTTCCTAGATTTTTTAGATGAAGAATGACCCTTCTCATCCTCCATTGAATCAAGAATTTTTTTTTCTCACTTTCTCCTTTTCCTTCTCTCCTTCTCAATAAAAACTTGATTTTTTTCCCCAAATTTTTTCATCTACCCAAAACTTTATAATTCTGAATTATCTTAATCACTAAACAAAAGTTTTACTCACTAATCCACTTTACTAACACTTATACAAAAAGGGCAGATTTATTACTATAAAAAATTTTGGTTAAGAGGATTTCTGATTTTGTTATTTGACATCCCTTTTTGTCTTTATTCAGTATGCCTAGAAAGATTTAGATATGCCTAAAAACAGCCTTCCTAAATTTGTTAGTCGTCACGGATCCAACTATTATTACTAGGAGTGTAAATAGAAGTTCTCAAGTCTTTGGGTATCAAACAGGCTCACAAGCTTAGTTTCTATTGAGTTGGATAGGTCCAACCATGGAAAGGTGAGATGCTTACCTTTACCGTTGTCAGTTGATTTTATTATAAAGAACAGAAAAAACATCTTATAAAACAAGTAGTACAAAACAAAACAACTATCCTTACACTTGAAACGATAACCTATGAGACTATGAAATCAATCAGCCGTCGATTATATTCCGAATTTAATCCACCAAAATATAACAAACACAAGCAGTAGCATACCAAAGCCAACCATTCCCATTACGATTGCTTGGCCTTCACGCCGTGATTTCTTTTCTGCTGCTTGGGTTTCCTGATCCTTTCGGCGATTATAATCATCAATGCAGTCTTTATTTTGGAGACAATAGTTATTGTAATGATCGATGAAATCTTTTGTGTTATTGAGTTGCTTAAACTCACTTTTGATGTTTTTTGTATTCAATACCTGATCCCCTTTCTCTAGTTTACCTCCTTCCACTTTAATGTCGATTCTCACCTGATCTTTCACGTTCTCTTCTTCTACTTGTTTTCTCCCTAATGTTATATCCATCTCAATTCCTCCTTGCTGTGATTACCTAGTTAAATTCTGCAAAGCAAAAGCTACCTGAGTTTCTTGATTTATGAGTTGAGCGGAAAAAGGAGTATTTGTATTGCATATATCCGAATCATAGTTGAAAGCTGAAACTCGAATCCTATTTTTTGGTGGAATTATTATTCTAGGAATATCCTTCCAAAAGACTCCTAACCGGTAAGGCGGTACCTACACACCGTTATTTCCTAAAAGGGTCTTTGCTATTGAGATTAGAAAAATTTAGCCTTTAAATTGTTGGACCACTAGTTGGACTATGTGTTTGGACTACCAATGAAAAAAAGAGTCTTCCACGTGCTGTTGCACGAACCATTTTTACTGGCAAGTAATTATAAAAGGATGGGATTCTTAACATCGTACTTACCTGATCCCCCTGGTTCTGTTACTTTCCTTCAACTATCGTACTTGTACTTACCTGATTGGATTCTAGTACTCCCTTTTCTTTTTCAGATACGATACGTGCGCAGGGGTATTTTGGTCTTTGTACCAAAGAACCCCTAAATAGGATAATCTCTCCTTTCTTCTGGTGAACCCAGTTCTGTCTTTCCTTATTCACCATAGCCTCATCATTACCCTTTGAAGTTCTGCAAGAATCAACTAAAGAGTATATCAGTGGAGAATTTCATTGGATTGAAAATAGCTACATACATGAAATTCAAAGTAAGCTGAAGCCTGCAGATCATTCTTCTCCATAATTCATGCTACCTCCTATTTTGGAAAAGAGATACTTTCATATTTTCATTTTTGTTTAAAAATAAGGCAAACTGAAAAAATAAAAGTATCACTTTTCCTGAAACGGAAGGAGTATATCAAATTCATGAAGATCAAATTTAACCGTTGTAAGTATTGGCACAGCTTGTGGCTTAAAAAAACATAATATATAGTGCACAGCTAGAGTACAATTATGGTTAAAGGTGTCCTTAAAACTATGAATGTTCTCTGTAGCTGCTCTTTTTATAGACTATGATTTTTGACTCAATTATTTAGAAGACATCAGATCTTACAGATCCGTGACTAGATCTAATTGAAAAGATTTTTATTTATTTTTTTCAAATCCCTGATGATTCACTAAGTCTAGAATTTAGGAGATTTCTGAAGTATAATGAACTAAATCATCTAGCCGCACTATGCCATCTGATGATTATTTCATAATCTAGGGATTTATAACATCATCTTGGTCAATTGGTTTCCATCTCTAGGAGATAGATTGTTAATTAGTTATAGAAATAGTTTTTTCTAAATCATTTACGGAAAAAAAAATAAAAAAAAATTGGTGTTTTGTTTATGCAAAAATCTTGGCAAACCTCCTGGAATTTTTCTTGTACTGTTCAAATTGGATGCTTATGTACCAACATGCATTGCAGGGAAATTAAAGGCTTGGGTTGGGTAGATTAAAAGATATACTACCATGGCTCATTTTGTTAAGAACATATTAACTTTTTCTGAAATGAACATGTTTTTCATAGTATATTTCTACAAATATATATTTTTTGAGAACTATCTTTCTACATTTGTGTTTTTGGATTCCAAGAAGTTTCTAGCTAAGCAAATGTTTGGCTAATAGAAACAAATTCTTACTCTTTTATGTTTAATCCCAGAGGAGACGAGGATAACAAAATGTGAGATATGATGAACTCCATCAAATTTGAAGCTCTTGTCAGGTCACGTACATAGCCTTCTTGAGGTAATCCCTGAAATAAAACAAGTAACATTAGGGATAAACATCTGAAAACATTAGGGATAAACTTCTGAAAACCTTGGTCCTTGTAGAGGCTATAAGTTACCAAGTTGATTGTTTTATATAGATATTTATGCTCAACATAGATGATGCATACTGCTTAAATTGGTACTCAGGGAAAGAGTTGTTGGTATCTTGCTTTGTCCAACGCGTGACTTTTATTCCGGTTGATAGCGTTTCTAGTTCAGGTATCTAATTTGATTGTTCTTTCAAAGTAGGATTAGCTTATTAATAATTTGTTCTTTTATTATCAAAAGAATAGTAGAATACACATCGTGGAATACCTACTAACGGTTTAAATCTAAATAAAAAAAAGAGCTGAGCTAAGATGTCCAGACACTTGTCTTATGGAAAGCATAAACATATAGTGCAAAATCTACTAATGATTTGAATGAAAATAACTCGGCTGAGCTTAGGTGCATAAACACTTACAAAAAATGTAAACATTATTAGTAATGGCAATGTGGTGTGGTTTTTCAGCAATATAAACTTGATTTTATGTGGATTTTTGAAAAAGACAAGTGCTATTTAGTTTCTGCGCTGTTCTCTGTGGTTTAGCTACTAATCAAAAACCTCAAGTGAAATTAGATTATTTTATTTTTTCCTTATTCTGAATCGATAAAGATTTTAACTGATTATGCTATATGTTATGACGATTATCTGAGTTATATAGTATGTTAATTCTGTGTCAATACTATCCCCACAGAATTCTACAGATATCGAGATTAAAGTTGTATAACATGTTAATACTATAGATAAAAACTCTTTCACTGTAGGCTATGTGTACAATCATTTTAGTCTAAGGCATGATGATTAAGTGGCTAAATTCTAACTGTTGTTGCTTAGTCTAAAATTAGTACTTACATGTACATAACTTGGGCAATTTTTAACCATCTACTTTTATGGGTAAAGTTCCTGTGACGCGAAGGAAATAGTTTATCTTACCTGGATAAGTGTTACTTCAAGGTCCAAGAGGCATTCCAACATGAGGTCCATTACCAGCTCCGTCATCTTACCTGGATAAGTGTTACTTCAAGGTCCAAGAGGCATTCCAACATGAGGTCCATTACCAGCTCCGTCTCCACTTTGTGCAGCAAGCCGCATGTCCTCAAGTTGAGCTTCTATCCTCACCATCATCCAAAATGACCTCCGGACTATTTCAATTGTAGACATGAGAAGGGCAATCCAGGTATTGGTGAATAAAATTGTTGACAATCTCAGCGTCCAACTTCCACGCATGAAGAAGTCGGCAACTACTATTACATACCATGCCTACAGTATTTCAATTGTAAAGTTAAATGAATTAAAGCTAAAATGAATTATTTTTCGGTTTATTCAAGTCAACTATGTGTAATTTTGGATTCTGACCCATCGTTGTTCTTCAGTGAAAATTCTAGACCGCAGAACCGGTCTGTCTGGAATCCGTCTGAAAATGTAGTTAGAATAAGTACAAGGGAAGGCAGTTTATTATAAAGCTGAGCTGAACTTAACTGAAGTGCACTATACATACCTCGTCAATGTCAATGTGCAGTCCACTTTCACATCCCATACAAAGCAGGAGATTGTATTCAAGCTGCCCAATATAATCCAAGGATAAAAGAGTTTTGCTATCCAAGTGTTTTCATCGTCGAGAAGAAACTTGAACGATGAAAGCACTGTAACCGACATTGTTATCAAGTGCTTTAATGCTGAAAATACAAAGAGTTAAGTAACATTGAAGTATTTTAATGCTGAAAACAGTAAAACGAGAAGTAATAAGAATAAAGTATGTACTGACTGTTCCAATAATGAATGGTTTTTCCACTCAAACCCAATCTCAGGCTCTGAAATAAGCGAAGCAGAAATGGTAAACATGTGAAAACAAGTGCTGCAAATGACTTGGGCCCAAAAATTGCATCCACTTGGGGTACTCCAACAAGGTGAATCTGCAAACAATATTACAAGTTAAATAATACTTCACTGTTGAATCAGTATTTCCTAGATCTGGTATCGGAACAAAATCAAAACTGACCAAGAGAAACATAGCCGAGATCGAATCTGAGAACACCTGCACATAAATGCGGTTAACAAATCATCACACTTGGTTAATAGTAATGTCTTGCACTGAAATCTACTAGTTAACATTAGTTATTGAGTTCCATGTCCATTCTTTTTGAGAGTACATAAAATCTCTGATTCTCAATTTGGGGAAGAAAGAAGAAAAAGAAGTAAAAATGGTGAAGGTAGCAACATTCTTCACTATGACACTTGGTCCTTTTGTATTCTGGCAATCTATGGATAATTTAAATTTCATGTCCTGATCGCTCTTCATCAAGACAAAAAGCAAGAAAGATTGGAAAAAGAAGCAGAGATCCAAAGGTACAGCGCACATCTACTGGCCCAGCAGAAACAAGAAGATTCTCTTGCATAAGTTTCATCCTGTTGTTTCCCAGCATTCTACAAGTGAATCTTTTTATTGTATTTCTATTTTCCCTGGGAGTTATCCACTCTGATATAAACATTCATAAAACATAATAGCGTCGAAACTTGCAAATTTGCCTATCATGAGTTAACTATTATGCTATCCCTGAGAATTCTCTTGCATGAGTGCCCATTCTTTGTGGATCCAAAGTGTTCCATTAGAGTGTTATGCGTCAACTTGAGCTAATTTCAGAATACCGTGTGTTCAAGTACGACCTAAAGCATATAATGTAACTAGATGTCTTACAATACCGTGGTTTCACTCACCATACACCACGATGCTCTATATATTCTTTGGTCACAGTTCCTGTATCACTATTCTAGGATAGCTAGATCTATGTCTGTTCATTCCCCTCCCAATTTATTCATGGTAATCGTACAATTGTCACCAAAAGCAAAGCACAGCTGTCACCAAAAGCAAAGCACAGCACCTTCAGTAGGTTTTTACTGTACAGTTTTAGATAGAACTGGGACCTGTCTCCACATTCAAGTATGACTCGTTTTCACTTTATCAATTACTTGTTAATTACTGGTACAAAAGTGTGCAATCTCTTACATCTAAGCTACTTGCGCATTTTTATAATTTCAGCTACAACAAACTTAGTAAAATGTATTCTGAAACTAGAATCGAATATATTGCATACCTTGGCCATCGAAGTGATAATATCAGCCAAAAATACTTCACCAAACGACGGCTCCTATATCACGAAAAAAAATTATAGATTAAAAATGGAATATAAAAGTAATAGCTCTCATTGTTTAGATTATTGATATAGTGAACAGAACTAACCCCTCGAGCAAACAACGCACACAATATAGCATGCAATGTCTCTTTAAGAGATCGAAATGTTGACTCGTGGTTTACCTGATAGTATAGTGAGAACGTGACGGGAATGAGTACATATAAAGCAATCTGCAAAATTATCAATTAAAACTAGTACATTAAATTTTATCATATTTGAGAAAAAATTAGAGATACACTTAAAAAGTCACCGATTAGAGTGTCTCACCGCCAAGACAGTAGACGGATAGAGTTGGTTTGCAAAGTCACGTAGTATAACGTACCCCATAAAGGAATAGATGCTGCTGATTAAAATCCAGAACCCCAACTGTATTACACAAAATCAATAAAATCAAACACTCTTTATTATAAATAAAATAAATTGAACAAGTAAATATAACAAGGTAATCAACATGGTGCTTAAAAATGGTCACTGTGTTGTGTATAACCATTCCCATTTTCTGAAATTTATTAGGATATGGTAATAAGGAATACGATGTGATGGTCCTGCATTCATGATATGCAACCAAGATTGGCCTGCATGTATTGGTAACACACCCAGAGCTGAATAAATCTAAGTAATGGAGGTGTCACAAATTAGGTCGAAACAAAAAATGACCTGGATAAATTACCTGTCTCAAACTACCTTTTTTACTCATCAACCCTAAGCTGATACATATAGTGTTCTAATTAGTTGGTTTGTAAAAACGACTATGACAGAAGTAGCTCCACCCTAGATCACATATAGTTACTTGGCTTATATTGGATTATTACAAAGTTGCTTCTTCTACTAATCTTACTTTTGTTTGTTGTTCTCTTTGGTGAGCTTCAAGAATCCTTTTAGACACCAATGTATTATAAGTTTGTCACTTTTGCAGGAAATGGAAAACCAAAGCAGTATGTGGAACATAGTCTTTTGAAATTCTAATGCTAAGGGTTACTGAGAGAAGTGTTTGATCACGCTAACTAGAGGCATTTCATATGTAGGCAACGGGGTTTGTATTTTACCAGAAGAAACGGTGGATGAAATATTGCTACAGCATCATCAACAACTTGTCGTCTAGTGTCTCCAGCGGTTTGATCAATCTTAGCAAACCACCTCATCGCAATCAAATCAGATCTGAGATAAGCCGATAAACCGTTATCCACCTAGATAAGATAACATTTAAAAAATTGAAAGATTGCTCTTTCAATTTGATTTCTATAATTAGAGGGCAACATACTAAATTATGTTTAATTATTAATGATCCATGAATATGTTTCAAGACAAGATGGGAAATACATATGGTGCCCAGGTATATACATAGGAAACAAAGAAAGAAACCCAAGAGGCCAAAACGCGTATGATAGTGTCAAATGATTCAAATCCCATATTGTTCGTCCGTTGAATTACTGCGGGATATTGTGTGTAGAACAACCATGGTATGGTTTGTGTTTCTGGTGCAGACAGTGGCGGACCTAGAAATATTTCTCAATGGGGTCAAGGCAGTAGCATACTTGCGGCCTAAGGCCGCCAGAAATTTTAGGACCTTTACAAATTTTACCAATGCTAGATATATGCACTATACATCGTCACAAAGTCTGATACATGATCCTTCTAATGATTTTCACAAACAAGATTCTAAAAAAAGTGAGTGAAAGTTGGTTTCTAAAGAAATTTGGGGGGTCAATTGAGTTTTTAAAGAAGTTGGAGAGGGGTCAACATCTATAATTTTCACTACCAAATACTCACATACAAGTCCGCCACTGGGTGCAGATATTTCGTGCGAAAGATTATTGAATCAGCAAGAACGGAAGCTCTACATGAACATGTAAGAAGCTAGAATTGGAGTAAACAGTAAGCTCAATCAGTATGTCCGATAGCAATGGCAGATTAGAAAATCTAATGTGACAGTTCTTGTCTATTCAAGTTAGATCTTTATACAACCTAGCCAGAGACAAAAGTCTTTGTATCCTACGCATACGGTGACGTAATTAACTAGATGACCAGCACCAATGCAGAGGGACTTAGTTTATTAACTAGTCTTTAGAACCCATAACGTACATACAATCCACTCTTGTTAGCCCTTTTTACCCGTTCCAAACACGCCAAACCTGTTTTAACTCAATACTGAAAGATTAAGCATTCAAGCTAGTAGCCAAGCTATAATTAGGCACTGAATGAACAACTACTAAGCAGTTTATATCACTTCGGAATAATTTTGGTGCTCGGATTAAAATAAAATCCTGATACTTTTAACATTTATCAAGGACCCTGATATAACTGACTTAAGCGGTATTTCTGGGAACTATAAGACAATGTTACATTATTGCTGGGAAGACTTCAGAGGAGATTTCAGATTTGTAAATTTGGTAATCAACATTTGAGAACAATTTTATTCTTAACCAACTCCCATGTCTCCAGTGCGACCAAATAGTGAATATTTTCATTTATGCATTTCTTCAAACATGATGAACACCATATTTATACGCACATCTCAGACTTATTGTTCACATCAATCCAAACACCAATTCAACATAATTGATTTTCCGAAATCCCTAATTTATGATCCAAATTAAGGAGTAACCAAAGTCTGCTGAATTAATGTGCAAAAACTAAAAAGTGAAGCAACTTCACTGATTTCAAAACATGTGTTTAGGAGGAATCAAAAGAACAATAATATCAAAATAAATTCCAGGCCAATAGTCTGTTTGAGATAATTTTTATCATCAATCATCATAGACAAAGAAACCCTAATCAACCACAAGTTGATAATCCAATAACAGGAAAACTCATATCATAAATAGGTACTTACCTCTTTCTTTTGGATGTGCTGAGAAATGAAAAAAATTCTAGGGCATCACTAATTCACAATCAATTCACCAAATTTTGTTCCTCGAGGTTGAAAGCTTCTATTCTGATGTTTGAATCGAAACGAAGAAGAAAAAGAAGAAGTTACTTGTAATAAGAAGGAAGTTGATTTGATATTTCTCCAAGTTATTACAAATTCCTACTTCTAAATCGTCTCCATTGAAGAAACTGAACTCCCGCGCTGATATCTTTGATTTATTTTTTTTCGAATGGATGAGTTACATGAGTATCAGTATATGACGACTAACTTTGGTTCTGTATAGTTACTAGATGACTGCTAAGACAGCTTATAAGACAGCTTGCACGTTGCTCTATATTTTAGGCGTTGCAACAATATACATTAGGCATTATGGTGTGACAATGTTGCGCATATTCCATAGGGAAAAACTGAGTGGCATGTTTAAGTTCATCATGCTCAAGTATTGGAATATTACAACTATGTTCATAGCCTGAACTGATGTCCCAAAGACCAGTTTTTGTTGTTTACTTCAAGATACAGACTGCACCGCAATCTAGGTCGCCTACTCAGCGATTAGGGTATGATTGATTGAACTCATGTATTACTTCCTTGAGCTAAGGAATCTTAACAAAAGCGAGCAACCAATAGCCAGTCTAATTCTTGCCGTGGGAAAATTAATCCACTTGAGTAGACGGTACATGTCGTTAAATCAAACTCTGCACATCTATAAAAGGGTTTAGTTTTGTTATATCCCAGAGCATCAACCAGAAATGTCCATGCGCTCTTTCATTTGGTCTAATAAGAGAACATATTTTTGGATATGAACATAGTTTTGGATCTGAATGATTTAGGCAGTACATGCTGCCCTTTCATTTGGTCCAATAAGAGAAGTGGTCCTGCTCTTACTGAGCAGAGACTGGATAGAGGACTTGCCACTGAATCCTGGTTGTTCCTGTATCCAAATTCCACTATCACTAATCTTCTAGCTATTGGCTCTGACCATCACCCCATTCTTCTTAACACTAATCCTACTTGGTCCACTGGTAAAATCCCTTTCAAATTCTTTGGTCCTTGGCTGGATCATAAGGGTTGTAAGGACATCATTACTGAATGCTGGTAGAGAAATTTATCTGGTTCTAGTGCTTTTCTTATAGCCAGAAAGCTTAAAGACATTAAGATGAGACTAAAAGTTTGGAATAAAGAAGTTTATGGCAACATCAATTCTAATATTGAAGAAAGTGAACAACATCTTCACTGGCTACAAGGAAACTACTTCAAACACGACAGAAGTGAAGCTATAAAAGCTGCAATGCAAGTTCTCAGAGATTGGCAAGACATAGAAGGAAAATTCTGGAAAACCAAAAGCAGAGATCAATTCATCAAGTTGGGGGACAAGAATACTAATTATTTCCACAGAGCTACAAAATGCAGAATAAGAAGAAATAGAATTGACTCTATACAAGATACTGCTGGAAACTGGACTGAGGACTACCAAGAAATAAAACAATGCTTCACCAACCATTTCACCAAGATGGCCACTATTGAATCTCCTGCTTTGAACCATGAAATTATCAACCTCATCCCAACCTCCATAACCAACTCTGACAACAACAATCTCAATAGAATTCCAGACATACAAGAGGTCAAGGCAATTCTTTTCAGTATGGCTAAAGATAAAGCTCCAGGTCCATATGGTTTCCCACCAAACTTCTTTCAAGCCAACTGGGACATTGTGGGAGAAGACTTGGTTAAAATGGTACAACATTTCTTCATGTATGGGCATCTTCTCAAAGAAATGAATACTACCTTCATATCCCTGATACCCAAAATTGATAACCCATCTTGTCCTAGTCACTTCATTAGCCTCTGCAACACCACCTACAAAATCATATCCAAACTCTTAGCCCAAAGAATGAAACCATTTCTAAATAAAATCATTTCACCTTACCAGTCTGCTTTTATACCTGGAAGACAAATTGCTGACAACATAGCTATTGCCCATGAAATTATTCACTCCATGAGAACCAGAAGAGGTATCAAAGGTAATAAAGGAAGTATGGGTATCAAGATTGATATGGCAAAAGCCTTTGATAGAGTTGATTGGAAATTTCTCCATTCCATTATGACAAAAATAGGCTTCAAATCTGGTTGGTGCAACAAGATTATGCAATGCATCTCCACCACTTCTGCAGCTGTTCTTATAATTAGCTCTCCAGATACTTTCTTCAAACCCTCAAGAGGGCTCAGACAAGGGGACCCTCTATCCCCATACCTATTCATTTTCTGTATGGAAGCTCTTTCTAGAACTCTATCTCATGCTGAAGACCTGCGCATTATCTCTGGAATAAAAAATATGCAAAAATGCCCCATCAATAAATCATCTTCTTTTTGTTGATGATTGTATGGTCTTCTGCAAAGCCAACACTACTGAAGCCCAAAATCTTAAGGATATCCTTAATATTTTTGGAGAAACCTCTGGTCAACTTATCAACTTCAACAAATCTGGTGCCTTCTTCAGCAAAGACACAGATCCAGCTCCAATCCCCTCTATATGCAATCTGTTAGGAGTTCAAGTTCTACCCTTAAATGACAAATATTTAGGCTCTCCTCTCTTCACTAATAGAAGCAAGATTCAATCTTTCAGACCAGGAGTGGATAAGATGAAGATAAGGCTCTCAAGTTGGAAGAACTCTCCTCTAAAACCAGCTGAAAGAGAAGTGTTAATAAAATCTGTTATTTCAATAGCCAGTATTTACCAAATGAACTGTTTCAGAATGTTGGATATTCTCAAAGTTTTCAAGGTTTGCCGCTACGCAGAGTTATATGGTGATCGACCTGTTATTTCAATAGACAGCGTCTCGTGGAAATTTTTATCTGGTTTTACTTTATAAAACCTAGAAGTTTCCATTCAAAATTGAACAGACGCGTCTCTTCCCATAAGCCACCATTAATGGCTTTTGGAAGCGTCTGTTGGTGATGAAACGACACTACCAACAGGCATGAATATCACTATAAGTAGCGAAGATGTTCTCCCATTCCAATACATCAAAACAAAAAAACAATTTGTTTTCTTCTTCTCTAAAATGCATCATCAGAACCTTATACAGTATGTTTCTTGGTCGGGTCAAGGAAGTACAATCCTTGAATTCGATTACGGTGTTAGGGCTTCATTGAATCCTGAAGGCATAATTCGAGAGACCGTTTGTACTCGCCAAATTTATTGGGAAAGGTCGAATTATTGTCTAAAAGAATCGAAAGAGCCTTGAAGTCAGGGGTACACCATTTTCTGTTTTTGTTTTCATCCTCTTGTTTAACCCAAAATTTCCAACACAGAATACCAAAGCAAAATTGTCAAGATATGAACAAGTTACAAAGGGATTTCTTCTAGGGGGAAAACCTGGAAAATCCTACAGGTTAATACCCTAAAGCTTGGAAAGCTGTTTGCAAACCTAAGGAGCTTGGTGGTCTGGGATTCATGAATATGGAACTATTCAATAGCTTCATGTTAACAAAAATAGGGTGGAGATTGGAACAGGATAAAGATTCTCTATGGTTCCAATTGATGGATGATAAATACTTAATAGGAAGAAATGTGCTTAACATGAATACCAAAGCTAAAGATGGAGACTCTTGGATATGGAAAGGGGTTCTTGAAGGGATTCAGAACATTCAGCAACACTGTTCCTGGAGAATAGGAAATGGAAACAAAATAACAATCTGGGAAGATATATGGATACCAAATTCAACTGTCAAGCTCACAAAACCTTCCAACTGCTCCAATGATATTCAAATTCTAGCTCACTTGATGACAAATCAAAAGGAATGGAACATTCAGCTTATTCAACAAATATTTACTCCTGATATTGCTCAAACTATCTCTGACCTTGCTATACACCCCAGGGAAGAGGATAGTATGCAATGGAGCCTCAGCAACACAGGAAAATTCTTTGTTAAATCTTTGTGCAAAGCCAAAATAGAGAATCTTTACAGAAATGACCAAACTACAAGAGACTGGGGAGCTATATGGAATCTGGAAGTTGCACCTGTTATCAAAATCTTTCTCTGGAAATGTGCTCATGAAATCCTCCCTACTAATGCAAAAACTGCAAGTATTCTTCATTATATTGATCTCATATGCAAAATATGCAAAAGTAGGGAGGAGACAATGACACATTTGTTTCTTAACTGCCCAGCTGCTACTGATGTTTGGCAGGACATGCTAGGTGAAAGTCATGGTCTGTTTAACTATCAAACACCTTTCATGGACTGGTTCAATACTTGGTTTCAACATATCAGTAACAGTGAAAACATCAGCATCTATGCAACTACTTGCTGGTTTATTTGGAAGGCTAGATGTGATCTAGTTTTTCAAAACATCACACTCAATGCTAAAAAAACCTCCTTTAGCATTCAACAACATCTATGTGACTTTAACAGAATTCACAGTTTTCCTAACCATGCCATGAATACTCAGGGGTTTCTCTCCGATATCGGTTCCCAAAGAGCATAAACTGGTAGTCATGTTGGGATCCCTCAACAAAAGCAGTATTATGGTTACATAATCAAAATCTGCACTATACAGGATCCTAACAGTTATCAGTTTTTTCAGCCCTAACTGTTACTGATTTTGCAGGAAACTATGTTGATAGCAGATGACACACAGGCCAATGGGGAGCAGAAGGAGCCACAGGAGGAGCAGAACTAGCCTTTGGTTGGGCGGAAGATTCAGCAGCACATGAATATCGAGATACATGCTGAAACAAATGAAATCCTGGAACACTTCAATGCTCTTTACATCAAAGCCATCAAAGGAAGATTCAGCAGGAACTTCCACAGGGAAGGGAAGCTTTTGAATGAAGAAATCACCTTATACATTAAACCTGTAACTTTTGTCTTAACGGGTCTTGAACTTCTTCATAGAACCCAAAACTTACAAGCCTTAAATATAGCTATCGTCTGTAAGAATCTTAACAGTGGGTCTAATGTTTGTCCAAACAATGACACCACTTGCACAACTATGTATCACCTTCACGAGGCACTGCCTAAGTTTTTTTTTTTTTTTTTTTTTTTTTTAAAAATGCCTATGCGCTCCACATATTTTAGCTCCAAAAGCATGAGGACCACGTGTAAACATTTAGAAAGAAAAAGGTTCCTTTTCAAAATAGATTTTTTCTTAACAGAAATAAAAAGAAGAAAATTTTCATATTGGAGTCTTCTTCATTTCTTCTATCCCTAATCTCATCTCCAATTCTCCATCCGTATGCTGCTTTTCCAAATAATGTCTTGGATTTACTTAGGAATTGGAACCTTTAGTTTCCTAATTTTTCTCTTCTCTTGATAGCAATACTATTTTTTAGTATCTCATAAACTGATTTCAGTATTATCATAACTGGAATCCACATATGAAACAAATTCAACTTCTTTTGATTTCAGTGTGTCTGATTTTTAATTTAAAGAAATGGGTTTCTGATTTTTGACTTGAGGAGAAATAAAAGAAGATGATTCAAAGTTTCTGCTTCAGACTTTTAGTTTTAGCGTGGAAGTGAGGAATAGAGAATATGAAACAGGAGCGAAATATCCGACTGTATTTTGCTCTGTTTTGCAGGCAAACAATTTCAATTTCATCTGTGAGTTTTATCTAAATCGAGTAAACAGCAAGATTAAATTATTGAAATGAATACTTCTACTGTTCTTTTTAGATGAAGGCGATTTTGCTGTTACTCAATCTTTTATGTAGAATTGTTGAAATCTGAAGTCGAGTTTTCTTTTTCTTTTCTATTTAGAACAAAAACGAATTGGAATTGATCGATTAAGATCGATCTAATGGGTATTTTCAACAACAGTGAACAGATAATTTGTTTAATTGATTATGTTGGATAGAAATCTGTGATCAATTTTGTTGATTATATAAAATTTTATCTCAATTTGATGAGATTGTGACTGATTTTAAATTCTCTGGACAGACAGGAAGCTTATTTTTCATCCTATAGAAGCCCTCCATTTATGTGCGTGAACGGGATGTCGAAAAAATCCAAGAGATAGAACTAGGTTGGTAACGGTCCATGATGCGAAACGTTACGTTAAATGCACCATTTGACCTTTATTTACCAAGGGTGCCTTTCCCTTAAGGTTCTTGGTATTCGTTTTTTCTTTGTCCTATACTCCTATAGGTTTGTTTGCTCTAATCCGCGTTGGTACGTCTTTGTTGTTTGGGGGTTGAGAGTCTGTTCTTTTTTCTTTTTGTGCGCACTGTTGTAAGTTTTGTCCATTCCAATGCATTGGTAAGTGTCCATCCATCTTAGGTGAATATGTTGCCAGCGCTCCGCTTAAGATCAATCGTTGTTGGTACTATATGGAGGAGGTTATGCTCGAAACTCGCTGTTACATCAGTGAACAAGGAGATGACTGTTTACTTAGGCAATCACCAATTCGGAGTTGGTATTCCGTGCGGCGCTGAGGGTATCCTACATTCGGTCAACAGATTGATAGAGTTGAAAGGTGATCAAAATAACTTAACCATGCTACTGGTAGATTTCACAAACTCCTTCAATCTAGTGGATCGAACTATATTGCTTGCTGAGGTAAGAATCAGACGTCCTAGTATCATTAAATGGGTCGAATTATGTTACTCTAGACCAGCAAGATTATACTACAATGAGTTTATCCTCTCATCTTCCAAAGGGGTACAACAGGGTGACCCTTTATGGACCCTATTATTTGCATTGATTCTGCACCCTTTAGTGAACAAGATAGCCACTCAGTGTAAGCTGCAACTCTATGCATGGTATCTGGACGACAACACCATCATCGGTGATACATCAGAAGTTGCTAAGGCCCTAAATATTATACAAGCTGAAGGGTCGTCCGTGGTTTACATCTCAACATCAATAAAACGGAGATCTTTTGGCCATCCCCTGATCCCCGGGTGCTTAGAAGACGGTGTATTCCCAAGAAACATCAGCAGCCCTGCATTGGGTGTTAAGTTGCTAGGCGGCCCTGTGAGTTTAAATCACCAATACTGCAATGATATAGTTCTGAGCCACGTTGATAAGACTATCCATCTGATGAACGCAGTCAAGAGTTTAAAGGATCCACAAAGTGAACTCCTGCTTCTTCGTAACTGCACGGGAGTTTCACGTCTATGCTTTACAATGTGCACTACAAGGCCCAAAAAATTACAGGCTGCCGCAATGCGCCTCGATCAACATCTATTGCAGTATCTACAGCAGCTAATCACAGGCGACGACGTAGGTTTCGGACCTGTTCAACAGCGTTTTGCAACACTCCCTATTAGAGATGGAGGCTTAGGTGTCTATACGATGGCAAGCACAAGTTTATTCACAAGCCTGCAATTTGTCACCCTCCTCTTTCAACCTTAAAGAAACTTCCCCCCATCCCATGAACTTTCTGGAAGTTAGATACTTTGAGGTTGTTAAGAGGGAGTTGCCTTTGCAGTTTTCATTGTTAGACCGGGAAGCATATCTATGGCAGTCGGCAGAGCAACAAAATGGACCATGCCTTAGATTTTCTAAAAGCAATACCTATCTCTGGGCTTAATCAGTCCGTTGGGCCGAGACAATTCCGTGTTATACTCGAATACAGGTTAGGTATTCCCCTCTTTGAAGCTGATACCTTATGCACTGTTTGTGACAAACCCATGGACTTCTACTGTGACCATGCACTACATTGTGCTAAAGAAGTTGGACTCAAATTCCGGCATGATATGGTTCGAGATGTCTTTGTCGATATTTGTTATAAAGCCGGAGTTGCAGCTAGGAAAGAAGTATTTTTGGATTTTTCGTCCGCCAATGACACCGGCTTGAATCCAGCAGATATCCTTTTGTACATCTGGGAAAACGGACGTGACGTTTGTTTTGACGTCACAGGTGTCTCTCCTTTCACTAGTGCTGCCACTCGCACCTTTGTACCTGGACATGCTATCGCGGCTGCTATGACACGCAAACGCAACAAATACTTGGACATTTGTACCGCTCATGGGTATGGCTTTGGTGCGTTGGCCTTCACTACCCTGGGTGAATTAAACGAAGATATTGTTGTGTTTCTAAAGTGACTGAAGAACTGTTTTGCAAGTTACGATGCTAATTATAAAGTGGGTAGTTCTCTTTTTCATAGAATCGGACTAGCTGTTCAAAAAGCAGTTGGTGCTCAGCTTGTTGTTAGACTTCCAACTGTTCCTGTGTAAAACACTATTTGTTTTTCTCAATAAAAGCCCCATAGGCTCCCATTTCCAAAATATTCTTCTTTTTATTTTTATTGAGCAAACAAAAAAAAAGGTGACTCTTCCAAAACCACGTAGAAAAGGCTTCTGTCACAGGGATAGGCTCCGCCCTTTGGAATTAGTATGGGGCCTAAAAAAATGTGAGTATATGGTACGTGTGTGGGCTTTCGTACGTTGTTAAACAAAATGCGCCTAATGAGGAGTGGGATGAAGTGAGAGTTAATGGAAAATTAGTTCTACATTTCACTTGTAATCTCGCTATGTCCATTTCTTAGATGGTTTGTTAAACAGTACTAATGCAATATATATCTTAGTTGCTTATCCTCAAAAACGGGCCAAACTAAATTTTTGTAGGTCTAGTAGTACTATTAGAATAGAGATCATGTGTCCATTGACCTTACTCTATGGACATAACATAAATTTTAGTAACCAAACAACCTAACTAAAATTCTTAATATAGAGCATCCTCTAATCACCAACTTTAGTATATTTTGTATTTCAAAACATGGAAAAGAATCTTATCATTGAATAAAATTTTCGTTATTGGTATGGCATTTATTCAACTATATATAAAGAACATAGGAAAATAAACATGGAACGCAAGCAAGAAAAGAAAAATGGGTCAAGGTTTTGTTTTGATTTGTAATTTGTTGAGTTTGTATATGTTCAGCGTATAGGTTACTGGTTATTACCACTAAGAAAGGGTGCACGATTCTTCGAAAGAGAGAGCAACTCATCTCCATTTCTATATTTATGATATACTAAGTGGAGATAAACCAAGTGCGATATCAGTTGCTCAATCAAACAAAACAACCGTTAACTCTTCGGTATCGGAAATATTTACACTTTCGACGATCCATTAACTGTCGGTCCGGAACAAACATCCCAAGTTATTGAAAACGCACAACGTACGTACGTGTTTTAAACTAACAAATTTAGTTGTCAAAACTATATCTTGATTTCTAGTCTATAATTAGTTACGTCTCGGTTTAGGATGGTGGAGTCGAGAAACGAACCAGTCATCATTTGCGTTCTACCGTTTGAAGACGAAGATCAAATGAAGCTTTTGGTGTACTTCATCGACAAAAGGTAAGTTAAGACTGAACCACCAATTTCTCAAGTTATATTCACCTTTCTATCCATGAGATGATTGTCGCATAAATAATTAGACTAGCTTGCATCGACAAGAATTTTGAGTCGAGAACTGATTATTTAGTTTGCGAGTTTCTCGAAATATAATGACTAAGCTTATAGAACATTTTCATACTTGATCAAATTCGGTGGAGAATTTAGTATTCGGAACCAAATCTTGATTCAAGTTTATTATTCGAAAATAGCCTGGACCAGTGATATGTGTCATTGTTGTTATTGAGGAATGTTTCTGTTGATGGTGGATTTCCAGCAAGGGCTAAAATCGTAAAATCATGATACTGCATGTTTCTGACCCGGCTTCAGGGACGCATGTGACGATTTGTGTTTTTACGATCCATGAACCGTTTTCACGATCTCGGATCGAGTACCTCTCAGAGCCACGATGAATATGATTCTCGAAAGGCCTCTCACTTGTTGAGCGTTCGATGTTGTGCATTTCATCGTGTCTATCTATGTAGAAGAAAGATTGGGCGGTCCTCCATAGATAATTGTTTGTTGAGAGGGAAAAACGCCTTCAGGACGTCGGCGACACTCATTCGTTGTTCCCTGACTATGTAGAGAGACCGTATATAGATTCAGGCGGCTCTCCATACATAATTGTTTGTTGAGAGGGAAAAACGCCTTCAGGACGTTAATAATGCTGCATGTTGTTCCCTGACTATGCACCTTTCAGAACGAGTATGATGCTTCAACTATCTCATATCTCGATTCTACAAAAGATTAATTATACCGTGACATTCACCACTGAATTCCTAGAAGATAACTGTGTCCCTGATTAATTCTACCGCTCGATTCATATACTAATATTCAGTAATTTATCGATCAATTGCTGGAGCAATTTTTGCTCAGACTATCAGTATTCATTCGAGAACTGTGTCCTAGCAGACGCTTGATCCATGAATCATAGAGCATCCGAGTATCATGATCCACTGAACAAATTTAGACCCATTGTCTAATCAAATCAAACGACTGACTAGTCAAATCCACGTTTGTGAGACAATTAATCACGTCACATGGGGGATATCAATTAGGGCTTTGGTCTAGCATCCTACAACAGGTGTATTCATCCACGATGAGAAATGTGAGTAAGTCGTGCAAGAAGTTGAAGGAGTTAGCAAAGTGGTGGGCGGATAATCAACCAATCCTCTCACGTACGAGGAACTGGTGAAACCACGATTTCCCACTTTCCCACTCTTTCACTCGATCAACCGTCACACTTACTGGAGATCAATGTGTTTACACTTTCAGGAAGTATAAATAAGTCTCTGAGTCTATGATTGAAGAACAACGAAAAACATACAGAAACACAGTAAATCCACGAGATATATTGAACGAACAATCCATTGTCTAACCAATAAATCATGTTGTGAGAAACACTCTTTCAATCACTCAGACTTATTCATCATTAGCATAAACCCACAACACATTCACAGATCACCATTGATCTCACACAATTCTCGATCAGCTTCTCTCCTACAGATTACCTCTCTTTCCTCTTTGTGTCCGAACTGACTCTGGAACGGCCATTGACTTGGTTTAGGCCGGAGTTCTACAGATTGATCTCTCGAACTTAAAAGCACTCATGTGCAGTGCATCTGTTTGAGGTTAGGCAGTTTTCTCGGTTGAGGAGTCTTCGATCGCTCGATCGTCTCTTCATCCCCTAAAAACCAGCGAATCGTTTTTCCCCATCAACAGATTGGCAACCATAGTGGGAGGTTAATCTCTTGGTTGAAATCTCAATCCTTCACAAAGATGGTTGGTCTTAGGACTAATTCAACTACTCCAAATCCTATCCAGAATCTCTCAAATAGTAATGTTCCTCACATTCCTTCGAATAGTTCCGGATACAATGAGCTTTCGTATTTTACCACCCCATTCGTCTCTGTTGGATCAATCGATCGGGAAGTCCCAACTTTGGATGAACTAGCACGGAGACAAGAAAATTTGTTAAGAAATGTAGACTGGTTAAAGGGAGCAATTGAAAACCTGTTTACTTTCCTGGTACACGTGACAAGAATTTCGGGAGCAGAGATGGTGGAGTGTCCAAATCCTCGGATAATGATCCTCCTAAAACCAACAGTTTCACCACTTATGAGAAGCCGGTGGATCAGGAAGTTGCACATCTAATTGAAAACATGTCTGAACTCTTGCACTTCTCCAGGGATCAGCATACAAACATGTTTGCTGCACTCAATCAGATATCATCCGATGTGCAGAAGATTCCGTCATCTCTAGCAGTTGAGGAAGTGTTCATGAAATCTGAACATTCGATCAATAACATCACCTTCACTGAAGAAAACCGAATGGCGGAAGAAGTACATAATCGAGCCCTGTTTGTAACTGCTTCCATCAAGGGTTCCGAATTCAAGAGAGTTCTCACCGATACAGTCTCTTCTACAAATCTCATCACTATGAAGACTCTCAAGGAGTCCAAAGTTACGCAAATAAAGATCATCCATCATCCCATATTAATGACCGGTTTTGAAGGAAGTCAGAGTCACATATACGGGTACGTCTATGTGGATCTGAAAGTAGGGCCGATTCAATCCACTGTCAAGTTTCATGTTGATCGAGAAAGATCCTGACTATCACATGATACTCGGGCGACCGTGGCTCCATGATAACAAGGTTTTTCCTTCGACATACCATCAATGTATGAAAGCTTTTCTCAACAACAAGATCGTACGTATTGCATCTTCAGTGTCTCCTTACGCTCCGGTCTATGATGCTGAGTTCCTAGAAGCTCCAAAGAGCATCCCTGAACCTCAAAGCAAGATCTACGGTGCTCCACTTTCGAGTTGGAAATCTATCAAAAAGGACATTTACAAACCATCGTCTTCAGATGTTAAAACGAGCAAACCATCTGCCACACCGCTCAAGCGTCGCCAGGGGCAAGGTACGGCTTATAAGAAGTCAACTTTATTACTAATTATGACGCATAGGGGAGAGTCATCTATATCTGACAAAAAAATTAACAATTAGCAGGGGAGGTCGATGAAAATTCTCCCCGCCCCGAAGAATCACGTCAGAGCGAGCAATCGCCTGATGAAGAAATTCAAGATGCACTACGACAGCTGCAAGATGGCACGGATTCCACCACCGATGATCTTGAGACTACCAACATAGGAACAGATGAGAATCCAAGACTAATCTTAATTAACTTTGCTCTATCATCAGAGGAACGATAAAGCTTGATAGGTCTGTTGAAAGAGTATCAAGATATCTTCGCTTGGACGTATGAGGAGATGCCCGTCCTAGATGAAAAATTAGTCACTCATCATCTTCACATTACCCCTGGCTCTAAACCTGTCAAGCAACGCCTAGGAAGTTCAGACATGAAGTCAAGGAACAAATCAAAGTCGAGATCCAAAAGCTATTAATAACAGGGTTCATCAGACCTATTCAGCATCCAACATGGCTAGCAAACATTGTCTCAGTCAAGAAGAAGAATGGTCAAATCCGATGTTGTGTGTACTTCAGGAACCTACACAAATGTTTCCCAAAGGACGACTTTACCTTGCCCAACATTGATATGCTCGTCGATGCAACCAGCGGCCACGACATGTTCTCGTTCATGGATGGTTACAGTGGATACAACCAGATCAAGATGTACGAGCATGATGCTAACAAAACCGCGTTCCGGACTCCCATTGGAAACTTCCGCTACACGGTAATGCCTTTCGGATTGAAGAATGCAGGAGCCACTTATCAACGAGCCATGGCTGCAATATTCCATGACATGATGCATAAATAGGTGGAAGACTATGTAGATGGTGTGGTGGTGAAATCGAGCATCTCATCTAGATATTCTGAGACAAGTTTTTGAGAGATGCAGGGAACACAAGTTAAAGATGAATCCTCTGAAGTGTACTTTCGGTATTTCTTCCGGAAATTTTCTAGGGTTCCTAGTCACTGCAGAAGGAATCAAAGTCGATCCAGACAAGACAAAAGCTATTACTACCATGCCCCCTCCGCGCACTGTGAAGGAGATCCAGAGTTTTATGGGTAAGGTGAATTACATTCGACGCTTCATCCCTAGGTTGGCTCAACTCATTGCTTCTTTCACTCCTTTGTTGAAGAAATGAGAAAATTTGTATAGAGGATCGTTCAACAAGAAGCATTCCAGAAGATACAACAGATACTGCTATCACCCACTGTCATGAAATCTCCAGTGCAAGGACGTTCATTAATACTTTATACAGCTTCCAGTGATGTTGTTATCAGAGCACTTCTCGCTCAAGAAGACGAAGAAGGCATAGAACGTCCAATCTACTACTTCAGTCGTACAATGAGGGATGCTCAACTCCGATACCCAAAATCCGAAACAGCATGTCTAGCATTAGTTCATGTAATCCAGAGGTTTAGGAATTACCTAATGTCAAACAGAGTTGTGCTGGTGGCCAAGGCTGATCCCATAAAATTCTTACTATCAAAACCTGCTCTAATTGGAAGACCGGCAAAATGGCTACTTCAGATGTCAGAGTTTGACATAGTGTGTGTCCCTCCAAGAGCAATCAAAGGACATGAAGTTGCGGATTTACTCGCTGCTTTTCCTGGAGAAGACATCACAATGCTGCATGAAGAAGTGCCCGGTGAGTTTCCAGAGATCTCAATCATTCAGGAAGAAACATGGTTATTGTACTTCGATGGATCCGCCACTCCGAGCAATAATACCGGTGGAGCAGGCATTGTGTTAGTATCTCCATCCAGTGAAGTCTTCTCACATTCGTTCAAGATGGATTTCCACTGCACCAACAATTCAGCGAAATATGAAGCCTTCCTCCTAGGGTTATCCTTAGCCAAGCAAGCAGGAGCAATGCACCTGGAGATAAGAAGAGACTCGAAGTTGCTGGTCAATCAAATGAATGGTGTGTACTCTAAACTTATTATTTGCTAGTCCTCGAGCAAATCAAATAGAAAATAAAATTAAAAGCATGAACAAGGAGAAACTGTTACCATTTGAAGCAAAAGAGATAAGGAAAGATATTACCGTGTTGCATGAGATTGGGTTACCTCCCAAGAAGTGCTAAGTTTAACGTCTTCAGCCAGACATAAGAAAGGATTAATCACCTCGTATCATAAAGTAATAGCCGAAATATCCGTGGGTCATCAAAACCAAATAGAGCTATCACAAGTAAAAGGAATCTGCAACATGCCAAGAAAATTAACAAATAAAGTGATGTAGTTTTAAAAGTGGTAGTAAAGTTGTCGTTCACTCGGACTTGTGTAGACTCGATTTTATACTCAAAAATAGAAAACACTAAAAATAAAGAAAATATATTCACAAAAGTTTATCACAGTATCGAGAGGTACTGAGACTCAGGATTCCACCAAATTCCATTCATGTGATTCAAATAATAATTCCAATCAATTATAGTTCAAATAATAAAAATATGGACTCTTGTTCTTTGCCAAAAATAGATTTTTGAAAAGAAATGATTGTAAATAAAAAGCATGATGTATCAAAAATACATAGACCAAGCATACACCATCAACCGAAATCACACCCATTCAATAAAAATCATAAATCGATTAAAAATCAATGCAAATAGTCATAAAAGAATTATTAGAATTACCACATGCGTGAAATAGGGCTTCCTCCGTCATCCCAGTGTTGGGGTTTAGCTCCTCATATCAAAAAAAGGCTCAAAAGAATAAATCATGGCTCAAAAGTTGTTTTTATTGAAGAGATGATATGATTCAGTGAATATGCAACGACGTTATTGCGTTACAGAGTTCACTGTTACAGAAAGTGTGGCTAACTGAAGATAAATGTGGCTGTTCAGCTGTTACAGAGAGAATATTGTATCACTGTTGCGAATTTGAGACGCTGTTCTTATTTGCAACGTTGTTCTTCAGCACCAGCAGCAGCAGCAGCGACAGGCTTCCTGTAATCTCTGATTCTCGCCTCCTGAGCTCTCCTTTCGACCCCAAACTCTCGACACCCCTTCTTGATACCCTAGTAAACCTATTTATACACCACAGGGCGATTAAATCTCTCCCAAATCGCTTCGAAATCTCTTCTTTCCTTCCTTGGCAGTCACGGCAATAATTCCTTCCAGAAATTGTTTTACGCGTTTCTGGGATTAAAAACTTATCTCAAACTCTTCCTTAGATAGAATATGTACCTTTGTAACGAATTTCTTTCCTTTAATCTCTCTGAATATCCAAAAACAAACCCAACAGGACCGTGTTTCCTTATTCACCTCTGTTTCCCTTTTCCGGCCATTCAAGCCCAATTCGATCGATACAATTGCTTCTAGTAAACTTTTCTAGCCATGATAAGTCCATCCCAATTGATTTCCAGTGTTGAATCACCCTGAAACTGGTCCAAAATTCACGTCCAAAATCATGCAGACGTATGCATGGCTTTCCCGCCATTTTCTTTTTTTTGAATCTTGAAGAAGGGTGTCCCCCTAACCACTGTTAGGTGTCCCTTTAGCAGCTGCCTGGAAATAGGTTACCCCTTAGTAATTAGGTTACCCCTTATCCAAAATGAGAGTCCGTATAGTAATTTTCTCCCACGAGCGCAAAAACCACTTTTTTAGCCAATTTCGCCGCAAAAGCTTATTTCTCCAAAAATACCTACAGGGACATAAAAAGCCATAATAAATATAAAATCGAGCACTAATAATATATACAATTGAGATTATATAAGACACAAAAATGTGCCTATCAAATACCCCCAAACTTATTATTTGCTAATCCTCGAGCAAATCAAATAGAAAATAAAATCCTAACTCACTGTCGCAGGCATCGTCGATTGCATTTAGCATATGCAATAAGCCTTTAAACCCCTAGGTGTCCCTAGTGGCCGAGTTATAGTCTCGGGAGGGCTTACAAGAGATATACCCACAAAACCTTAATACTCCAGACCCTAGCTATCTACGCAGAACCTTGGAAGGCACTAAAGAATCTCCTTGGTTGACATACTTATTGACTACAGGAAGAAGTACCCTGATGCGAAATTCCAATTGATGTAAACGAGTTTGCACTCAAGCATACTAAAATTCATATAAAGTGACAGAACCCTACTCAGATAGTTGCACTATGGACATCATATTCGGAGTCAAAACTAATCACATGGATAGATCAAGAAGATGGATATAGAAAAACATAGATGGTTTTGATGTTTACTAAGTGAACGGCGTTTCCCATATCTGTCTGAAGGCCTCCGCCAAAATGAACCTATCCTAATGGATTGAGATACTAGTCTGACTAATATCAACACACTGGCATATACAAGGGAACCAGTGGTCGATAACCTAACTCTAGGTCAACATAACTGGCATATACAAAGGTACCAGTGGTCGACTTTATTGAATTTGTTCCTTTTGGTCAAATGGTCTGGTCTCAAATTTATTTATTTTTTAAACTTTTTGGTAACTACCATTTTTTTTTCATCTTCTTTTTTCATCTCTTTTTTTTTTTTTGATGGTATCTCAATCACTCTAATTCACCATAGCATTGGTAACAACTTGAATCTTGGGCCCCACCTATCACTTAGAGAAACATAGTTTAAAAACAAAACAAAATAAAATAAAAATAGAAGTGAAAAGGACTCAATGAGATATGGTGAAACTATCATGTTATTTAACACCTGAGCTCTGTGCTTTTATGAATAGACTCTTCTAGATGTTTCCATCTAATCAGATTGGTTCCTCAACTCCTACAACCAAAATGCTTCCATCCACTTAGATTAGTTAGTGCAATCCTAAATAGGCATAAATTTCTAAGCTCTGGAGTTTATTTATTCATACTGCAACTAAAAAGTTTCTCCCATACCCCCAAACTCAAATCTAACATTGTCCTCAATGTTCTAAAGATAAAATTAAAAGCATGAACAAGGAGAAACAGTTACCATTTGAAGCAAAAGAGATAAGGAAAGATATTACCGTGTCGCATGAATATTGGGTTACCTCCCAAGAAGTGCTAAGTTTAGTGTCTTCATCCAGACTTAGAAAAGGATTAGTCAACTCATAGAATCATACAGTAATAGCCGAAATTTCTGTGGGTCATCAAAACCAAATAGAGTTATCACAAATAAAAGGAATCTGCAACCTGTCAAGAAAATAAACAAATAAAGCACACCCTTGTCTAGTTTCCTGTTTAAGACAACTACATCTAGCTGTGGTTCAGGTTCTATAACTGGGTCCAAATAAAATATTTTCATGGGTTGGAATTCCTCAAAGCTAAGATCCGGTTCAGGTATTAGAGTCTGAAGAAACTCAAGTAAAAACTTAGAAGCACATAATAATAACCTGAATAATTGTGGATCCTTAAAGTCAATCAGTTTTGACTCACACAGCTGACCACAATGAGAGTGGTGGTCTATCTTAAGCAAATGTATCGACCCTAATCTCTTAAAGTAATTAGGTTTAGTCTCAAAACTAAATAATTGACACATTTGAAAATCATTCATTCCCACATTTGGAAGAAAAGTATTTGGTGGGAAAACAAAGTCGATCTTAATATCATAGCCTGGTCTAACCTCATCAACCAGAGGATGGGTCTGTAACAACTGAACTTCCTTATGGACATCACTAGGTTCAGGAAAACGTGTATGAAGATAATATTGTAAAATGGTTGAGGCACATATGTCAAGTCCCAAGTGAGGGACCTTTCTAATAGTTAAAGCACATGGAGAATGATAATCACCCCCAAACTTAGAGTTTTCAGTGTCTCTAGAAAGACTAGTCACAACTTCCCTAATTTCAAGGTCATTAGATTCCTGAAAATGGTCAATTGATTCTTCTAAATATGGTTCATCCTTACTCATCTCTACGAGTTCATCTAAGACTATTGTTTCTAAATCGTACGACTCTAAAACAGTATTCTCAGGATAAAACCGTTCCTCGAAACCATCATCGATTACAGTTTCTAAATCGTTCGACTCGAAAACAGTAGTCTCAAGATAAACCGGTTCCTCTAAACCTTTATCGGATTCGTAAACAGGACATACTACATCGTCTAGAACGGGGGTATCTCTAGTCAAATCCTCGTCATTTTGAATAGGTGAATAATTGTTAAAATTATTAGGATCTGAACCAGAAATAATATAATCATTATATGGCTCAATTGGGGTAACAAATTCCTGACCACTATTCCTACTTATTTCAAATTCTTCATCAACACTATCCTCATCATAATCATCATTATAATAACATGAAAATGGTTGAACCTCATCTAAACAAGTAGTGTTACCAATTTTATCATCGGCATCTTGATTATGAAAATTACTATCCTCAGTTTCAAGGGTATTATTGGAAACATTGTATTGGAAATTAAGATTATTTTGAGCAATTCTTTCGTTCGTCTCAGCTATCAGCTTGAAGGATTCCTCTATAGAAAGTTCTCTTTCGTCATAAACCAAGTTATTCATCTCAGCGAACTTACGTGTCGACTCCTCTAATTTCCTGAGGGACTCTTCTAAAGGAGAAATATAAGAATTTTGCTCGTATGACCGGTGCGTGTCTGGATAGTAATTGGGCTCATCAAGGTATGAGCCATAACCTTGAAAAGGCTGATGTTCCCAACCACTATTCACATTATGGTCAAAGTAGTAACGTCCATTTTGAAACTCAGTCGGATATTCGTTGTATTGGCTATTGTAATACCAGTTCGACATTCTTAATTGCAAGGGAATTCTACACGATCACAAACAAGTCCGACTTGACTTCACCAAAGAAAACCTAAAGATTTCTAGCAAACAAAAAGCATGATGGCTCCACTTAGATTGTTTCTAGACTAGCTTCTATCTCTCGAAGGGGAATTCGTTATAATTTGAGCAAACCCCTCTGAAATCAATCCGAGTCAAAGTAAGTTGAATCAAGGCGAGGGAATCTTAGTGGAGCTTTGATACCCAAGGCCTCGCCGGTTACAAGGCGGCGCAGTCACGCATTCAACTCACAGAAACCGTCAAGAACTTCGAAGTATGCTCAAAAGAGTAACCAATATTCTTCGAACGACTTTCCAATTAAGCTCGTTACCCTATAGGTCTCGTTCTAGTCAAAATTTTAGGCTTAGGTTCGCGTTTGGTTTCGTGTTCCTAAGGCGGGCAAGAAGAGAACGGTGATGAAATCCGAACCCTTATCTTGTATGGCCAGTCCTTGCCCTTTACTAGGAAATTAAAGCAGTCGTTTTCAAGTCCTCAACATATATGCAAACGAAGGAATATAGTAAACCCGCTGACAGGGGATTCGCGGGTGTTTCGAAAAAACTTACCTCCCGTACCAGACGGGAGAAGAACCGCTGAAGTCGACTCGGGCCACGACTCCTATGTCATGTACGAACCCGAGGGGCCGAGGCGATATCGTAATCACCGTCCTTCTCTGCACACAGTTTTTTATTTAAACCAACCCTTCCGTAGGGTTTAAAAATAATAATGTCCCAAAAAGTCCAAAATTAAAGTCCAAAAAGTGTCCAAAAATAAAAAGAAAAATTACAAAAAATAAAACCCTATTTACAGCTTCTAAAAATAAACCAAAATAACTATATACAAAATCTTCTTCTTCACTCCTTTAGGATTCCTCTTTTCTTTCCTTCTTTGGCGACGCTTTCCCTTTATAGCACGTTTTCTTTCCTTGTAGCTTCGCTCTAAATATGAAAAGAATCAAAAAATACCAAAGGAGTAAAAGAGAACAAAAATTCTAAAAGAAATAAAATAAATCTAAAACCTAAAACCTAATACAAATCCGCGTCGGCGGCGCCAAAAATTGGTGTAGTTTTAAAAGTGGTAGTAAAGTTGTCGTTCACTCGGACTTGTGTAGACTCGATTTTAGACTCAAAAATAGAAAACACTAAAAATAAAGAAAATATATTCACAAAAGTTTATCACAGTATCGAGAGGTACTGAGACTCAGGATTCCACCAAATTCCATTCATGTGATTCAAATAATAATTCCAATCAATTATAGTTCAAATAATAAAAATATGGACTCTTGTTCTTTGCCAAAATAGATTTTTGAAAAGCAATGATTGTAAATCAAAGACATTATGTATCAAAAATACATAGACCAAGAATACACCATCAACCGAAATCACACCCATTCAATAAAAATCATAAATCAATTAAAAATCAATGCAAATAGTCATAAAAGAATTATTAGAATTACCACATGCATGAAATAGGGCTTCCTCCGTCATCCCAGTGTTGGGGTTTAGCTCCTCATATCAAAAACAGGCTCAAAAGAATAAATCATGGCTCAAAAGTTGTTTCTACTGAAAAGTGATATGATTCAGTGAATATGCAACGACGTAGTGGCGTTACAGAGTTCACTATTACATAAAGTGTGGCTAACTGAAGATAAATGTGGCTGTTCAGCTGTTACAGAGAGAATATTGTATCACTGTTGCGAATTTGCGACGCTGTTTTATTTGCAACGTTGTTCTTCAGCACCAGCAGCAGCAGCAGCGACAGGCTTCCTGTAATCTCTGATTCTCGCCTCCTGAGCTCTCCTTTCGACCCCAAACTCTCTACACCCCTTATTGAGACCCTAGGAAACCTATTTATACACCACAGGGCGATTAAATCTCTCCCAAATCTCTTCGAAATCTCTTCGAAATCTCTTCTTTCCTTCCTTGGCAGTCACGGAAATAATTCCTTCCAGAAATTGTTTTACGCGTTTCTGGGATTCCAAACTTATTTAAAACTCTTCCTTAGATAGAATATGTACCTTTGGAACGAATTTCTTTCCTTTAATCTCTCTGAATATCCAAAAACAAACCCAACAGGATCGTGTTTCCTTATTCACCTCTGTTTCCCTTTTCCGGCCATTCCAGCCCAATTCGATCGATACAATTGCTTCTAGTAAACTTGTATATCCATGATAAGTCCAGAAAAATTAATTTCCAGTGTTGAATCACCCTGAAACTAGTCCAAAATTCACGTCCAAAATCATGCAGACATATGCATGGCTTTTCCCGCCATTTTCTTTTTTTTTTGAATCTTGAAGAAGGGTGTCCCCCTAACCACTGTTGGGTGTCCTTTTAGCATATGCCTGGAAATAGGTTACCCCTTAGTAATTAGGTTACCCCTTATCCAAAATGAGAGTCTGTATAGTAATTTTCTCCCACGAGCGCAAAAACCACTTTTTTAGCCAATTTCGCAGCAAAAGCTTATTTCTCCAAAAATACCTACAGAGACATAAAAAGCCATAATAAATATAAAATCAAGCACTAATAATATATACAATTGAGATTATATTAGACACAAAAATGTGCCTATCATAAAGCGCACCCTTGTCTGGTTTCCTGTTTAAGACAACTACATCTAGCTGTGGTTCAGGTTCAGGCTCTATGAAAGGGTCTAGATAAAATATTTTCATGTGCTGGAATTCCTCAAAGCTAAGGTCTGGTTCAGGTATTAGAGTCTGGAAAAACTCAAGTAAAAACTTAGAAGCACATAATAATAACCTGAATAATTGTGGATCCTTAAAGTCAATCAGTTTTGACTCACACAAATGACCACAATAAGAGTGGTGGTCTTCCTTAAAAAAATATGTCGATCCTAATCTCCTAAAGTAATTAGGTTTAGTCTCAAAACTTAACAATGGACACATCTGAAACTTACACATTCCCACAATCGGTTGAAAAATATTTGGTGGGAAAACAAAGTCAATCTGGATATCATAGCCTGGGTAAACCACATCAACCAGAGGATGGGTTTCTAACAACTGAACTTCCTTATGGACATCACTAGGTTCAGGAAAACGTGTATGAAGATAATCTTGTAAAATGTTTGAGGCACATATGACAAGTCCCAAGTGAGGGATCTTGCTAATAGTTAAAGCACATGTAGAATGATAATCACCCCCAAACTTAGAGTTTTCAGTGTCTCTAAAAAGACTAGTCACAACTTCCTCAATTTCTAGATCGTTGGAATCCTGAAAATAGTCAATTGCTTCTTCTAGGTTATACTCAAGTGACGCATCCTCACTCATATTTAATAGTTGGACGAGTTCATTTTCTTCGTCTAAGACCATTGTTTCTAAATCGCTAGACTCTAAAACGGTATTCTCAGGATAAACTCGTTCCTCTAAACCATTATTGACTTCGTAATCAAAAGGAAATACTACATCATCTAAAGAAGTGGTATCTCTAATAAAATCCTCGTCCTTTTGAATAGGTGAATAATCATTAAAATTATCGGGATCAGAACCAGAAATAACACTATCATCATAAAGTTCATTTGGAGTAACAAATTCCTGATCACTATGCCCATATATTTCAAATTCTTCATCAACACTATCCACATCATAATCATCATAATAACATGAAAATGGTTGAACTTCATCTAAATAAGTAGTGTTACCAATTTTATCCTCGTCATCTTGATTATGCAAATAACTATCCTCATTTTCAAGGGTACTATTGGAATCACTGTATTGGAAATTAAGATTATTTCGAGCAATTCTTTCGTTCGTCTCAGCTATCAGCTTGAAGGATTCCTCTATAGAAAGTTATCTTTCGTCATAAACTAAGTTATTCATCTCAGCTAACTTACGTGTCGACTCCTCTAATTTCCTGAGGGACTCTTCTAAAGGAGAAATATAAGAATTTTGCTCGTATGACCAGTGCGTGTGTGGATAGTAATTGGGCTCATCAAGGTATGAGCCATAACCTTGAAAAGGATGATGTTCCCAACCAATATTCACACTATGGTCAAAGTAGTAACGTCCATTTTGAAACTCAGTCGGATATTCGTTGTATTGGCTCTTGTAATACCAGTTCGACATTCTATTGCAGGGGTGTGAGTTGTCACACAAAATAAAACCCACTGACAGGGGATTCGTGGGTGGATAGAGTCTTACCTCCCGTACCAGACGGGCGATGAACCGTTGAAGTCGACTCAGGCCACCGACTCCAATGTCAGTGAACGAACCCGAGGGGCCGAGACAGTATCGTAACTGTCGTCCTTCCCTGCAAACAGTTTATATTTAATCTTAACCCTTCCTTAGGGTTTAAAAATAATAATGTCCAAGTCCAAAAATAAAGTCCAGAAAGTGTCCAAAAATAAAATGAAAAAATAAAAAAAATAAAACCCTATTTACAGTTTCTAAAAATAAAACAAAATAACTATACACAAAATATTCTTCTTCACTCCTTTAGGATTCCTCTTTTCTTTCCTTCTTTGGCGATGCTTTCCTTTTATAACACTTTTTCTTTCCTTGTAGCTTCGCTCCAATCTGAAAAGAATCGAAAAATACCAAAGGGATAAAAGAGAACAAAAATTTTAAAAGAAATAAAATAAATCTAAAACCTAAAACCTAATACAAATCCGCGTCGGCGGCGCCAAAAATTGATGTAGTTTTTAAGTGGTAGTAAAGTTCGTTCAACTCGGATTGTGTGGACTCGATTTTAGACTCAAAGTAAAATAGAAAACTTTAAAAGAAATTGTTATCAAGATTATAAAAAGCACTGAGACTCAGGATTCCACCAATCTCCAATTTTTATGTGATTTAATCTAGTCAATAATTATGCAACTCTTTACGTTTGAAGTGATTCCAATATTCGCCTAGACAAGTAGATTCTCAAAAAAATAGTTGTAAATCGAAAGCATGGACCATCAAAAGACTTAACCTAAGCATGACCCATCAATTGAGAACACAACCACTTAATCAGAATCATAAATTCAATTTCAGTTCAGTGCAAATAATCATAAAAGAATTACAAAAATTAAATTAAATAGAATTTAACACATAATATTTGGAAAAATGGCTTCCTCCGTCGCCTCAGCAATGGGGTTTAGATCCTCATATTAATCACTTGCTCAAAATATTTGTTCTTAGCCCAAAAGTTGATTAAAAGAATGAGAAACTATAAAACTGATTGTTTGCAACGATGTAATGGCGTTGCAAAACAAAGGACTGACAGTTACAAAGAAGTTACTGTAGCAGCGTTACAAATTTGAGACGCTGTTCTTATTTGCAACGTTTGTTCTTCAGCAGCAGCAGCAGAAACTTGGGTTTTCCTGTAACTTGATCAATTCAGCTCTGTAGTGCTACAAACTCCTCTGCGACTGCTCCAATAACTTCGTAACCTTCCCTGGGACTCGACACACCTTTTGTACTGCTCAGAAACCTAAAAATAGCGATTAATTCTCTCTTTTTCTTTTCGTGCAAGCCACGGCAATAATCTTCTCTTCCAACTTCCTTACGCGTTTCTAAGACTTCCAAATCATCCGAAACTCTTCCTTAGATAGAATCTCACCTTAGGAAATAATATCACGCCTTTAGTCTCCCTGAAATTCCTAAAATAATTCCACAAAGTTTCCGTGCAAAACTCAAACTCTGTTTCCTTTTTCTGGATTATCCAGCCCAATTTGATCGATTCCAGCGCACATACCAAGCCTGTTATGCTCAATCACGTCCAGCCCAACAAATTTCAGCGATTGAATCTCTCTAAAACACCTTCGAAATCCAACCTAAAGTTTGGTTCTTTGCTGGATATTTTTCCCGCCAAAATTTCATTCGAATTTGAGAAGAAAGTGACCTCCCCTTATCCTGTGCTGGTCTCCCTTTAGCAGCTGCCTGGAAATAGGTTACCCCTTAGTAATTAGGTTACCCCTTATCCAAAATGAGAGTCCTTATAGTAATTTTCTCCCACGAGCGCAAAAACCACTTTTTTTAGCCAATTTCGCCGCAAAAGCTTATTTCTCCAAAAATACCTACAGGGACATAAAAAGCCATAATAAATATAAAATAGAACACTAATAATATATACAATTGAGATTATATAAGACATAAAAATGTTCCTATCAACTCTCTCAAAGAAGTAACACTTGCCCCATTCAGGGCCAAAGCACAACGACTACTAGCTCATTTTTCTGATGCAACTATCGTCCATATCGGTCGCACCAACAACAGACATGTCGACTGTCTAGCGACTCTTGCGTCCAAATTACAATTTGAGGGGTCAGAGAAATCTATCATGGTGCAAATACGTTACATATCATCTACATGGATTTCTCAAGTCGATGACACCCGAGCGAACGACTAGAGATCATCCATCATCCATGAATTGAGCATTTCTCTTACAGAAGGGAAGATTATCCTTAAAGAGTTAAAAAAATTCTTTCTACTACATGAGTCATTATATTATCGCAATCCTGACGGGTTTTTGTCACGATGCCTTGGAGATAAAGAGGAGAGCAAGAAACTCAAGCGCATAGATGAGGAAGTATGTGGACAAACCCTAGTGGTCACACGTTACAGGAGGCTTCAAAGGCTCGGGTATTACTGTCCCTCCATAGAAACTCAGTCAAGAATGTTTCAAGGATCATGTCCTAATTGTCAGACAACACCTCATCATCTGGAAGTTCTGACAGTCCACCACACTGGGACTGGAGAGAACCTTACCATCAGAGAAGAAAGAGGCAATCAAACTCACCCAAAGGGCCAAACGGTTTGTCTACTTGGAAGGGATTTCGTATCGCAAAATCTTTGGTGGAAACCTACTGAGATGCTTGGCTGGGCATGAAATTCCCACAATCTTGAAAGAGATACACAAAGGAGAACACCAAGGAAAGAACAAAATTATTTCTCCAGATCCATGAGAAATATTATTGGACGACCATGGAGGACGATGCAGCTGCCTATGTTCAGAGATGTCATCAATTCCAAGTTCATGGTAACCTCATTCACACTCCTTGTCTCCCATTGCATTCCATGAGCAGTCCATGGACTTTTTACATATGGGGACTGGATATCATCGGAAAAATTAATCCAGCATCTTCGAAGCAGCATGAATACATCATCACAGCAACTGAGTATTTCACCAAGTGGGTTGAAGCTATTCCTCTTCGAATCATCATTGGAGTCACGATTGCAGCTTTCATCAAGGAACACATCATATGTAGATTCAGAGTTCCTAAGCATATCATCATGGATAATGGAACTCCTTTCGTCAATAAATATGTTGGAGAATTGCTCGACTCTCTACACCATACTACCCCCAAGGAAATGGACAAGCGGGGAGTACTAATAAGACTCTGATCCAGATTCTCAGTTGAACAGTTTACGATAACCCTCGAACGCGACATGAATAACTACCAATGGCTCTGTGGGCCTACAGAACCGCACCGAGAAGCTCAATCGGGACTTCACCATATTCTCTAGTCTATGATGCTGATGTTATACTCCCAGCCGAAATCAAAATTCCTTCTGCAAGGATTGCAACAGCCAGTGGAGTGCAATGGGACGAAGCTAAAGTATCAAATTTGAAAATTTCAGAATTGTACATGCTCGAGTCAAGGAGGGCCAAGGTGGAAAAATATATGGAAGCTTATCAAAAAAGAATCTCCAGGGCGTACAACAAAATGGTAAGACCCCGAACATTCCAAGTAGGAGATTTGGTTCTGAAAACAGCAAAACATATTCAACAGGACATGTCCGCTCCCAAGTTCTCTCCAAAATGGGAAGGACTATATGTGATCATCAAAGCAGGATCTAGCGGATACTACAAAATCTTAGTTGTTAATGGAAGGTTGGAAGGAAACATCATCAACGGCAAATGGCTCAAAGCATATTAACCCTAAGCGATCAGTAAACAATTATTTCAATTTCTAAATGTAATTTCAATTCTTTCAAAGAGTATGCAATATGCTCATTCATTCAAAAATGCAAAATAGATAAGAAAAAATTCCATCAATCCACCTACTTTGTTCAAAAAAAATAATAATCTCTCAAACATTCAATCAGAGCAAACCATCCAACAACAAATAAGTTTTACTAAAAGACATTTCAAGCCTCTTCAGAAAGTTTTCAGTCTTCACCTTCAAATCCTGTACAACTTTTTAGACCCTTTCTGACTCCAACGAAAGCGCTTTCTCCTCTTCCATGATAGCAGTTGTAGCAGAGATCACGTTAGCAACAACAGCCGTTCGATCGATCTTGATGATCTCGATTCGACGACGGATCCATCCTGCATTGAATCGCAGGATCTCACAATTCGAAATCATGTCATCCCATCTATGAAGCTCATAGTTCTTAACATCATGTGGATTCATCTTAATCATATCATCAATGATAGGCAACAGTCCATCGACAATAGTCAGCAAAGTTGGTAAAAAACCCCTCCATGCTTCGGTGGTAGCGATGTGCCCGTACTTCCTCCAAATCATGGTGTACACAGATGCATAGAACTTTGAGACGATGAAACCACCAACCAGTTGATTGTATGGACAAACATTAACCATGAGAGTATCGAACGGGAGCCCAGCCGTCGGGTACTCACAAGCATGAACCCTAGTCGCAGCTTCCACAGAATTGCTATAGTTTTCATCAGCATGGTTGCCGCCATCATCATCAGCTACAACTACGGATTTCCCGTTCTTTTTCTTCCTAGCGTCGACAACAACATGAACATCAACCTGCCACGAAAAATATCCACTTCCAGTAAAGATCGGGTAAACAATCGAGCAAAGGAAATCTCCAGTCAAGAACTCATGAAGATTACTTACAGATGTTCCAGCTTCTACACGAGCAGACCTGTATCGAATGGGAGCTTTAACAGTTCGCGTGAGCCTTAAACTGTAAGAAGAAGCGGAAGGTCGATTTCTCTGATTATCCTGTGACAAATTATCTTATTTGATCAGTTAATCTGATTATGAGAAAGCAAAATAAATAACATGCAACTTACCGAGATAGGCGCTTGCTTTGCCTGAGATTCATTTTGAGAAGAAGTACTGCTACCAGACATGATGATGGAGGTGTGATTGTGATCAAAATTTCTTCTGATAATATACAGGAGCAGAAGAAGATATGCGGTATAAATAAAATAAACCCTAAATCTTGAAGGTCAATGCACAAGACACGGTGGATACTTATCTTCTATAAATAAACGAATCAGTTACGATTTCTACGGCACGAAGAGAAGTAGTCATACTGGGAAATGATAACATATGACTACGTCAACAATACCCTAATTAAAGATGGTCACTCGTGTGTATCGAAGTTTTCTCTAACTTGTGCAGCATCTTCATATCAAAATTATCAGAAGACGAACAGACGACAGCCTGCTCAGGGTTTATGATCCCTACACACGGATGTTCGTTGGTTTTGTTCGAAAGAGTAAGGGAAGTAAGAAGGATATACAGTGGGAGAATTGTCATTCAAAAGAGTTCTAAAAACAATATCTATACTGTTAAAGTCGCTCCAATGATCACAATAAGGTCTACTTCAACGGGAAATAAAACAATCAACTATTCAGAAAAGTTATGGACATGACTAATCATCAGAGTCATTAGATCCATCGTCAGATTCTTGATCATCATCCTCCATGGAATCTTTGTCAGTCTCTCTTCCATGGTCATCATCAGAACCCTCACTGGAGACTTCTTCCAATTGGTCTTCAAGATCACCGTACATTACGTACAATTAATCATCTTCTTCATACTCATCTTGAAGATCAGCTCTGGCCAATCGTTCGACTCTCAGGCCAGGAACATATGGTTTGACCTTGCGCTTGAGAGGTTGCCAGGCAGGTTCACTTTCCTCAGCATTTGGGTCAGAAGCCACGCCATCAGCACGAGGTTGAACTTCGTCCTCAGCTTCTATCCTTGCCTGTTGAATTCGACGCCGTTTCTGCTGATAAGTTGCTAGCTTTTCATCTTCGGCTTTTTCTTTAGAAATCTATCACGAGCAATCCTCAGACGATCAAGAGACATGCCATCTATCAACTCTTTGGTATTTTTCAAATACTGGGTTACTTTAGCATGCGCCTCTACTGCATAAGTCCTTATCTATGGCTTACTGATGCCAGAGCATTCAATAGAGGAGTCAGAGGAACAGTCGCTGCTGGAAGTTGTCATTATCTGTCACCAAAAGTGCGGAGTCAAAAAAAACGGGACACAGAATGCACTAAAATGGTAACAATCCAACTCTTACCTGTTTATAATTCCACTAGCTGTAGTGATTATAATACAATATATCTAGAATTTGCTCGTCTCTTGAAACCTGCAAAGACGAATAAAATTCATTATTTGAAATCATAACATGATTTTCATAAACTGCGAACAATCCACATATTTTAACCCTCCACTGGTAAACATTCATTGGTTTTGTGCATACATTATTAAATCACAAAACCCACACAACCAACATTTTACCAAAAATTGTTTAGTCTAACAATTGCTGGAAATCGAAATTTAAGTTTACATAAATTTTGAGGCATAAAAATAATAAACGTGTGCAAATCACGTAGACGAAAATTTTTTTGTGAGCTGATAACTCACGCACCTTTTAAAAAAAAATTGTGAGTAAATAACTCACGTAAACAAAAAAAAAAAAAAATTCGCTCAAACGAGCGTTTATTCGTCAAGGTGGGTCTTTTTTAATCTTGCATAAGTCCACATGTTCCAAAATAAATTTTGTTTTCATGAAAGGTCATAAACAAAATTTTACTACTGGACCAGGTCCATTTTCAAAACATATACGTGTTTTTATCATACTACGGATTATCGTTCGATCCCTAAACCGACGGATGGACTAACGATTGTTTGCTAAAATAAATTTCCATAAAACCTACGCATGCACACACATGGAATTTTGTTTTGAACAACTCACAGATGAACACAGACAAAAAATGGGGTTTCGGCCTACTTTGGTCGGCGCCGGCCGGAATTTTGCCGGCGGTGGAGCGATGGTCGGTGCTGGCGAATTTCAAAAAAAAAAATTCTCACGGGCGTGAAATGAAGGAGGGTGGTCAGTCACTTAGGAAAAAATAAAATAAAATTTTTAGGTTGTCTTTCCTTTTATATCAATTTTATTTCCAAAACCTAATAAACCACGGATTTCCTTTTTTGGGGCTGGGCCCGCAAACGCTAAACCGACCAAAACTGGACGTCTGACCATCCAAATCAGCAGTGCCTCGTCTCTCTGTGACCATGAGACGACACTCTATCACATGTCAGAGTCTTTACCTATGGTTTTCTCGTACACGATATCATTGGAGCAAATCAGGGATTCTGAAAATGCCTTTGTACGACTAAGTCCGACTACTTATCTCGTTTAAACTGGAAAATCACCATCTAATGCTTACTGCGGAACATGACTATCCCTCACTAAGCAGGGGACTTAATGTTGATGGTGGATTTCCAGCAAGGGCTAAAATCGTAAAATCATGATACTGCATGTTTCTAACCCGGCTTCAGGAACGCATGTGATGATTTGTGTTTTTACGATCCGTGAACCATTCTCATGATCTCCGATCGAGTGTCTCTCGGAGCCACGATGAATATGATTCTCGAAAGGCCTCCCACTTGCTGAGCGTTCGATGCCGTGCATTTCATTGTGCCTCTCTATGTAGAAGAAAGATTGGGCGGTCCTCCATACATAATTGTTTGTTGAGAAGGCAAAACGCCTTCAGGACGGCGGTGACACTCGCTGTTCCGTGACTACATAGAGAGACCTGCCTCTACATAGAAGAACGATTGGGTGGTCCTCCATACATAATTGTTTGTTGAGAGGTAAAAAAGCCTTCAGAATGTCGGCGACACTCATTCGCTGTTCCCTGACTATGTAGAGAGACCGTGTATAGATTCAGGCGGCTCTCCATACATAATTGTCTGTTGAGAGGGCAAAACGCCTCCAGGACGTTAATAACGCTGCACGTTGTTCCCTGACTATGCACCTTTCAGAACGAGTATGATGCTTCAACTATCTCATATCTCAATTCTACAATAGATTAATTCTACCGTGACATTCACCAATGAATTCCTAGAAGATAATCTATTTTATCTCATTACTTTGATTCCATGGTCGAATCCACGGCCGATCCCATGAAATGGTAATAGATAATTTTATTATTCTGAATCCATGGTCGAATCCACGGCTGATCCTATGTATTGATAATAAATAACTATTCACCTTTATTACTCAGTTTCATGAATTATTCTCCACTGAATTTCATAAATTAGTAATAAATACTCAACAACCGGGCGTCTGACCGTTATCGAGTAAGTCCTGAGAAAATGGTGCGTGTGTACTTGACAAATAATGCACAAACGAGCACCCAAACACACGAACGAATGATTGAAGTATGGATGAACGAGCGATCCATAGAAATAATAAAATAATCTAAGGCGTGGGACCGGGCGCACCGGCCGGCCGGTCCCCTTTTTTATTTTATTTACTTCTATTTTTTTTTATTTTTTTCCCTCATCTCACAGGGTTTCCCTCACTTGAGCGAACTCCCTCGTTTGTGAGAAACTCTTGGGTTTTCATGCTTTCATCGAACAAAAATAAGGAAAAGGTGTCACGGGACTGGGCCGCCTAGCCGGCCGGCCATGCCATAGTTGTGGACGGTCCCACACCTCACAACTCCCTATTTTCACATATTATTATTTCCATCATCTCATGGAACTCCATCGTTTGACGGAAAACCCTAGTTTTTCAGTATTTTCTCAAATATTGCTCAAACAATGGAGAAGCCGAAACGTCAAACGGTCACACGACCGACCACAGGCTTCTCATGTCAAAATTAAAATATTATTATTTTAATATGTTCAAAATACCTGTCGCATGAACAAAGTTCTTCTTGCACATTCGAGCAAAATCAAGAGTTTCAGTCAAGATCAAACTCTTCTGAAAATCCAAAATATTGCTCGAACGATCGTCAGAAAATAAAAAAAACTCTCAGGACTGATACACGGACACCATGGTGACAGGGGCATGATTCCTTGACCGACCAAGGCCAGCCCTAAGGCTTGCAGGGATCCGATCCCACATATATTCACAATTTTGACCTAATTTGCTAGCAATCACTCATATTGGGTCTAAACTATCTCCAACCAACTTGGGAATAGCTCAAACGACTGGAAACTGGTCCCATGACCACCAAGGGCCGGTACCATGCCCTCTTGGTTGGTCCCTCACCTCTCCAAAATTAGGTTTTATTACCTAACGCTCGCTCGAGCACTATTCTATATAAATGATCAACACTAGCATTTGATCATTCTTTCACCAGCTGGTCAACAAAGGACCCCGGAGTACGCTCACTCGAGCACTTTCGCACCACATGGTCGTTCATCATCCCATGATAATGTAGAATGGATAGAAAGAAGGCAATACAGAGATTGCAAGGGATCACAAGAGAAGAAAATGATGAGAATTGACGATAATAAAGAGATGAGAGAAAGATAAAAGAGATAGAGAATAGTATTAAAGGATAATAATATTGATTAATTGATAATAAGATTATTAAACTCTAAACAAGAAGGCTTAGCCTTTATATAGGCTAGCATGACCGACTAAAAAGAAAAGAACCTAAACTAGGAAAGTAAAAGGACTTGCAAAGCAAGTAAACTAAAATAGACGCAAAGGATCAACAGTCGTTGTTGATACAGACGTAAGTGATCAACAATGATTGTTGATACAGACCAATTGGATCAACTGGGACAGTTGATACATTGAAAACAGGTAGATGTCCTACATCACATGAGGTCGGTCCCTCTTTTACTCAATATCTTATCTTCAGTAATTCATCAATTGACGAACAATTGATCGAAAATTAGGGTTTCAAACAAACGCTCGTTGAATCACAATTCAGTTCAAACACTAATAATTTTATGATTGATCCGGAAATTAACATCTAAATTAATTATACAATATTCGACCCTTCCAATATTTTAATTAATTATTATTTGGTCACACTACCAATAATCCATTGAATGAGAAATACTTGCGCATCTGCTCGAATATTGATCCAACTATAAATATTCAGTAAATCACTAAATGAGCAATACTCGCTCAATTGTTCAAATATTGATCCAGCTATCAATATTCAGTAATTCATCGAGTGGGAAATACTTGCTCAAATGCTCTATTCATATACTAATATTTAGTAATTCACTGAATGAGCAGTACTTGCTCAATTGTTCAAATATTGATCCAGTTATCAATATTCACAAGTGAGCAATACTTGCTCAAACGCTCGATTCATATACTAATATTCAGTAATTTATCGATCAATTGTTGGAGCAATATTTGCTCAGACTATCAGCGACACTCGATCCATGAATCATAGAGCATCCGACTATCATGCTCCACTGAACAAATTTAGATCCATTGTCTAATCAAATCAAACGACTGACTAGTCAAATCCACGTTCGTGAGACAATCAATCACGTCACATGGGGGATATCAATTAGGGTTTTGGTCTGGCGGCCTACAGCACGTGTGTTCATCAACGATGAAAAATGTGAGTAGGTCGTGCAAGCATTTTAAGGAGTTAGCAAAGTAGTGGGATGATAATCAACCAATCCTCTCACGTACGAGGAACTGGTGAAACCACGATTTTCCACTTTCCCACTCTTTTACTCGAGCAACCGTCACACTTACTGAAGATCAATTGTTTACACTTTCCGGCAATATAAATAAGTCTCTGAGTCCATGATTGAAGAACAACGAAAAACACACAGAAACACAGTAAATCCACGAGATATATTGAACACACAATCCAGCGTATAACCAATAAATCATGGTGTGAGCAACACTCTTTCAATCACTCATACTTATTCACCATTAGCAGAAACCTACAACACACTCACAGATCACCATTGATCTCACACAGTTCTCAGCTTCCCTTCTACAGATCAACCCTCTTTCCTCTTTGTGACTGAATTGACTCTGGAACGACCATTTACTTGGTTTAGGCCGGAGTCCTACCGATTGATCTCTCGAACTTAAGAGCACTCCCGTGCAGTGCATCTGTTTGAGGTTAGGCAGTTTGATCGGTTGAGGAGTCTTCGATCGCTCGATCGTCTCATTATTCCCTAAAAACCAGCGAATCGTTTTTCCCCTTCAACAATTTCGAATTGATTTATAGAAATATAGAACTACTATATTCAAAATACAAGATAGTATTATCAGTCTTACAAACTGAGAAAACTATTACATGTCTAAATCCGTATTACATGTATTCGTACACGTAGCGGAGTAGCTATATATAGACTTTCAGATTTGTGTGATATGCATATTCGTATGTACATCATGGGAAAAATTGTTTGTTTCGTGATCCATATAAGTATGTATATTCGTATACGAACCATGTTTTGAACTGTGGTGAGGGAACCAGGTTAAAATAATCAAACCGGTATGCGAGCCAAAACAGTTCTATGTTCTGGAACCAGTTTAGTACCCAAACCGGTACACAATATGAATGTTCAGTGAACTCCAGAATTGGCAAAGGTTTTAAGTTTGCAAACTGGTACTTGAACTAAAAATTTATGTAGACTCCAGAACTTTGAGTTGGTTCAAAGTTTGCAAACCAGTACGTGAACTGAAAAGTTCTATAGAGTCCGGAACTTTGTAATTTCATAAGTTTGCAAACCAGTTTATGAACTGAAAAGTTTTATAGACTCCGGAACTCGGTAATTTCATATAAGTTTGCAACCCGGTTCGCGTACTATGATTCAACCGATTCACGAACGATAACTTCATCGGAATTCGTGAAGCTAGGTCCAGTTATCTTTTATATTGATAACTTGAGTATCCTGACCTTGATTATTTGTAGATCCTTGCTCCATCAATCAAGATAGATAGTAATCAACAAAGTCTATTCGTCTTATACTTTGTTGATTCCACAGGTTTTATACTTGTGAGGTGAATAATAATCTAGGAAGCACTTCGGGTTGCATAAGTCTAGATTTTGAGGATAACCAGACTTTTGTCTAAGTTGCTACCGATTTCCATCACCTGGATCTATTGTTTGATCTGATCATCCGTTTAGATCGTAAATCAGGAAATCAAATATCGGCTTAATCCATGGTAAGCATATTTGTTTTAAAGTCTTCAATTGAGTTGAAGCAACTCTTAGTCGTGGGTGACATCGTCTAAGGTAATCAGTTGCGCAGAGTCCTGACAGGATTCAAGAGGCGTAAGGAGCTCGACTGTACCTGAATCAGTGAGAGTCCGAGTTCGTGCTCAACTACATTCCAAATCGAAGTTAATTGGTAGTAGGCTAGTGTATGTTGCGGCATAATACAATTTGGTGTTCAATATGGACTAGGTCTCGGGGTTTTTATGCATTTGCGGTTTCCTCGTTAACAAAACTTCTAGTGTCTGTGTTATTTCTTTTTACGCATTATATTGTTTATCTTTATAATTGAAATACCACAGGTTGTGCGTTGATCAATAACAATAACTAGGTCCAACCTTGTTAATTGGAAAATACTTGATTGATCCTTGGACATTGGTCTTTGGTACCGTCCAAGAACTCTCTTTGTAGTTAGGTTCACGGATTCAATTTTGTAAACGTTCTAATAATAAGAGAGAGAGATATAACTCTAGGAAATTTTCTTGATTGAGTATCTACTCTCGGAGTTATGTTGAGTTTGTCCATACAGATTGCCTAAGAAAAAGTTGGTGGTGTATCTTGGTACCCCAACACTTTCAGGTTATATCCAACAAAAATATAAAAATATGTAATCAAATCTCCAAAAAAAATGAAATTATGGACACTTTTTTTATCAAAATAAATTTATGTCAAAATCAATTAATTAGGTAACTTCAAGAATAATGATACATAATAACAAGACGGGTACGCACCCACCGACTTTTAGTTTTTGAAATGACGAGGTTACCAAATACACCATAATATTTTCGGTATCAACCTATGCAAGAGTCAATATATACCTAGTGTAATCTAATACAGACACAAACTGTCAAGGGGATTACTTAAACAAGATGTACACTTGGTGTATAGCGTAAGTTCGAATTCGAATCAATTTATGGGATCGGATCAAACCAAGTGTTGATTAACGTGTAAGTGTATTTACTTTAACTATAAAGACAAAGCTATTTAACTGTAAAGTAAATCACACAACACACAAGATTTTGTTAACGAGGAAAACTACAAAGCAGAAAACCCCGGGACGTGGTCCAGTTTAATACTCTTCCGAATTAAGCCATTATATGGATTGAGTATTAAAATTTCGTATAGTTGAGACCAGGAAAATACTGCTTCGTTACTCAGTTTATTTGGTATATCTATGCTTACAACCAATATGGTCTAAGCACGTGAATTCCAATATAAAGTACATTATCTCAAGTTACTTTACTTTCTGTGAAGACTTCAACAACTCAACTCCTTTGGATCGTAATCTTAAACAGTAAAGGACTAATATGTTTCAGTAACCTCTCTATTCAATCTCCTAGATCAAAAATTTCATCAAAAATATAGTTAAGTACAAATTTTCTTCTGTTTAAATAGTATAAACTCGTTTGTCGGTCTCTAATCAACTGAGATAAGGATTACCGAAATAATTAATCTTAGCTCATAAACTATCAGAGTAGAGATCAAAGAAAAATACCTAGATAGATTGTCGATCTATACAACACGCCTGATGTCAATTAAGAAAATATTCTTGTCGGACCCCAATAAATCAAGTGTGTCCGAAGTATATCACTAAAATTAGAATACCAAAAACAAAATCTTCTAGTTTCTAATCCTCCGTCTTCAAAGTACATGCACAAACAACTTGATTTCACTAATGATCGATCACATACAGAACATAGTTTGTTAACAATGGATGATCAAAGGTCCTATGTTCAGAACTTGACTTAAAAAGTAGATCTGAATTCGCCAATCCTTGAACTAGTTTGAGTGACCTTATATAGCAGACAAGGATCACTGAAGAAACAAACTAGATGTATAAAGGTTCAACTTCACAGTTAGTTAATCAAATCAATAGTCGAAAACTTAAATAACAATACTCATTTAGTTTCCTACCAACGATACTACTAAAGTTTCTTTGATCCCACAAAAGTCTTTAAATGAAACGCATATAGAGATTTTACCTAATTAGGATACTCTCCTCTTCGATGAGTATTACGAGAATACTACTAGTTTCCTTCCGACACAAACATTTAGTTCAACGTGTTTAAGGGATAAGTTTTTATGAATTACAAACTTCACTATTTTATAATGACGAAGGTAGTTTGTACAATAAGGAATTACCAAATCCGAAAATACTAAAGATATTCAATAGATGCTTACTTTTGGTTTTGTCAAAATTCCAACTGTAATCCAACTCGTGTATCGAATCACTCTTGGATGCAACTAATATTAGATAATATATAACATATATTTACTAATACAACAACAAGAGACATGCTTATCCACTGGGATATGAAAAGCATATTAATTCAGAATATCAAAAATATATTTAGAATATTTCGGTTTTGGGATCTCACTTTGAGTATCAAGGAATACACTTGAACATTAAGTAATAATTGTTTAAAACATGTTCAAACACTATGTCGATATCTTCTGAACTTTTCATATTAACCAAACTACATTTCGAAAGCTATGCAAACCTTAAGATAATAGCCAAAGCTAAAATGCACGTTATGGTTTATCTAAGGATCTATCCTACTAAAGACCCATGGGATTAGTAAGAGATCTGTCCTACTAGAGATCCTTAGGATCGGTCCTAGTAAAGATCCTTATTTAAAGGATCAGTCTTAAATAGATCCCTCGACTCTCTTTCCACTCCGATTTTTTTCCCGCAAGTCTACTTCCTTAAACCATGTAATTAAATACAGTCTTCGAGATATGGAATCGACACAAAGTTAAACACACTAGATAATAACAAGTTACCAATTGATGTTGTGTCGAATCTAAAAATTCCAAATATCTAAATTATACTTTGTAATCCAATATACCCAAGTTGTGTAAAACAACTAGTATATGCTTCCTTGGCACTTTAATCATAGAATGACCAAGTCAATAATAATTAGAGACAAGCAAACAAACTATACTTCGTATGTTATATTTTTAATATAAACTAACTTGAAATAAATGAAGATAGAAATAGAATAAGTTAAGTTCGTGTTATTAACCTCGAACGGAAGGATGTTATGTTTGTTGATGTCGATACGTCTTCAGGTTCTTATGAGTAACACGAGCAAGTCTCAATATTTCTATTTTTCTTATTCTAACCTAACGGAGTTGACTATAGTAATCAAATCAAGCAGGATAAAATTTTGTAACTAAAATATGACAACCAAACTTGACATACCAACACTTGGTGGGTTCTACCAAGAAATGTTCTAACATTTTTCCTTGGATACTCCAATTACAAGTGGAATGAAACCAAATTTTGGAGATTATTACCATACTTGTTTTTTTAATCAAAATTGCTCAATATCCCTCAAGAATTCAACAATTACTTATTTCATTGGTATTTTCTATTATTAGAATAATATTTCATCCTTTTAGGATCATACGAAAAAACATTTCTTTGTTAAAAATTCATAGAAATTATTATCATTATTTTTTTTTGTATGGAGAAAATCCACTTTGGTGTTTGATGGATGATTTCTTGTAAGAAATGGAAACGGATGGTTCGTTATGAATGGTTTATTGCAAGATATACAACCAATCGTTATTGAAGAAAACCATAACCAGTGGTAAAGTGTATTTTTTAAAACAATCAGTGTGATTTTTCTAAAATCGACGAAAAAAATCACACCATATTGGCAAAAATATATATATAAAATATGCTAAACAAAGGATTAAAAACAAACAAAATGGTTGTGACATGCGTGAATTTCCCTCAAAAATGCATTTTTGACGGCCTATAATTGAGGAGATCTACAGAGTTGCTTAGAAATCCGAATTTAGAAGGTTATTTTACTACAAAACATTTAACTATCAGATTTTGGAAATTCTAAAAAGAGAGATACCTTTCAAACGGTCTTCTCCAAATCTTCAACCCTTCTGGCCAAATCCAAACACAAAGCTTGATTTTCTCATGCCATTTCCAAGGGATACCGTCGACCCACGTTGAGTGTGTGATTGATATACCTGAAAACCTGCGACCGAAACAACAACAGTTTATCTACCAATCCCAATATAAAGGTTGAAAATAACTCGAAATCTAAATGAATCGCGAAAAAACTTACACAGATGACTCCAGAGACGCCAATAGTAGTGGTGAGTACTGAAAAGTTTAGCGGCTGTTCTGTAGTTCCATCCACCATCCTTCGACAATTTTTTTTCATCTTTCTTTATAAAATGAATAAGACGGGAAAAGAGAATCAAACTTATAGCCAAAGTTGATTACCCATTGCGTACAAGAGTGAATAAAAAAATCAACCATATTGTATGAAATAAAAAACTATTAGAAATTTAATGTATAGTGAGCAAAACACATGCTTGTCCCTTCATTGTACATCACAACAATGGTATCTTTTTCTCATCAAGTCTTATATAACACAAAGAAAAAAGTTAAATTAAACTAGCATATATGAATAAAATAATAGATAATACTTGATGTATTCAATGAAATAAGGATCTTAGTTATGAAATAAAAAAGAGAAAAAAAGTAGAGGGGAAGAAGATGAGAGAACTATATACATGTGTGTGTAATTACATAGTTTTAATCCTTTAGTATATAGAAACCTAATCTCTGATACAAGGGCATCTTAGTCAATAAAGTTAGGTTTTTAATATATTTTTATTTTATTTATAAGTTTTCTATTTTATATCGATTGCTTTGTGTCAATATTATAAGATTTGGACATAAATGATTTTCAAATTTGATTGGTGAGTTTGATAACAAGTATCTAGTAGACCAAAATCTAAATAACAATGTTAGTTTCTTCAGACACAATTACTTTTGAAAGTTTTTTTTAATTACGGGAAATCGTATTTTAACAGGTTGATAACTTCGATTTTTACGTATAAATGTAAGTAGATTTATAATTAATAAAGAGATGATTAGTTTTAAATAAAATCTTTCAGTTTAATTTTAAAAAAAATGATAAATAAATAAAGAGACAAACTATGTATCTAGTAACCCATTCTTTGACTAACTCACACTTAAAAGGAAGTTTAAAATCAGAGCCAGGCACATAAGATCTATTGGAGTACGACTGAATGATCCATAGTTCGCCACTTCCACCAACCGTGACGTCCCAAATTTTAGTGTTCTCGTATTTCCTAGTGACTCTACTCATACAATCTACCATAGCACAGGCTACGTGATCTAGCAAAGTATCCGGGCCAACATCTAATCATAAATGTTCCCTCACTTCTTTTTTATAGTCGTCTCAGATATCTCCGTCCAAGTTAAGAACTTAAATAGCTTTAGTCTCCCCATCTAAGTTCATTCTTCTAATGCTTTCCATGTTCTACTAGGCTCAGGAAGAAAACCGACTGTAATCTCTTATTCTTCGCTAACCATGTTTTATAAGGTTCCTTTTTCTTGATCTTTTCCCTGGATTTTCTCCACAACATCAACATCTGATTTACGGATAAACCATATTTAGTTCCATTGTTGCTCTTAACCCATTCTTGATGTTAGTTCATTTTTAATATCATATAAAATGTGTCCCAAATACTTATCAACTCCTTCTGGTCCGATGTATGTTAAATCTGACTTTGTCATATATATCGTATCCCCTATTTTGTTTTCTCCGTTCTATCGGGTAAACGACTAATGTTGTTGACACACTCCATTAAATCATAAATTCCTTATAAAATTATACGCGTGGTCGCCATATAAAATTCATAAAAATATATACTACAAATTAAAGGGAGTTTATACGCGTTTAATATCTCAAATCAAGAAAATGAGATCACCTCTGTGATTTTATATTTCCTTCCCCATTTCCGATTTTAAAAAATCTGTACATAATTGTGCTTTCTCGGACTTTTTATTTTACTTATTGGAATATATGTTATTGAAATTTTACTTCTGGAAATATATCTCTTGATTTGTAAGACCAAATATATACTCTTATGTTGCGAAGTCTCTTTGGCAGATAAGTGGATATATGGCCACCTCCAGAATCATCATCCTTTTTGGCAGCCGTTTGACGTAACCATTGAATGGCTTTTTATGATCGAGGAGTATGCGGCTTAATCGCAACATTTTTTTTTTTGAGAGAAAGAAATTTCAAAACCGATTAATATGTAATTGGGGAGGCAACACAGAAGTTCCCTTATTGTAATGATTCAATGATCGAGTACATCTTTTTTGTTACTGAGCTGATTTTTAGGACCGTATACTTACCTTGCAAAGTCACTCGTACAATCTGGTAATCTTTTATACCTGAAAATAGATGACCATTGTCGCCTCTAGAATCGTTAACCTCTTTGATATTTTTATACACTCAGAAAAAACAAATAATAAATTACCCGATCTTCCAGCGTTCGTGATGGTCATCGTAATGAGATTGTTTGATTTTTCATTCTTTACTGCATATCAATCCGGAGAATTGCTATCAATAAGAATTGAACACGGAGACGCTATAACCTATTCAAGAAAACTGAAACAATTGTAGAGTAAAACACACAGGTCCGGGTGCATTATCTGAAACCATAACATTTGCTGGCATCTTTTTTTTTTTTGCCAAAAGTGCAATCTTATTGATTTAACTTTTTCCAAAAGTGAAATCATCTGCTTAGGAAGTTAAAATACGTTAGCTAGGTGATGCCAGTGTTAGAAAATTTCCTTCAAAACCAATATAGATTCAGATCAAAATTGGGAACATAAATAGATTATCATATCAGCACGGTTACACATGGGATAAATTAGATCCACCAATGCCACTGTAGATCATGAACAAAGGGACTAATCCTGAAATGCAAAGAAAAAAAAAAGAGGAAATTACACATCAACAAAATGCAGTAAGGGAAACACACCAGAATAAAACGCAGAAAGGAAAACACACCAAAAAAAAATGCTGACATACAAAGAAACATGATATATTATTCCCATGTATTTTTTTTTATTTGGTGCAAGTCTTCATAATGCGTCATCTTCGACAATGGTAGATGCCGAGAAACCATCGGGCATAATCTGAAGGCGAGTTTTCTTGCGAGATGGATCATTATCGGCCACGGTCTCATCTTGAGCATACATGATTCCGGTTTCTAGGCAGATATGGTTGGAGTTGGTGCTGCAGGGAGTGAAGGAAGTTTTGCTACAGTGAAGCTTGGGGTATTAAGATTTCTAGGGTAGACGATTTTGGATACTTGTACAAAACGATTGAGCACCCACGGTGGCTCATATCCATCTCCCAAAAACCTAATACACACTTGCAGAAAATTGGTTGGTCTGGATAACCATGGCCATTTATTTATCTTTCCTCAGGATAAATCTGGACAACCACTAACACAGACAAAGTTAGCCAAATTATGGTTTTTAGTATTAAAATAAAATATATTGGATTTCAATATAAAAGAGAATATAACAACAACAAAAAATAGAAAAAATTAATTGAAGGATTAAGTTTGTTAAATCTAAGTTTTATATATGACGTTTGTGATTAAAAATTAAAAGCACGCCCAGCTGTGGGGGATGGCAATAGTGGTATCAGGTGATTTTGTTGTGGTGGCGTGTGACAGTCCGGATTTTCAGACTTTTAGCGGACATAGGTTCGACCTTGCGGGTCGGGTCCGATCCAGCTAGCAAGGCCAAACTTCCGGACCGCCACTTGTGTAGGACCAAATTTTCGTTTTAAAAGATTTTAATAAATAAAATCAATAATTCAAGGTCAATTAAATTTACTAAATGAAATGTAATTTTACTTTTAAAATTACAAAACGTTCAAATAATAATTACAAAATCAAAAGTATCAAATTAAAACAAAATAACGCTTCGATTAAATTTAAAACGCGATACCCAAATCTCCGTGATATATAATAATTTCTTGTCAGATAGTCTTTCTTCATTATTTGTGGAAAGGTAGGAAAGTGGGTGAGCAACTACAACCCAGTAGGAAGTTTCAAAAAATAAATAAATAGAGTGCATCGAAACACAAACAAATGCAAAAAATGCATAATTAAAACCATGCACGAAATTTCACAACACTACTGACGCCATTCTCAACCACAAATACTTAACATTTTCTTCCTCAAAATCTTCGATCTTAAATTCTAGATCCTTAATCCAAAAATTATTTATTAGTGGAGATGCAAATTTATTAATTTAATTAAGGGAAAATTAATAATGAAACAAATTAATATATCATTTGTTACGACCAATTAGTGAAAAAACATTATTATGAGAAATTAATAAATCATTTATTATCAGCAATTAGTGTGAAACAATAATTAGTTAGGCATTTATTATATTAGATTTCCCTTATTGGCTCATTAAATGATAGTTTTATGGGAGAAATTCCAGCCGTGGATTTATGTATTGGGAGAGTAAATCTCAACCAGCACTTACATAAGCTAATTTAGCCAAATTGTGATAAATAGTGATGTTAGTTCTTCGGACACAATTACTTTTGAAGGTTTTTTTAATTACGGGAAGTCGGATTTTAACAGGCGGGTAACTTCAATTTTAACGTATAAATGTAACTAGTTTTATAATTAATAAAGAGACAAACTATATATTTAGTATAAACTTTTTTATTTTAGTATTATAAGCATTTTCAGGAAGATATATAGTTCATATGCGTGGGGAAAAAAACTCTGCGAAAAAGGCGTTCTTCGCCCAGGCCCAGGGTCATTTAAATGTCAGAGACGGCCCCAGATGCGTCTTCTCGAGAGGAATTGACTTTAGTAATGGTTACCGGTTTTGTGTTCAAATAAGGGAGTTTCAGTGGAAGTAATCTAAGGTTCTTGGTAGAAGCACATTCATGAATTCAATTAGTGAGCTGCATGTTGTCGGGGGAACCGGGTCCTTCCGGTTCGCTCGCGGATTTGCTGCTGTGAGAACTTAGTGAAAAAATACGACTACGCATGAGTTGATTGAATAATACCATGTTACATTCATGCACTATTGGTTTTAGTATACATAAGTGGACATCCGTGGCCAACTCTTAAATTGTACTGATTAGATTTTGCTTATTTTCCTGGCTGGTCAGGATACATATGTTCTGATCTAGTGTTTGTGTTTTGTTTTTCTTTTTAAGTTTACATGAATGAGTAATACAGATGTGCATAACTTCATGGTTTCTCCATTTCTGGTGCATCCAGAGTCGAAATTTGAACAAAAAGGATTGTTGCTTCATATTGAAAAACATGATATGAAAAAGATCATATTGAAAATTATGATATGAAACACTGCGCTTTTTTCTTTTTTAAATCTCTTTTATTAGAAATGATATAATCACCTCACAATAGAATTCAAACTCCACGCCTCTTTGTAAAGTAAACCAACTGCCTAACCAACTTTTTGCTTTTGTTTTTTCTTATTTTCTTTACTTTCTTGAAGCATCAGCTTAATGGTTGGTGTTGGACATTACAAAGTAAATTAGACAAAAAATAAATTATAATTAATCTTAATATGGATATTACAATTTCAATAAGTCTTTGAAAATGTTGTCAACAACCTGAATTCAGAAATCGTCTATCAAATTCCTTTATCCCGATAAGAAGAAGAAAAAAGTAGTAATTTTTATAAGACCGAACCCATTTTTATTCAACAAAAGATAAGTTGGAACCCAAAGCAAGCGTCTACATGCTATACGAGAATAACGTAATTGATGTCACCTACATGCCTTTTATGAGAAATAAGAAAGGTTCCACCTATTTTCCACCTACATTAAAATTTCTAAAACAACTTTACTTTTCAATTATATTTTTTCCTATTTACCACCCATGAAAAACTAAACATAATTTGACTATAACTTTAACTACTCTTATTTTTCATCAGGAAAGATCTCCCTTCTCGTTAAAAACATATTAATTAATAAAATATAAAATGTAGTTCGAATTTTTTTTAACCATGATTGTTCATCAGAAGCTTATGATATTTTTAATACCCTATTATTAAACTGATGTCAAATAAGATTTCATATAAAATTCAAATGTCGCGTGCTGCTGAACATTTGCAGTGATAGTGCCTTGTAACATAGACTAAAGGTTTGATGAAAAAAATAGAGATAAAAAGATTAAAAAAAAATGGTAAAATTATTTTCGTAATCCCGTCCAATTGAGTACATTAAGAAAAGAGAAACAAAACATCATCCTGATTTCATTTAATCCAAGAAGGTTGTGGAAGTATTGTTGGCATCATCTTCAACGCAAACTGCATTTGCATCGTATATTATACCATGATCATTTAAAGTAGTATTTTCGGTAGGAGAAATGGGGATAAGTGACGGTGGTGGGAGAAGAAAAACAATTGTTTTACGGTTAGTTTTTTTATTCTTTTTGGTTTATGATTTCGGTAGTATTAATGTTGGGTATGAATAAATAGTTAAAGAGTAGTATTTAGGATATATATATTACATAAAATAAATAGATGGTAAAAAGATTTAGGATATATATTATATAAAATACATGGATGGTAAATAGGATAAACGGAGGTGGCAATTAAGGTGTGTGGAAAATAGAAAAAGTGTGGGTGAAAAATAGGTGGAACCATAAGAAATTTAGCCCTTGCCTAATTTCGCATGGTCTAGCTAGGAAATATGATTAAGAAAATCGGCACGAATCAGACAAACTAAAGGAAAAATTCTCATGCCGTCCGTGGTTAAGAACGTGAAGCTCGTGTGCAGATGTTATAATTTGAAGTTCTAGCTTGAAGTCTCCAACAAATTGTCACATAACTACTCTTGATTTCTAACTAAGCATTTAGAAGCTAAATATAATTTCAATTACAATCCTATTCATGTAAGTTGGTGATGATCATATCCTCATAATTGTGTATTCTCATCCCTATTCATACTCTTTTCCGACTCAGCTTGATCCAGTCTAGCTAGCTCGGTTGAATCGTGTGCAGATGCTACACACTTTTATCCTAATCAGAGACATATCTATAAGTAAACTAGAAATTAAATATATAGTTTTGATCAACTAAACTTGAAAAACAAGCTTGAGATAGAAACGCTTGCGAGTTCGACCGAGCAGTGCTCTAACACTTACTAAATCAGGAGATTATACTGTTAATTCAATAAATGATGAACTAAATGAAGTAGGTACTGACATAGTTAGTCTTTCTCTTCCAGAATCATTCTGGACAGCTATGTGGAAATTAAACATTTCTCAAAGAATTAAAGTTTTCTTTTGGAAATGTATTCAGAATGCTTTGGCCACTAACACAAAATTAAATGGAAAAGTAAAAGATATTGACCCTTCATGTCCTATGTGTGGTGAAGAACTAGAAACAACAGAATATCTCTTATTTCACCGTAGTTACGCAAAATTGGTATAGGAAAAACATAAACCTATCAGAATTCAATTCGACTCTACGGTTAGTTTTCTTGATCCGTGTAAACATACACTTCTCAATACAAACCAAATAATTTTAGTGGAACTTATTCTTACAAAAATATGGTTCATCTGGAAGGAAAGATACAACAGAGTCTTTGAAGAAAAATCTAGAACAACTTTTCAATTATCCATAGACATTCAAAAACATAACTTATACTGGTCCAGGAAAAAGTCTCAACAAACAGTTAACAACAAGCAACAGAAGAAGTCAAAGATTTCGTGGACATCCCCAGCTACAAATTGTCTCAAAATCAATGTTGATGCAGCTTGGTAGAGAAGGCTCTTCTACCAGCTCAGACCCATAAGAAGCATAGGTGGTAGGAATTCTTCAGACAGCTTACTAGGCTAAAGAAAAAAAGATCACAAACTTTAGCATAGAAAGAGACTGCTAAAGCCTCTTTAAACATCTCAATGGCAGTCTCTTGGAGAAGCATGAACATTTTGGAAGAAGCGGAAAAAGTGGCAACATCTTGCATATGTTTTTTAGGTTTTTATTTTGTTCCTAGAACAAGAGATCAAGTAGCTGATTCCTTAGCTAAATTTGCAAATACCCTCTCTTCAGAAGTGGACTAGACTCATCATCCATCAGCATGTATAGCTCAAAAACTCTTCGTAGATAAATCAAATATGAGAGGAACACAAACCTTTATATTAGATGCCTCTACTACTTTTGTAACTGAGGCTTTTATACCTTAATTCCATCTAATGAAATTCTTTTCACAAAAAAGAAAAGTACTTTGTGTTCGCATTTAATATCAATATTTTGCTTTCTAGTTTCTATGACAAGTAATTTTGTTATGTGATTCTTATGTGACAATGCTCAAGTAAAACAACTTCGTCAATTTATGTTACTGTGTATTGTCACTTTTCTTTTCTTTCCCTTTGTATGATAATTAACCAAATTGTAGATTTTTTTAATTAAAGTGAATTTTACCGGTTTTTAGTCTACGTACCAAAGTAGTGAATGCATCTGAAACATTGAATGTGTGGTTGTGTTTATGCATAAAACTTGAGTCCAAATTTTTACACCATCCAAAAATCAGAGTGGACATTTCCCGCTTTCTTTTGGCAATAAATGATGATTATGCCATTAAAAATTATTGCTATGGAGTAAGAGATATTGGTGGTAACAACCAGGAAAAGATACTATTTAGTTTTGGAAATGTCATGTCAGGTGTACCTATCTTAATGCGAACAAACCCATTCCCAAATCCAACAATCATCACCGCATAACCATGACAAAGATCTGTAATTAAAACATTATTGAATTGATGATTTCCACCTAAAATTTGATCAGCGGGTCGTGCTAATCCTATACGAATCAGTAGTGAGAATCATGTACATTTTGTTACACAAAAGACTTAAATCCCAATAAGACCTTGACCTCTAGCATGAGAAATGCTCTAAAAAGATATCCATTTCACATATACACACTACTGTTTACTGGGTCTTCAAAAGAAACTTGAGAAGAAAAAGAAATAGCCTGCTATGTCCAATAAGCTAACATGTGTCTACTTCAGACTTCATCTTCAGCTAAACAAACTTTATGTGCTCACGAGATTAGAATACTAGCAAACGTCACTAAAATCCTTCATCAGTCAATAGTTTAGAATCGGAGACATGGACATATCATTTATAGTCAAATAAGGCGGGATTCCACTGTACTGACTTTTAACCCATAAAATGGCAAATTTTCAAACAAATCCATGATCCCCTCCCACCCCCCAAAGAGACTATAGAGAACAGAAAGCATTTTCGTGAGAGAAAGCTAGAGATGGATTTGGTTCAGTCGATGATGATCATCTTGTCAGTTATAGTAGTAGCAGTACCTTTTGCGGAGAGCCAAGTAGATGATCAATGGCAGCAATCAAGTTACGGAATCGAAACACAAAAGATAACACGGTTACACTTATTCTTGCACGACATGGTAAGTGGAAAGAACCCATCGGCAGTAAAAGTTGCTGATCACTCAAACACCTACAATTCACCAGGCTACTTTGGTTTTGTAGCCATGGCTGACGATATCCTAACGGAAGGACCTGAACCCACTTCTAAAGCAATAGGTAGAGCTCAAGGTTTGATCGCCTTTGCTTCACGAGAAGAGTTTGCTGAAGTGATGTCTATGAGCTTTGTGTTCACAGATGGGGAATTCAAAGGTAGTTCTCTTAGTATTCTCGGAAGGAACCCAATTCTTCAACCGGTTCGTGAGATGCCTATTATCGGTGGAACGGGAAGTTTCCGGTTTGCTCGTGGATTTGTTGTTTCAAAGACGCATTGGGTTAATGTTACCACTCATGATTTGATCGAAGAATATCACCTTACTATTATGCACCACTGAGAAAATGAGATGAAATGAGAGTTGATGTAAAATTATTTCTACATTTCACTTGTAATCTTGTTATGTCTATTTCTTAAACGGTTAATAATGTGTATCTTGGTTGCTTATCCTCAAAAATGTGTCAAACTAAATTTGTACACGAACAAGTTTATCTTTTTGAAACGGAGGTTCCGTTTGAGTACATGAACTACTGAAAATGCATTAATGCAAGTTAATCAGCATTACAAGCCCAAACTAAATTTTCTTATTCCGTATTGAGTAATTCCATTAGATTTTCAAATCAACCAACCACTCCCCATGACCAAATGAAGTCGATGATACGATGAATAAAGAGTTGATCAGTCTCTAAAGTGTGTTAAATTTTAAAAAGTTTATTCGCTTTGATCATCAATTATTGACCAAATTGGTCTTAAGTGATGACAAAATTACGTTCACGGTAACTGCGAATTCAGCATGCCTCATGTTTCCATCGTACTCAGCCATATCTGTGCAGCAAAGTTATTTGGTCAAGAATCAAACTTGGCAGTCTAAGACTACATACACTTAAGAGTGCAGCAAACTATATAAAGCCAACACTTCAGTTATTATAAGCAATAAATATCACAAAAACCAGAAAGAGAAATCAGTCTAGACTCCAGAAACAGAAACAGATATGGGTTTGAGTTCAGTGAGATATATATCCCTCCTGGTTCTTGTAATGACAGCAGCTTTAAGGATGGCTGAAGGCGAAGTCGATGAGTGGCACGACAGTGTTGGAACAGAAAAGGTAACTCGATTACATTTCTATATGCATACATCATCAACTAGCAAAGATCCAAGTGTCGTAACAATGGCTGAAGCACCAACAACAAAAAACTCACCTTCCTCTTTCGGTTTACTGGGAATGACGGATAACATTTTAACAGAAGGACCGGAACCCACATCTAAGTACTTGGGTCGTGCTCAGGGACTGTTAGCTGCGTCTTCTCGGGAGGAATGGACTTTGGTAATGGCTACTGGTTTTGTGTTCAAAGAAGGGAGTTTCAGTGGAAGTAGTCTTAGTGTTCTTGGTAGAAACACATTTATGGATTCAATTCGTGAGCTGCCTGTTGTTGGGGGAACCGGTTGGTTTCGATTCGCTCGTGGGTTTGCTGCTGTGAAAACTTACTGGCAAAACACGACTACCCATGAGTTGATAGAAGAATACCATGTTACAGTCATGCACTATTAAGTACATAAATGGACATCCCCGGCCAAGTTTTAATTGTGTCAGTTATGTACTAATTGTATTTTGCTTCTTTTCCTGGCCGGTCAGATTGTATATGTTCTGATCTAGTGTTTTTCTTTTTAAATTTACGTCAATGAGTGAGTAATCCAGATTTTGTGCATTTCTTTTGTATCCAGGATCAAAATTTGAATAAAAAGGATTGTTGCGTCATATTATGTGTTAAGCATCAAATAAATTATGATGAGATATCCTGATATGAAACACTGCACTTCTTTCTTTTTTAAATTTCTTTTATTAGAAAAGCTATACTCAATTTTTCCTTTTCTTTTTTTTTTTTGGAAGCATCAGCTTAATTGTTGGCGCTAGTCATTACAAAGTAAATTTGGTCAAATATGGCTTTGAGAATACCGTAAATGACCCGAGTTAGTTCAAAACTCGTTAGCATTCCCTATCCAAATATAAAAAGAAAAGAAGTATAATTTTTATAAGACTGAACCCACTTTTCTTCAACAAAATGTAAGTTGGTTCTACAGTCCTTACTTTTTTGAGAACTCAGAAATTCGACCCTTGCCTAATTTCGCATGGTCTAGGAAACATAATTACGAAAATCGACAAGGTCAGACGTTTACTGAAGGAAAAATCCTCATGCCGTCCGTGGTTAAGAACGTGAAGCTCGTGTACAGATGCTACAATCTGACCTGAAGTCTCCAACAAAAACCATAACAACTCATGCTTTTTACGTATTCAATTTTATCTCTTTCTGACAAATTCTTCTCCCATATTCCTTGTCAAAAGTCAGTAGTCAAGTTTGACAGTCTTACATTTTTATTTTGACAAATTATGGGGAAGCATTATCTTATTGGGTATCCATAACAAACATAGCTCCAGTGCTAGCAGTCTTCCTCCTACTTAAGCACCGCAATTACTACTACCAAACAAACAGAGAAACCAGAAAATATCCAGAGGGAAAAAAAAGGATAGAAAAGAAATAAAACATGGGTTTGATTCCATTCAAGTACTTGTTATTTCTAGTACTAGTAGTAGTGCCAGTGTCACAAAGCCAGGTTGATGAATGGCACGACAATTACGGCGCAAATGGGAAGGAGAAGGTAACTAGGTTACATTTCTACCACCACGAGACGTCGAGTAGCAAAGATCCAACCGTGGTAACAATGGCCGAAGCACCAACAACTAAAAATTCTCCTTCCTTCTTCGGTTTGCTAGGAATGACTGATAACATACTGACTGAAGGACCTGAAGCAACCTCAACATACTTGGGTCGAGCTCAAGGTCTGTTAGCTGCATCCTCTCGAGAAGAATTTACTCTTGTGATGGCTACAAGTTTTGTGTTCAAAGGAGGGAATTTCAGTGGGAGTAGTTTAAGTGTTTTGGGACGAAATCCATTTATGGATTCGGTACGTGAATTGCCGGTTGTTGGTGGAACCGGTGCTTTCAGATTCGCTCGTGGGTTTGCAGTGGTGAAAACACATTGGGTTAATGCAACTACACATGATTTGATCGAAGAATACCACATGACAGTCATGCACTACTAACGGATTCCATCTTAATTACCTAAAATTTGTAATCAATCTTCTTCGGTTAAAAGTGAAAAATTACTGCGATTGTACTTGCCAACAGATTTATCTCTTCCTGTAAAAATCTGCAAATCAAGTTTCCCGCACAATGTTAATTTGACACTTCCATTTCATTGGTTTAGTATTTAACAATTTATCTCGCTGCTATCTGTGGTAAAAAAAATTGTCCTTGTTATATGACCGCTCGTTTGAAGGTGTACACAAAATTTGTCTCCTACCCAGTTTTCTAAATGAGTCAGATGAAGCTGACAGCTGACTCTATTGTGCTAGATCGGATGACTCGGACTCCATTAAAATGACTCAGTCACCACCGAGTCAAGCGAGATTCACAATGTAGTACGATTAAAATCTAGAAATTGGTAAATGGTGGGAATAAAACTGAGAAATTAGGGGTTTTGTTTAGGTAGCTCAGTCATGGCAACTACTACTGTTTTTAACTCCACTCTCACTGCAATCCATCAAAGGAGGAGATCGTTCCAAATTCATTGTAATTACAATGAAGTTTCAGGTTTAGATTATAATAGATCCTTAATGCCTGCAATTCATCATCAAAAGCAGCAAGAAAAGAGAAGGTGTGAATATTATGATCTTAGTAAAGAATTAGTACCTTATAAGAAAGCATGGGATTGGCAGAAATCAATTCTTAAACAAAGACAAACATTGATTGAAAAAGATGAAGAAGATTTATCAGATACTTTGATTATACTTCAACATTATCCAGTTTATACATTGGGGACGGCTAGTTCAGTGGAGTTTCTGAATTTTAATAGGGATGATTCTCCTTATGATGTTTATCGAACTGAACGCGGCGGTGAGGTTACTTATCATGGACCTGGCCAGGTTCGTGATTAATTTTCATTTCCGTTTTTCTTATGTTTGTGAAGTTTAGTAGATGTCTTGCTATGTTGTTGTGTTCTTGAAGTGCATATTATGTAAAATTGCTTAGATTCCTGCATTATGATTAGTTTCAGTTTCGCAAGTTATTCGAAATGTTAACTTGCTGGAACTTGAATGATGCTGAATTAATCTCATTGAACGGCTGCCGGCGGGATTAACTAGCTCAATTTGTCTATGTTTAAGCTAGATTTGTTTGTTCATCTCCTATTTTAGTGAAACTAGCTTAGTTCTTTGTAGTCCCCCCCCCCTCCTGTTCTTTTTTTCATTCTTTTTGATGCGTGTAAAAGTGTGTTGAGCAGAACCCACTTCTCGTAGTATTGTTGTGGTGCATTTTTTTGTAACCAATTAGATCAGACATTCGGGATTATCACTAATCTGTTTGCTTATCTATATAGCTTGTTATGTACCCTATAATCAATTTGCGGTACCATAAGATGGATCTTCATTGGTACTTAAGGGCGCTTGAGGAGGTTGTCATACGAGTTCTTTCGTCAGCATTCTCCATTAAGGGTTCCCGAGTTGATGGTTTAACTGGCGCTTGGGTTGGTAAGCTATCATCCTCTGCAATTCTTATAGATTTGTCATTGTTTTCTGCTATTTGAATCTTCTTACCATGGTATTTGGTTATGGAGCGACGTGCTAAGCTTTGGGTGTCAACTAGTTGAGAGCGCAGCTCTATAGTTATTAGACTGATTGAATATTCAGCCTTATGTTGGTCATGTCCATTTGATCCATCTAATTTTACTTTATCATCAGGGAACCAGAAGCTTGCTGCCGTAGGAATAAGGGTATCTCGATGGATATCGTATCATGGTTTAGCACTAAATGTGACCACGGATCTAACTCCCTTTCAGTACATTGTTCCTTGTGGCATAAGGGACCGCCAGGTTGGGAGTGTTGAATCTGTTTTGAAGGAATCAGTATCATCATCCGAAGAGAGAGGTGCCAGAGATAGGTTTAACTATAATGCTCGTCAATTAATGGATGTTGCTCACGAATCATTACTAAGGGAATTTTCTGAAGTTTTTCAACTTACTCTCCACCCCAAACCCATCTCAGACTTGGACATTCTAAATGGGTAAGTGCCAATAGAGGATATGGTCTGCTACAATCATACTATCAGCTTCAGGTTTGTTAATCGATAAAAGTGCAGCACGCTTGAAGTTTTCTGCTTGGGTCTATCAGTAGCCTGGTCTTACAATGATGTATACTTTTCTTGGTGCAGAAGATGCTGACATTTCTGGTCTTCTATCCTTGCCCTTGTCGAAACAAATCTCTGGTGATAATTGTGGTACTATTAGTAGCTCTACCCGCGCCAATGACAAAGGTATTTTCTTAGAGTTTCTACTCGACTGCAGTTTTCATGGCACCAATTATGCATATAATACGAAGCGTCCTACTGTAACCTGTGCAGTTTGACAAGTGACATATTTCAGTTATGGCCAAGCACAAGACCCTCCCAGAAAGATTACTGTTACCTTGTGTAATTTATATGGATATTTTTAGCTAAATTTGTTAGCTTGATTTATGTGAGAATCACTCGAGGATCAATCATCAATTGTATTTCTATTGTTAGCATTATAAACAGAAGTCCTTAACCCTCTTTGGGTATTAAATATGGCTCACATTTACATGGTCCAACTATCTCTTGTGGAAAAGTCAGATGCTTACGTTTACCATTATCAGTTGACTATGGCTATGTCACATCACATGCCCATCTCATAGCCATTTCTGACTAAGCAATGCCCACCATCAACTTAAAATAACCCAACATGCATTCAACTAAACATTATCTTTTCTGTTTACAGGTAAAGGTCAATGAAATCTCTTAACAAAAATCCTGAAAACCAATATGTAGTTCTTTATATCTCCCTTTGAGAGACATTTCATTGACAAACTTGCAGAGAGATGGGTGTTGAAGCCAGAGGAGTTATATTGCAATTATCATCAGTAGTTGTAATATTGGTTTTATTGATCATTCAAGCCCAAGCAAATCAGAATTGGTATGGCAAAACAGTGCCATATAAACCTGCAGATGAGAAGGTAACAAAGCTACACTTTTATTTCCAAGACATTAACGATCTTTTGGTGGCTAGAAACCCGGCAGCGGATAAATTCTCAACCTTGTTTACCTCACTGTATATTGTGGATAACCCATTGACTGAAGGACCTGAACTGAATTCGACAATTGTCGGTCGAGTTCAGGGTCTGATTGGGTTTGCAGCACAGAAGGAAACGGCTTCACTCATGGGGCTTAGTTATCTTTTCACAGATGGCAAATTCAATGGCAGTACTCTCATTATTGTCACCAGGAATCCTATACTGATACCCGACCGAGAATTCCCTATCGTCGGTGGAACTGGATTGTTCCGGTTGGCTCGTGGATTTGCAAATGTTAAGACTGTCCTGTTAGATCCTGTTGCTGGAATTGCTACTATCGAGTATAATGTAACTGTCATTCACTATTAATGAAAGATTAAATCGCAGTTCTGTGGCTAATGTGATCACCAATTTTAATGGCTTTTGCTTTTTCTGGCTTGTTAGAGATGTTTGCTGTTTTTCTCTTTTCCTTCCATTTTGGTGTGTGCGTTACAGGCCTTGGTGCTGCGTAGAATAGTCTTAACTTACTACTCTACTAGTGTCGCGCAGCTCAGAACTATGCCGTTCTGACTGCTCGAGGGCGCAATCAAACTTTCTTTCACCTGTAATTTCCAATTAAAAAAGATAAACGAGTTTTATATAAAAAGTCTTATCAATTATCACATTTGTACCCACTCAAGTATTACAGCTATTGCACCATTTTGGTCTCCTTGGAGTAGGTATGAAGATTCTTTTAATTTCCATTTTTAAATTGTTGCTTGTTTGCTAAGAGGATGATGATGATAACTCCTCTACTTAAATCAATTGGTTAATATGTTCACTGACTTTTTCAAAAGCGCCTCTTTTTTGCAACTTATAGACAGAAAGTCAGTGGATACTGATCAAAACATAGAGCTACTTCTCAACACTTTAGAGAGAAAGAGGTTATTGAATTGAAAACATGGGTATTGAAGCTAGAAGTGTTGCTGTAGTTTTGGTTTTGTTGATCATTCAAACCCAAGCAACGAAGAATTGGCATGACACAATACCATCCAAACCAACAGAGGTTTTCGGCAAAGAGAAGGTAACAAACCTGCACTTTTACTTTCATGACACAATAAGCGGAAACAATCCGACAGGGGTCGTGGTTGCTAGAGCTAATACAACAGCTCAATATCCGACGGTGTTTGGCTTGTTGGCAATTATAGATGATCCGTTAACAGTAGGACCTGAAATCACTTCGAAACTTATTGGTCGAGCTCAAGGTCTAGTAGGGTTTGCATCACAGGAAGAACTTGCTTCACTCATGGCACTTAGTTACGTCTTCACAGATGGTAAGCTCAACGGGAGTACAATTAGTATCGTCACCCGGAACCCCATTATGAACCCAGTTCGTGAGTTTCCTGTCGTTGGTGGAACTGGATTGTTCAAATTTGCTCGTGGATTTGCAAATGTTAAGACATACTGGGCTAATGCCACCTCTGGAGATGCTATTGTCGAATACAATGTAACCATTATTCACTATTAATCCAATGTATTTACTATTTTGTGTGAGCGCTTTCATAATCATCTCAATTGTGGAAAACATAATAAAAATTGTATTTCAAGTAAAGTCACTATGTGCTAATAGTCCAAAAGTACACCAAAAATAATTTGATGCTTCAACTCATCATGTCTTTTCTTTGTGTCACTAGTTCTTGCTAAGTTTAAATTTTGATATGCACTATAAAATTTACTCTTGTCCAAGACTGATATGCACTATAAAATTTACTCTTGTCCAAGAGCTAGAGAGAGCGAGCGAGATCAAAAGAAATGGGTGTTGTAGCAGCTAGAGTTTTTCTACTTCAAATTTTGTTTATTGTTGCAGTGGTATCAAAGAGCATAAGTCACCAAATCCAAGCTCAAAAGGCCGATTGGAGTGAGACTGTTCCGTACCAAGAGCAATTCCATAACAAGGTGACTCGTCTACACTTCTATTTTCATGACACGGTGAGTGGAAAGAACCCAACTGCTATTCCAATTGCTCAAGGTTCTACTACAAATCAATCGTCGACCATGTTCGGGACACTGCGAATGATAGATGACCCATTAACAGAAGGATCGGATCCTAGCTCAAAAGTCGTGGGTCGAGCTCAAGGGATGTATGGATTTTCAGGTCAAGATCAACTATCTTTAATAGCGGTGGTAAGTTATGTTTTCACTGATGAGAAGCTTAAAAACGGGAGCAGTCTCAGTCTTGTTTCCAGTAACCCGATATTAAACCCCGTTCGAGAATTAGCTGTTGTTGGAGGAACTGGATCATTTCGCTTTGCTAGTGGATTTGCACAAATTAAGACCGTTTTCTTCAATCTTACAAGTGGAGATGCCATTGTTGAATATAATGTAACTGTTGTTCACTATTGATATGGATAGTAATCAGATAATTCAAATTCAATAATGATCACTCAATAACTTTACCACTGTACCAAAGCGTTATATGTTTCATATTTTCAAGAAATTACTAGCGGCAATTCTTATGGAATAGACCTATAAGGCTGTAACGGTGCACAACAAGAGGAGTGTCCACAAATGTAAGGAGCATCATGTATTCTTGTGGATGACTCGCACTTTTGTGAACCAGGAAAATCCATCTGGTCGGTCCTTGAAGTACCTACCAGGACAAATATTAGAAAAATGAACCGATTCTTGGACGATTGGTTACCGTAACCGATCGTCTAACAACGTACTGAACTCGAACAGAGGCATACTCAGGGCTCGGAATCCCCTCTAAGAGGTGGACTTCTCATAGGAGTTGCTATGACGGGTCAGCCAAGTGACGCATAATGATTGTGCGTTTACAATGCTGCAGGCCAAGTCAGTTTCCGACAATGATTGCGCGACACTGCAGCAGACTGTCAAGTGCTAAGAATGGTAAAATCTTGCAGGGCTAGTGATGCGCAAAAGTGGCGTTGCACTGTAAAGACATTTGGATAAGTAATGCAACTGATTGGCCGATATAATGAAGCTTCACTGAGGGAAAGGCAAGACATGGCCAAAGTGACAAGATGCAACATGCGATGTTGGCATTAAGGAATATCCATGGAATTGAGTTGGCCTAAACTCAAGGATGATGCAAGAAGGTAGAATAGGCCATGAGTTGGTCTATGGCATTAGTTCAAGGCTGGCCAAAACTTGAACAGTGCAAACAAGCTAACAATGCAAGAGTGGTATTGTTATTGTCAAGCAAATTGGCTAAGTGAAGCATATGATGCATGAGCAACCAGAATGAGCTTAAGGAGTTGGCCTTGATGATTGAAGCATAAGGATTGTCCGTGCATTATCTTAGAGAAAGAAGTATGCAGTGCCAAGATGGATGAGCATTGGATCAAGCCAAACTCAGTAAAGCGCAACAGTTGTGCAATACAACTCAAGTGACGGTTAGGAGTTGGGTATTAGCTTTGCGAGCATGCCAATGAAGTGAGACAAGGTAGAACAGTTATAAATTGTGTTTATAACCATATTAGAGTGTTCATAACCAGCAAGAACAGGTGCGGCACTGATATTATTTTTCAATGATATTGTAGTAATAAGGTCGTTGAGACTTGTGAAAGCAAAAGATTTTAGACTTATAAAACTTAAAAATAAAAAACTTATTGCAAAATTGATTTCAAGATATTAAAAGTAACCAAGACACTAGATTCCACTATTACACATGAATGAACGATACCAAATATGTTTCAAAACTCTAACTATCCTTTAAGTCCTTTATTTCTTAATTCACACATAATCAAACATATTCCCAAATATTAATTGTATTCCCTAAGAATAGACTATCAATCAATTAAACAAAGTATAATCTATCAAATTGAATCACAAGTAATTAAGAAAATTATGTGAACATTTAGAACTTCGCAAAAGCGGTGATTGAATGAATTATAAATTGTAAATTAGAGAAAATAAAATTGTTACCAATCGTTCATGCATAGATAGCTTCATCGATTGCCTTGGTTGCACGAGAATTAGCTCATCATCATGGAAACACGCTCAAAATTCATTGTTATTGCTCAAAGGGTGTTTACAAAGATGAAATGGGAGAAACAATGATAAAACAGTGATTTTCTTTTCTCTCCCAAAAAACTCTCCCAAATGTGCTCTCTAGCTCTCTATTTATACACACAAATACACATCACTCAAATGTATTCTTCCACAACTCCAAAATCTTCTTCTTTTTAATTAAAAATATCTTCAGAATTTTTCCTTCTCTTTATTCTATATATTTCCTTACTAAACCCATATCTTCTTTAATTCGCAGAATAAAATCCAAAATAAAATCTTCTAAAGATATCTTTCTTGTTTAATACAAGATAACTTCCTTTTTCTTCAAAACTTCATGTTTGTAAGGCAAGAAGATATTCTTATCTTAAAGATAATAAATCCTTTACCGTTGAAACCAAATTTCCCGCCAATTTTTTCTTTTCGAATAAAGGAAGAAGATGGAGCCCCCTTAACCAGTAATGGGGTGCGATTAGAAGTTGGTTCCCTGGGGTGCCCCTTATCCAAAACTGAGAGTCCGAATAACATGTGTCCTCCGGGTGCCTATACCAATTTTTCGAGCCGAATTTTCCAAAAATGTTTATTTTCCAAAAATACCTACAAACACATAAAACACCATAATAAGTAGAAAATCGAGTACCAACAATACTGAAAATTGAGGACGATTTGGTCACAAAAATGTGTCTATCAAATACCCCCAAACTTATTATTTGCTAGTCCTCGAGCAAATCTAATCTAGAAAAATAAAAATAACTACACTTAGCACGTGCAGCAAGCCGTTAAACCGCTAGGTGGCCCTAGCGGCGGAGTGTTGTCTCCGGAGGGTTTACCAGAGCTGTACCCACAAAACCTTTACTCCAGACCCTATCTATCTATGCAGAACCTTGGAAGGCACTAAAGAATCTCCTTGGTTGGCATACAATCATTGACTATAGGAGGAAGTACCCTGATGCAAAATTCCAATTGTTGTACACGAGTTTGCACTCAGCATACTAAAATTCATATATAAGTGACAGAGCTCTACTCAGATAGTTTCTAGACATCATAACCGGAGTCAACCAATCACATGGAAAGATTAAGATAATGGATAAAGATAAAAATAGATGGTTCAAAGTGAACGGTGTTTCCCATATCTGTCTGAAGGCCTCTGCCAAGATGAACCTATCCTAATGGACTGAGATACCAGTCTGACTAATATCAACACAACTGGCATATACAAGGGGACCAGTGGTCGATAAACCTAACTCTAGGTCAACACAACTGGCATATACAAGGGCACCAGTGGTCAACTTTATTGATTTTATTCCGGTTGATCTGATGGTCTGGTCTCAAACTTTTTTTCTTTTTTTTTTTTTTTAATTTTAGGTATCTCAATCACCCTATTTCACCCTAGTAATGGTACAACTTGAGTCGTGCGCCCCACCAAATCACTTAAGAAATAAAAACAAAAGGGATTAGGATTCAACGAGTTATGGTGAAACTACCATGTTTTTTTTTTTAATTCTAACACCTGAGCTCTGTGCTTTTATGAATAGACTCTTTTGATGTTTCCATCTAATCAGATTGGTTCCTCAACTCCTACAACCAAGATGTTCCCATCCACTTAGATTGGTTAGTGCCAACCTTAATAAGAATAAATTTCTAGGCTCTGGAGTTTATTTATTGCAACTAAAAGCTAACAAAAAGTTTCTTCCCCACCCCCAAACTTAAATCTAACATTTTCCTCAATGTTTCTAATGAAAGCAATACCAAAAAGTAAGGTAACACGAGGAATCAGTAAAGAGAGAAGTCGGAAAAATAGTACCTGGGTGAAGAGAGAAATCAAAAACTAATATACAACATACAATCGCCTCGATGGTCAATCAAGGGTAAACAGGGTCCTCCAGAGGGACCTCCTCAACATCACCTGTAGGAAAGGGCTCTAAAAAGGGTTTCAATATCTGACCGTTAACCTTAGAAGAACTACTACCATCTGGTGTCTCGATCTCAACAGCTCCATGAGGAAAGACAACGCGAACAATAAAAGAACTCGTCCACTGAGAACGTAACTTCCCAGGGAAAAGATGCAAGTAGGTATCATACAGAAGAACTTTTTGACCTGGAGAAAATGACTTTCTTAAAATATTCTTATCATGCACAAGTTTCATTTTGTTCTTATACTCCTTCTCACTATCGTAAGCATCTATGCGAATCTCTTCCAACTCATTTAGCTGGAGTTTCCTATGGGCTCCTGCCTTGTCAAGTGAAAAATTTAGCTGCTTAACAGCCCAATAAGCTCTATGTTCTAACTCAACATGTAAATGGCATGCCTTGCCATACACAAGCCGATAAGGCGACATTCCAATGGGGGTCTTAAACGCAGTACTGTAAGCCCATAAGGCATCAGTAATCCTAGACGACCAGACTTTCCGATTAGGATTAACTGTTTTCTCTAATATACGTTTTATCTCCCTATTGGAAACCTCTACCTGACCACTAGTTTGTGGATGATACGGGGTAGCTACCTTATGTGTAATACCATATTTCTTCATCAAAAGCCTAGAATGTCCATTACAAAAGTGCGACCCTCCATCACTAATTATAGATCGCGGTGTACCAAAACGTGTAAGTATATTATTTTTCAAGAACTCAATCACAACCCTATAGTCATTGGTTTTACACGCAACCGCCTCAACCCACTTAGAGACATAGTCTACAGCGACAAGGATGTATAAGTTACCAAAAAAGTTAGGAAACGGACCCATAAAGTTAATACCCCACACATCAAAGACCTCAACAACTAAAATAGGGTTCAAGGGCATCATGTTCCTACGGGAAATGGTTCCTAATTTCTGGCAACGTTCACAAGTAACACAGTAACTGTGGGAGTCTTTAAACAACGAAGGCCAATATAATCCACACTGCAATATTTTAGCAGCAGTCTTCTTAGCACTAAAGTGATCCCCACAAGCATGATCATGACAAAAGGAAATAATACTGGACTGGTCATTCCCAGGTATACATCTCCTAATAATATGGTCTGGACAATACTTAAAAAAATAAGGATCATCCCAAAAGAAGTGCTTCACCTTGGCTAAAAACCTAGAACGATCTTGTTTACCCCAATGTTGGGGCATTCGACCAGTAACAAGATAATTCACTATATTCGGATACCAATGTGCTTGGGTAACAAAGAACAGTTGTTCATCAGGAAAACTATCCCTAACATGAGGAGAATCATTAAGGGTATCCACAACAAGCCTAGACAAGTGGTTTGCTACTATATTTTCTGCACCTTTTTTTATCTCTGATGTCTAAGGAAAATTCCTGCAACAATAGGATCCATCTAATCAATCTAGGTTTAGTATCCTTCTTGGTAAGAAGATACTTCAAAGCAGCATGATCAGTAAATATTATGACCTTATAAACCTAAGAGGTAGGATCTAAACTTGTCTAAGGCAAACAGAATAGCTAATAGTTCCTTCTCCGTAGTGGTATAGTTCATCTGGGCATCATTCAGAGTTTTGCTAGCATAGTAAATCACATGAAGTAACTTATTTTCTCGCTGACCTAGCACAACACCAATAGCATAATCTGAAGCATCACACATGATCTCAAAGGCTAGGTTCCAGTTGGGTGCCTGGACTATGGGGAGGTAGTGAGTAAATTCTTAAGCTTCTCAAAAGCCTCTAAACAAGCATCATCAAAGACAAACTTAACGTCTTTTGCAGGCGAATTGCAAAGAGGTCTAGAAATTAAGCTAAAATCCTTAATGAATCGACGATAAAAACCTGCATGCCCTATGAATGACCTAATATCTCTTACGGTTTTTGGGATCTGTAAAATTTTAATAAGGTCAACTTTGGCTCTATCTACCTATATACCCTTCGAAGATACGATATGCCCTAGAACAATTCCTGAACGAACCATAGAGTGACATTTCTCCCAATTAAGCACTAAATTCTTTTCCTTACATCTAGTCAAAACTAATGACAAATGATGCAAGCACTTATCGAAAGACGAACCAAACACTGAAAAATCATCCATAAAGACCTCTAAGAGCCGTTCTACCATGTCAGAAAATATGCTCAACATACAACGCTGAAAGGTCGCAAGAGCATTACATAGCCCGAAAAGCATGTGTCTATACGCAAAGGTACCAAAGGGACAGGTAAAAGTGGTTTTCTCTTGGTCTTCTGGGGAAATAACAACCTGATTATAACCGCAATATCCATCTAAAAAGCAATAATGGCTACGTCCATCTAATCTCTCTAGCATTTGGTCGATGAAGGGAAGCGGAAATTGGTCCTTCCTAGTGACCTTGTTCAATTTTCTATAGTCGATACAAACACGCCAATCCGTGGTCACCCGGGTTAGGATTAACTCATTGTTATCATTCTGGACTATAGTAATACCGTATTTCTTGGGAACAACCTGAACGAGGTTGACCCACTTACTGTCTGAAATGGGGTAGATAATGCGTGCATCTAACATCTTAAGAACCTCGGTTCGAACTACTTCTTTCATATTAGGTTTCAGTCGACGTTGCATCTCCCTAGAAGGTTTGGTGTCACTCTCTAAATAGATATGGTGCATACAATCAGTAGGACTTATACCCTTAATCTCTGCTATGGTCCACCCTAAAGCTTCCTTGTTATTCTCAAGGACAGTCACTAGCCTACTTTCCTGATCACTATCCAAGTCGGATGCTATAATCACAGGTAAAGTTTCATATGGGCCTAAAAACACATACTTCAGGGAATCTGGTAATGGTTTAAGGTCCAACTTAGGAGGATTTTCTAACGAAGGAACTAGGGTAGACTCAGAAACGGGTAGTGGTTCGAAATTAGGTTTCCATCCATTATTAGTGTCTAACAAAGGGGTTGAGTCCAACAAAGCATTCACCTCATTAATCACATTATCATCATCAAAATCAATCCAAAAGTGAGCTAGGCATTTATCTAATGGATCTTCTAACAAAGTGTTTGGTAATGACTCCTCGACTAATGTTCCTATCATGTTCACCTATTCTATGCTCGAGTCATCTAGTTCAGAGGGTAGCTTACTAATATTAAAAATGTTCAGCTCAATAGTCATATTACCAAAAGACAAATTCATAATACCATTTCGACAGTTAATGATCGCATTGGATGTAGCTAAAAACGGGCAACGTAAAATCACTGGTATTTGGTTCTGTGGGTCAGGGACATGTTGGGTATCTAGGATAACAAAATCCAATGGATAAATAAACTTGTCGACCTCAATAAGAACGTCCTCGATCACACCACGAGGAATTTTAACGGACCTATCAGCTAACTGAAGTGTCATCTGGGTAGGTTTCATCTCACCATGTCTTAGCTTAAGGTACACATGGTATGGCAGTAAGTTCACACTGGATCCTAAGTCAAGCAAAGCTTTCTCGACATGGTGTTTACCTATTGTGCAATAAATAGTAGGGGACCCTGGGTATTTATACTTAGGAGTAGTGGTATTCTGAATAATAGAACTCACATGACTAACTAGGAAGGCTTTCTTTTGGACACTAAGTTTTCGCTTTCGCGTACACATATCCTTAAGAAACTTGGCATAAGCGGGAATCTTCTTAATCGCATCTAACAATGGGAGGTTGATAGTAACCTGCTTAAAAACCTCCAATATATCATTAAAGTTGGACTCCCTCTTAGTTGGAACTAGCAGCTGGGGGAACGGGACTCTGGGAACAAATTCGGGCTCAGCAGGACCCTCATTGATCACTTTGGAGACTCTATCAGTCTCCTCATTTTCTGGCTCAGAAGGGTGAACTACAGCATGTTCACTATCAGGCATGGCAACCTTATTGTCAACTTTCTTTCCACTCCTAAGGGTTGTTATAGAATTCACATGATTGTACGATTTCTCTCCTTTAGGGTTAGGATTAGTTTGACTAGGGAACCTTCCATCTTCTCTTTCACTAAGAAACTTAGCTATTTGGCCGACTTGAAGTTCTAAGTTAGTAAGAGACTGGGAATTATTCTTAAAATTCTGCCTGGTTTCTTCTTGAAAACCACAGTGGTTCTTTGATAACATCTCATGGTTCTTTGCTAACATAGTAAGGGTTTCTTCTAAGGTGGAGATCTTTTTCTCATTCTGAAACTGGGGTTGACCTGAAGAGTTCTTAACATAACCAAAACCTAGGGGAGGCTGAGAATTACTAGAATGTCCTTGATTCTGACCTTTAGACTAAGAAAAATTAGGATGGTTTCTCCAACCAGGGTTGTAAGTCTCTAAGTATGGGTCAAACTTCTGTCGGTTCTCAAACCTAGTATTGTTGTAGACAACATGGGCTTTCTCTTCACTAACCTGACCTTCCCAAAACGAGTTATTGGGTTCTACTCCACAACTAGACACTTGAGAGGCTCTAAACCTATCATCAGGTTCAATAAGAGACTTATGTTTAGGATGATTCAATTCCAAAGCTTCTAACCTTCTAGACAAAGCAGCAAACTTAGCATCAGACCCGAAGCTTGTATCTACCACATTGGTGCTACTTCTATTGACCAAGAGTCTTTTGGGGGGTTCAACACAAGACTCCCACTGTTGGGATTTTTCAGCGACAGCTCCTAAGAAGGTGAAAGCATCATCAACACTTTTACTAGTGAACTCACCAGCGCACATAGACTCAACCATGGCTTTGGTTGAATAGTCTAAACCATCATAAATAATCTTTACGAGTTTTATCTTACCAATCCATGGTGAAGACACTGGGATAGGAGATCATTGAATCTCTCTAAGAACCTATAAAGAAACTCTCCCTCTTGTTGCACACTAGCACTGATTTTCTGCCTAACCGACGTTGTTTTATGCTTAGGGTAGAATTTCATGTAGAAAGCAGCAATAAGTTCCTGCCATGTTTCAATGGATTCAGATGGTAGGTTGTTCATCCAGGTCTTGGATTTATCTCTCAAGGAAAAGGGAAACATCTTAAGTTTCAAGACTTCATCAGTAAGGTCTTTTATTCTAATTGTCCCACAAATTTCCTCAAAGTCCCTAATATGAAAATAAGGGTTCTCATCATCTTTTCCTAAGAATATAGGGATCATCTGCAGAATATTAGGTTTTATCTCAAAATTAGCCGTAGTGGCTGGCAATTTAATGCACGAAGCTCGGGTGGACCTAGTTGAGAACATGTAATCTTTCAAAGTTGCCATTGTTGGCACAGCTGAAGTACTAGGGGTATTTTCCTCACGAAGAGACAGATTCTCAAAAATGAAGTTTCCAAAACCAGGGCTCTCAAAAGAAGAGTCTTCGAGCTCTCCGCATTCACAAGAAGAACTACTAGGTTTATCACTAATCAAATGCCTCATCGGCGTTACAAGGCGGCATATTCAACTCACAGAAACAATCATGAAATTTGAAGCATGCTTAAAAGAGTAACCAATATTTTTCAAATGACTTTCCTATTAAGCTCGTTACCTATAGGTCTCGTTCTAGTTAAATTTTAGGCTTAGGTTCGCGTTTGGTTTCGTTTTCCTAAGGCGTGCAAGAAGGGAACAGAAATCCGAACCCTTATCTTGTATGGCCAGTCCTTGCCCTTTACTAGGAAATTAAAGTAGTCGTTTTCAAATCCTCAGCATATATGCAAACGAAGGAATACATTAACTCGCTGACAGGAGATTCACAAGTGTTTCGACAAACTTACCTCCCGTATTAGACGGGGGATGAACCGCTGAAGTCGACTCGGGCCACGAATCATATATCATGTACGAACCCGAGGGGCCGAGGCGATATCGTAATCGCCGTCCTTCTCTGCAAACAGTTTATATTTAAACTACCCATCCGTAGGGTTTAAAAAAATAAAGTCCAAAGTCCAAAAATAAAGTGAAGCATATGATGCATGAGCAACCAGAATGATCTTCAGGAGTTGGCCTTGATGATTGAAGCATAAGGATTGTCCATGCATTATCTTAGATAAAGAAGTATGCAGGGCCAAGATGGATGAGCATTGGATCAAGCCAAACTCAGTAAAGCGCAACAGTTGTGCAATACAGCTCAAGTGACGGTTAGGAGTTGGGTAATGGCTTTGCGAGCATGCCAATGAAGTGAGACAAGGTATAACGGTTATAAATTGTGTTTATAATCATATTAGAGTGTTCATAACCAGCAAGAACAGGTGCAGCACTGATATTATTTTTCAATGATATTGTAGTAATAAGTTCGTTGAGACTTGTAAAAGCAAAAGATTTTAGACTTATAAAACTTAAAAATAGAAAACTTATTTCAAAATTGATTTCAAGATATTAAAAGTAACCAAGACACTAGATTCCACTATTACACATGAATGAACGATACCAAATATGTTTCAAAACTCTAACTATCCTTTAAGTCCTTTATTTCTTAATTCACACATAATCAAACATATTCCCAAATATTAATTGTATTCCCTAAGAATAGACTATCAATCAATTAAACAAAGTATAATCTATCAAATTGAATCACAAGTAATTAAGAAAATTATGTGAACATTTAGAACTCCGCAAAAGCGGTCATTGAATGAATTATAATTTGTAAATTAGAGAAAATAAAATTGTTACCAATCATTCATGCATAGATAGATTCATCGATTGCCTTGGTTGCGCGAGAATTAGCTCACCATCATGGAAACACGCTCAAAATTCATTTTTATTGCTCAAAGGGTGTTTACAAAGATGAAATGGGAGAAACAATGATAAAACAGTGATTTTCTTTTCTCTCCCAAAAAACTCTCCCAAATGTGCCCTCTAGCTCTCTATTTATACACACAAATACACATCACTCAAATATATTCTTCCATAACTCCAAAATCTTCTTCTTTTTAATTTAAAATATCTTCAGAATTTTTCCTTCTCTTTATTCTATATATTTCTTTACTAAACCCATATCTCCTTTAATTCGCAGAATAAAATCCAAGATAAAATCTTCTAAGGATATATTTCTTGTTTAATACAAGATAACTTCCTTTTTCTTCAAACTTCATGTTTGTAAGGCAAGAAGATATTTTTATCTTAAAGATAATAAATCCTTTACCGTTGAAACCAAATTTCCCGCCAATTTTTTCTTTTCGAATCAAGGAAGAAGATGGAGCCCCCTTAACCAGTAATGGGGTGCGATTAGCAGTTGGTTCCCTGGGGTGCCCCTTATCCAAAACTGAGAGTCCGAATAACATGTGTCATCTGGGTTCCTATACCAACTTTTCGAGCCGAACTTTCTGAAAATGTTTATTTTCCAAAAATACCTACAAACACATAAAACACCATAATAAGTAGAAAATCAAGTACCAACAATACTGAAAATTGAGGACAATTTGGTCACAAAAATGTGTCTATCAGGCACCAATTGGCGTGACAACACAAAAGGTGGCAGTTGATGTTGGCGGTTATGGAACCTACTTGGACACTTGGTTGTCCAAGGCTTGTGCAAACAGTTGCACAAAAGTTTTGGCCTGATCCTAGTAGTATAAATAGTCTAGGAATCAATAATGTTGGTGTTGTTCAATTGAGAGAAGAACTACTGATTGTAGAGAGTGTTGGGCTTTCACCAAGAGGGTGAATGACTTGTTTTGGTCCATGTGATGGCCAAGTTTTGTAACCTTCCTTTAGTGCCATAAAATGAGTTTCTTGTAGTATACCTTTGTGTTATGATGTTGCTGATTTGTGTGAGTTAATGAATTGGTTTGATGCATGGAAAAGCTTTTATGCTTATGGGGGCATAAAGAGTTAGATATAAAAGAATATGAACATTTCCGTTGCATATTTCCTTATGAGTGAAGGCAGATGCATACTTTGATGCAAGTATGCAAGGATGAGTACTTGCGGGTGAAGTTGATTCAACTGAAAGTATTGCCTGTCATGTTCCATGGAAAATTTTAGGTGATTAAATGGGCATGTGACAGCATGTACCAGAGACGTGTTTAGGGACACAGTTCTTGAATTTTCTCTCTTTTACTCAAGATGGTGTCATTTGTTTGTCGAATTCTGTAAAGAATTATTTGGGATTCGCTAGTATGGAGACTAGAAGAAGTTTTTCTTGTGTGGAAAGATCAATTGGAATGAACGTTGAATCTTGAAGTAGCAACAAGCTATAAAAGTTTATGACAAAGGTGTCAAAATTACTGCCCAAAGTGTTAGAAGAACATGCGAGAATCATTGGAAACCGGGTTTTCAAGTGATTGCATGAAAAAACTAAAGAGTATGTTGAATTCTATGGTGCAATTCAGAAGTTTAAGTCCATGTTTCTCATAAGTATGCGAAGATTATGCATTTGGAATGCATATATTCATAGTTTATCAGTAGCGAGTACATTGCGTGTTGTAATGGGAATTTTGCGAAAATTCCTGAATGCAAAGATGTTGTTGGCCTTTGCAGTGGAAAAGAAGATATAGAACCTGTCTATGCAATAGAACTTAAGGTATCTCATTGTATCCAGTTTGATGGAAGATTAAAATTATCTCTCTTGAATGCACGTACCTTGGTGGTAATGCAAAGTATGGTTGTCAACCAGCATTTTTGTGGCAATGTGATGCCATGAAAGAAGAATTGGATGTCCAATTCTTATCTAGCATAAAACTTATGGAAAGGATGAAGAAAGGAACGTAAGTTAGGAAAAAACGATACACCACGGTCTTACGTTTACAAAGATTTCATCATTGATGCTAGATGCGCACAAGGAGTTTGCTTGCATTTGGTTTATTAGTGGGATAAATTTTCTTGGACAAGGGTGTCCAAAGACCTGCATATCCACATAACCACAAGCAGATGTTCTTTTCGACTGCCAATCAACAGTTGTTGCTACTGGAGTAGATTTTGTAGAAGGGGAAAGACAAGAGTAACCAGATGTCCATGGGGATTGAAAATGAGTTCCAAGTTTGAAGAAGAATGCGGCATTTTTTCTTCATGGAACATAGGCAGTGGCGCCTCATTTGCAAGGATTATGGCCTTGTTAAGACTATCCAAGGGATTTGTCTGCAAAATTTATTGAGTAATATGACTTGCTGAGCTCCATGTTGATGCACAGCATCACCAAGCTAAGTCCAATTCAATTGTGAAAAGGTGCACAAGTTTGTGTCAAAATGTTGATGTTAATTGACATATCTTAACCGTCGAGAACAAGTGTGGCTAACAGACAGTAAAATAGGTAGCAGTTGAAGAAGCTTGGTTGTGGTTAGGATAATTGATGGTAGTGGTGATGCATAAAGATGGCATGAGGCCATTCTTGAAGAAATCTTCAAGAAATCTAAAGCAACATGATAGCCTCAGTTTGAAGGAGTATTCAACTAAGTGTCAATTATATGGTGCTTCGTTATGGGAGTTGCATAAGAACGTTGATAGTTGGAAGAGTGCATGTGGCAAAGTTGTTAGAGCACTGCTCGGTCGAACTAGCAAGCGTTGATATCTCAAGCTTGTTTTCCAAGTTTAGTTTCCAAAACTATAAGTCTTGATTTCTAGTCTACTTATAGCTAAGTCTCAGATTATGATAGAACGTGTAGTTGAGCTTTAGACTTCACGGCGTTCATCGATTAAAGACGAAGCACTACTAAGGGGAGCTTGTGGAACTTCATAAACAAAAGTTAAGTGGAGACTTGAACTCATCTACCACTCAAAATTCTATCTACTTTATCTCTTATTTGAGACAAAAGTCTTATAGCTATATAGACTTCAATTATACACATCTGGTATTTCGAGCTGAGTTTAACTCGCTTACATATTTCTCGAAATATGTGTTGGTAAGATTTCGCTTTAACCAAGTTCATCTTATATTCTTGACGAAAGTCAAAATATGATCATGTGAAAATCACCTGGTAACATCTTATATGATTTGTGTGAGACAGTCATTTGGTGTAGACTCAAAATATTTCGTGTTGATCATTTGATCACTTGAAAATTGCTTTGAAGCTAATAGTTTATGTGAGACAACTATTCCCGTCTTCTAAGAATGTTTCAATGATTGAAATGGGAGTTTAGAACAATTAACCATTAATTGGATATAGCATAGTATGCGTACTTGTATGCTAACTGTTGCAAGTTATTCCAAGTCCGGGAACCATAGTATGCATACAAGTATGTGTACTGGTTGGTTAGTTTAAATCCGGGAAATTAATATGCATACCCGTATGCGTACCGGCGTAAGTTCAAGTCCGGGAATTCACTGAGTTTGGTGGTGTACGACAGTATGATCACCCGTTCGTGTACTGGCGAACCCAGACCAAGTCCGACTACTTAGGTATGCGTACCTGTTTGCATACTTGAGTAGGTTATGTTCTAAAATCGGTTTGTTCATGAACTAATACATTTATAAATTAAGGAATGCAGTCTTTTTCAAACCGTGGCTATAATGTTCATTAATTGATTCGAGTGAATCAAAATCGATTTTGCTTCAATTGTGTCGTGTATACTTCTATGAGAATATAAACAATTGAACAACTCTAGAACTAGTTTCATTTGAGTCATTTGAACTAGTTGTGACTAAGATGAACAAGGTTGATATTAAAGTGTTCATATGGATAACTTCGGTAAAAAAATTAAGGGATTTCTGAAAGCGAGAATAAAAAAAAGGATAGGTGCAGAGACTCAATGGAAGTTGTTCTAATGAATGGAGTTGACTGCGTTGGTAGATAACTCCTTATATTCAATTTTAATTTAAACTCCATAAAGAACGAGGGATAAACCTACGATACGTACTGAAATATCAAAGATTCTATTAATGTCGCCCTAAAAAAAATTACATAAAAAAAGGAATAATTTTTGTTAATCTATTCCAAGTTGAAAGAAGAATCGAATATTCAGTCATCAAACAATTCACTCCATAGTTTGATATATCTTTTGACGAACTGATTAATCGGACGAGAATAAAGATGGAGTCTCGTTCTACATGTCAATATCAATACAAACAACAATGAAATTTATAGTAAACTATTGTTGAACTAACAAGGTGTACACGTTTAATTAGGCATGGTTACTCATATCTAAATGAAGTCACTTTTCATTTGTGTGTAACAAGCTAAGTTCGATCTAACGGTTGAAAGATGTTAGCATGAGTCTAATCAGGTTTTCATCTAACGGTGAATATTGAATGCTTTGTTACCAAGGTAGCATTGATTGCAAACCGTGATTTGAAGACTATATAAATAAGAACTCTAGCAACTGGGAAACCTAATCCCCACACATCATGTGTGATATTAATTGCGACTATAGTCGATTCTCCTTTAACCTAGGTGTTAGAGCATTGCTCGGTTGAACCCACCCAGCCTTGGTATGTCAAGTTTGGTTGTCATATTTTAGTGAATCAGAACTCATGTTAAGAGTCGCTTGATTATGTACTAGAGTCAACTTCGTATAGTTTAGCTTGAAAGTATTAGGATATGAGACATTACAAGTATTGTGAAGTATTGAAGATGTGAAGAAGCAAGGAGATACAACGACAACAATCATCCTTCCACTTTAGGTTAGTAATATTTGACTTGAATTATTTCATTCCCTAACATATCTTTCAAGTCGTGTATACTGAAAACATACCTGCGAAGCATATTTGAACTCTAGATAGACATATTATTAAGGAATACAATACGAGGTTTACTGCTTAACCATTAAAATTTGTAGATAAGACATCGCCATAATCATCTGAATGCCATTGTGATTATGTATGGGTATGGGGTGAGGATTTCATCCTAGGGAACAATGTTTACATGTGTTCTAAGGAAGTAAGTTCATAAACTTGTTTGTGGACCGAAAAGGAAATTGCCAGGTGTTATTGGTTTTGTTATTCATTGCTTATCTTATGAACAACCAATATGTGTGATAGAGTATAACTGCTCACAACTTGTTGTGTTCTTGGTAGAACTATTCACAAAGACCTGACTTATGTATTGGTATAACTTTTATTAGTAAAACCGATCTTAAGTAATCACCTGTGGTATGATCGGATTTTGTATGTCTGGCCAATTAAAAGGAAAGGGGAACCAATCCTTGTAAGGGGTGCAGTACATCAAATGGAACCGATCCTTGTATGTGGTGCAGCAAGGTTTATAGCAGAATTGGGAACCGATCCTATGGACATGTGCAACACATATAAGTTAGATACCATATATATGTGGGGAATCGATCCTAGTACCTAGTCAACCGAATTTTTGGAAAGCTAGTGTGACTATGCACAATACTCACATGAAGGTAGAACAGAAACTTGTTTTGGTAGAACCGTAAACCCATGATTGTGATTGAATGTTGGTTTGATCAATCACATAGTTCTTAAAAGTAAGATGAACCAATTCCAAACTTGTTTGGAAGTGTGGAAAATCGGTTTCAAGGTTGTAAGTGTGAAAGAGAACTTACAAAGTTAATATGTCGACAAACTTTGAACACGTGATGTGAATGTTTATTTCTTTAATTGTTCAAAGATATTCCTTAACGGATAAGGGAAGAGAATCCCAGGATCGAAACATCAGTAAGTTAAGAATCTTTTAATTAAGGTTATTAATTTCATTTTGTAGGAAAATTACAGAATTAGTAATGTGCATTTACTAATTAGATTTTCCAAGAGATTTCGATCGTTATTTTTGGACAGAGCATTTCCAGGAATTATGAAAACCGAATCTGGCTTTTATGAATATCTTGAGAATATTTTCGGTTTTGGAAATCCTTGGTGCCCAAACTTCCTTGTCTATAAATACTCGAAGTTTTCCTTTCTAGCAAACCAATCCTTTATAACAACAGATTTACTCTTTTGTTGTTATTACTGGTGTAGCCGCCTATTCGGAGAGGAGAGTAACCCAATTAGGCGAAATATCTTACGGCCGCTCAGTTTAAAGTCTTCTTTGGGATTGAGAAGCTCTAGCGTGTACCGTTGGTGGGAAACTATATAATTGGGGTTTATCTTTTGTTTTCGATTGATTTGATTGACTAACGGTGGTTGAAATATGATTGCATCTAGTTTGTTTATTCTTGAGAATCTTCTCTTCTGATATAAGATTTACTCAAACTAGTTCAGAGTTTCGACAGGGATCTTTAGACTGTTGTTAGTTCTAAAAACGATCTTGTGATAATCCATTGTTAACAGACTCCGTTCTATGTGTGATTGATATTGAAGATCTGACTTGGGTTTTATAATCTTTGGTGTGCACAATACTTGTTTCGGTAAAAGAGGATCCAATTGATAATCGGTTTATCCTTGTGGTAGATTGGATTGATTAATTGAGTAGATCGGCATCAACACGATTCTTCGGATTAAAGGTGTTGTTGGCTTAATCTTAATCGATTACCTTTGGGTGATTGAATATAAGTTAGATCTAAGGACCTGAAGAAGGAGTTTATGTTGAGATAAACGGAAGAGCCTTTGTCCAACTCATATCACTTGGTTGAATAGAGTTGATACCAAACAGATTTGTTGTTCCTTTACTGTTTGGAATACGAACCAAAGTAATTGTTCCAAGTACGTGACTTATTATAAGTTGGAGGCGTGGGAATACAGAAGGAACTGGGTGAACTATAGAGTTAGTTACTTGGTCTCAACTATACGAAGTTAGTATAATTTTGTGTAGAGGATTAATCCTGAGAGTATTCAATTCTGGACTAGGTCCCGGGGTTTTTCTGCATTTGTGATTTCCTCTTTAACAAAATCTTGTTGTGTCATTTACTTTTATATTTCGCATTATAATTGTTTTATTATAATTAAAGTAAATTACACAAATGTTAATTCCTATTTACTTGATAAGCACTCCTATTGTGTTTGGTTAAGTCCGAACCTTTGTATCAAGTAAACATACTTCGTTGTTGTATTTTCTCGATCTCATATCCATAGACGATCACACGAAGTGTGAACCGATTGATTGTATTGTCTCGACTCAGTCCATAGATAATCACTTTCGGAGAAAGGACTTATAGGTAGGAAAAGTTTTAGCTTGAGGTATATTTGGGTAACCTCGCCTTTTCAGTTGGTATCAGAGCAGGAAAACACGAAAAGATCTAACAATCTGTGTTTGGTGCGATCCAACCTATAAGAATGAATCCAAAGTCTGATTCAATTAACGTAGTTACAGGATTTGATTACTTTATAAGATCGTGGTGGAAATCACGTATGAAGTATGTAATACTCCTATTCCTAAATCTGTTAGGAATCATGCTTATGTATGTCTTGAGTGATTTACATGTTCCTGTGATTAACATAGGATTATATGTCATTTTGTTGAGTAACAATGATATTAATGCCTACGTAGCAGGTTGTATCTTGAAAATGCATAAGATTTCTCTTATGATTTTTGTGCACCATGGATATTGTGTTCCTATTAAATCTGGAACCTTAAATATACTTTGGTCGGACTACCAAAGTATATACGTGTACATTTTCAGATATAATTATGTCAATGTTTCGCCCTATAGGATGCAATATTGGATAATATATATTCATTCAAGGAATAAGTTTTCAGTTAAATTTTTTATTAACAATGGATTGCTTCATGCACCTCACAACTGTTTTAATGAAGCAAGTGATCTTTTGAAATATTATATTATTTTTTATTCTGATGATATTAACAAATATCATATTTTTTTCAATTTTTTCTCTGCATACTCTAGTAAATTCTTGAATAAATTTCAAGTGATATTATCATACTCTGGTAATAATAGAGTAGACAGATGTTTGTACAAAAACATGGAATCAACCCAGATTAAAGATCCAGTCCATTGAAAACCGGTTTTCCAAAAGAAAGACCTAGATGAAAAATCGGAATTGTTTCCCCACAAGCCCCAATTTCCGATTTTGAGTGTATTTCCTAAAACCAGTTATTTCCAGTTTTTGTTGTCAAGTCTTCCTATAAAAGATAATCTCTTACTATGTATTCGAACACATTGGGGAAGATTGCTCAAAATCGTAACTAGGTATTTTCATATTTTCACAAGTATGAGAAGAAGGAAATCAAGAACTAATTCCAGTAATAAACGGATCAGAATTAAAGATATGGATGAAATCATATTTCCTAACAGTATTGATAACAAGCATTAACTTACCAGGTTCGTTGACAACTCTTGTTTTAGGAAGTATGAAACACTGAAGGGAATGGATTTCACGACTGAAAAGGAGTTTAATCCTGATGTATGAAATAAGGACTATGTAAAGTTTGTTCAAGAGAGGAACTGGGAAAATCTTTTCGATCTTGAAGAGTATTCACCTGATATGGTAAGAGTTTTCTATGCCAATATTCATAATATTGATCACAAAAAACTTAGCTTTGTGACCCTTGTTGGTAGAGAAATCTGTTATGTTGATCGAAAGACTATTTCTAATGCTATTAAGTACAGTAAGGAAAGTAATCACATGATTACCGGAGTTGAAATTGATCACGATACCATTTCAACATATCTTATTGGAAAGAAGGCAACATGGAAAAATGACAGACTACCAATGAAGAATATACCCCTTCATCTTAGGGTTTTCGGTAAACTTGCTTTAGCAACCATTTTTGCAAGTACAAGAGATAAATCAGTCTGGGATAAGACGTTTGCAGAATTTATCTACTTTCTGCTAAACGAAGATACTCAAATAGATCTTTGCGGCATCATTGTTAGTCAAATGATCAAGATATCAGATTCTATCTCATCTTCTGGTATCAAGAGGAATCTCGATTTTCGTGTGCATCATTACCAAAATCTGCGAATCAGTCGGAGTAGAAGATTTTAAACATAGATTGAGCATTAATGCTATGACTAACAAGATTATAAGTCAAATGTATGGGATACAGACCCACTATGATGTTGTTGGAAGAATTTCACCAAATTATTACAAGAAGATGCTTCTTACTCACCTTGAAAGCGTAGGTAAACAACTTGACTGTGGGCTTTACTGCTCGAAAAAACATAGAAACTCTTAAAGGAATTCATAATTTTGAATCAGAGTTTTGGGATCAGGAATCAAAAATCGAAGAAGAGCGACAAAAAGCACTTGGTATCAAGGAATGTTCTTCTCGAGAAATAAAAGAAGATTAAATCTCTTCTAGAAAAATAGACAGTAGCTTTGATTTATTTCAGTAAAGTCTATTATGAATAAAACTATCTTATTATGAATAAAATTATTTGATTAAATATTTTTCTTGTGCTAATTTTCGGTTTACATAGCCTGTGCTTAATTGCTTTTATCTTATTGCAATGTATGTTTTTGCTATGTTTGATTTCGGTTTTACTACCTTAATATTTGATCTCATATATTATGAACCCTTATGATTTGGGTGACTTTTTGATTTAGCGGGATTAAGTTCTAGCCCTAGTAGGTAGGATTTATCACAGGATCATGAGGGGTTCTGATAGAAACAATATGTGAAAAAGTCAAAATATGTTGAATCGGTTTTGGTTCAGCATAAAAGCATATGTGTTTCAACGGTTTTCAACTTTTGCTTGCAATTGTTAAAACCGGTTTTCAACCTTTCTTTGGTAAAGGTTGAGGTGTGTTGTTATTCTTTTGTTTATGCATAAGGATGACAACGTGGTGATATTTCGATATCAATTCTCCCTGGACGAAGATGCTATCATATTGGATAATTGGATGCGAAATTTGAGGTAACAATATTGTTAGTTAATTGTTTTCCTGTTTAAGAAAAGACTGAGTTTATATTATATATATTTGTTGCTTTTGCTTAACAAAATTTCGGTTCAATTGATATTTATTCCATGATATGTGTGTGGATGTGTGTTTCAATTGGTTCCGGTTAAGAAAAACTATTGTTATCTTGCTTTATTGTGTGATATCAATTGTTTAGGTTTTCCAAATTTCGGTACAGTTGATGTGTGTGTGATTCAATTGGTTTCGGTTAAGAAAAACCATTGTTATCTTGCTTTTGTATGGTATCAATTGTTTAGGCTTACAAAATTACGGTGCAATTGCGGTGCTTTTAATGTCTATGTTGTTTCAATTGCTTCCGGTTGAGGTGAATAATTATGAAAGTTGATTTATTTTGGTTTTTATGAATTATTTATGGCTTAATGAAATAATTTGTGTACGGGATGAGTTGTTTAGTCCAATTCAATTCCGGATAAGAAGCTAAGTCTCTGATCTTAGTTTGTCTTATCAAAGTGAGGTTTCGGTTATTCAAGTCTAATCGAATGCCTAAACAATGAATGCTAGTTAACTAACCTAGTACTTGACTTGTTTAAAATTGAAAGGTCTAAGTTTATGGATAATTAGAACCTGATGAGAAAAATGGATTTTATCTTTATTTTGGTCTTATCGAATTAAGCGGTTGTTTTTGAAAAATCGGTTTAGCAAAGGGACTACTGCGCTTAGTTGTTTTTGGTTTTCTAAACTAAATTGGAAAAAAAAAATCGGACAATTGTTTCCTTGGTAACATATCAAAATAAGACTACTTGTAGTTTCGGTTATTATATTGGTTATCAGAACGTGATGTGTGGAACCCTCGTGCCTAACTCTACAGGTTTGCAAGTCTATTCTGAGATTTGTAAGATTATTTTCGTGTTTTCCTTTATTTCTTCGTTTCTTTGTCATTTTTGTGACAAAAAGGGGGATAAATATACGGAGTAAATAGGTGATGCTTGCATTGATTTTATATTGATTGGCATCGCTAGGAAAAAGAACATTGGTACTTGAATGTTTTATCTAACGAAAGAGTGAAAGCACAGATTAAGGGGGAGTAACATGTCATATAAATTGGTATAACAAAGACGTGTGGATTGAATGTCTACATATCAATCAAGTACATATCAATTTCAAGGATTGAATGTAAGCAGTTTTACTGTGTTGTTGAATCGGGAATCTAGCGGATTGTAATGAATTATTGTAATTTTTTTTATCCATATGATGTAAGAGTTTTGTCACTAAAATTGAAAAGGGGGGAGATTGTTGGAGAATTGCTCGATTGAACCCACCAAGCGTTGGTATGTCATGTTTGGTTGTCATATTATAGTGAATCAAAACTCATGTTAAGAGTCGATTATGTACTAGAGTCAACTTCGTATAGGTTAGCGTGAAAGCATTAGGATATGAGACATTACAAGTATTGCGAAGTCTTAAAGATGTGAAGAAGCAAGGAGCTACAACGACAACAATCATCCTTCCACTTGAGGTTAGTGATATTTGACTTGAATTGTTCATTCCCTAACATATCTTTCAAGTCGTGCATATTGAAAACATAATTGCAAAGCATATTTGAACTCTAGATAGACATAGTATTAAGGAATACAATACGAGGTTTATTTCTTAGCCATTAAACTTTGTAGATAAGACATCGCCATAATCATTTGAATGCTATTGTGATTATGTATGGGTATGAGGTGAGGATTTCATCCTAGGGAACAATGTTTACATGTGTTCTAAAGAAGTAAGTTCATAAACTTGTTTGTGGAACGAAAAGTAAATTGCCATGTGTTATTGGTTTTGTTATGCATTGCTTATCTTATGAACAACCAATATGTGTGATAGAGTATAACCGCTCACAACTTGTTGTGTTCTTGGTAGAACTATTAACAAAGACCTGACTTATGTATTGGTATAATTTTTATTAGTAAAACCGATCTTAAGTAATCACCTGTGGTATGATCGGATTTTGTACGTCTGACCAATTAAAAGGAAAGAGGAAACGATCCTTGTAAGGGGTGCAGTACATCAAAGGGAACCGAGCCTTGTATGGGGTGCAGCAAGGTTTATGCAGAAAGGGGAACCGATCCTATGGACATGTGCAACACGTTTTCAGGCAAAGGGGAACCGATCTTATAGACATGTGCAACACATATAAGTTAGATACCATATATATGTGGGGAAACGATCCTAGTACCTAATCAACCGATTTATTGGAAAGCTAGTGTGACTATGCACATTACTCATATGGAGGTAGAACCGAAACTTGTTTTGGTAGAACCGTAAACCCATGATTATGATTGAATTTTGGTTTAATCAATCACATAGTTCTTAAAAGTAAGATGAACCAATTCTAAACTTGTTTGGAAGTGTGGCAAATCGGTTTCAAGGTTGTAAGTGTGAAAGAGAACTTACAAAGTTAAGATGTCGACAAACTTTGAACACGTGATGTGAATGTTTATTTCTTTAATTGTTCAAAGATATTCCTTAACGGATAAGGGAAGAGAATCCCAGGATCGAAACATCAGTAAGTTAAGAATCTTTTAATTAAGGTTATTAATTTCATTTTGTAGGAAAATTACAGAATTAGTAATGTGCATTTACTAATTAGATTTTCCAAGAGATTTCGATCGTTATTTTTGGACAGAGCATTTCCAGGAATTATGAAAACCGAATCTGGCTTTTATGAATATCTTGAGAATATTTTCGGTTTTGGAAATCCTTGGTGCCCAAACTTCCTTGTCTATAAATACTCGAAGTTTTCCTTTCTAGCAAACCAATCCTTTATAACAACAGATTTACTGTTTTGTTGTTGTTACTGGTGTAGCCGCCTATTCGAAGAGGAGACTAACCCAATTAGGAGAAATATCTTACGCGCGCTCAGTTTAAAGTCTTATTTTGGATTGAGAAGCTCTAGCGTGTACCGTTGGTGGGAAACTTGATAATTGCGGTTTATCTTTTCTTTTCGATTGATTTGATTGACTAACGGTGGTTGAAATATGATTGCACCTATTTTGTTTATTCTTGAGAATCTTCTCTTCTGATATAAAATTCACTCAAACTAGTTCAGAGTTTCGACAGGGATCTTTAGACTGTTGTTAGTTCGAAAGACGATCTTGTGATAATCCATTGTTAACAGACTCCTTTTTATGCGTGATTGATCACAAGAGATTCAAGTGATTGTGTGCAGGTTTTTATTGAAGATTTAAGAAGATTTGAAGACAAAGAAGATATTGAAGATCTGACTTGGGTTTTATAATCTTTGGTGTGCACAATACTTGTTTCGGTAAAAGAGAATCCAATTGATAATCGATTTATCCTTATGGTAGATTGGATTGATTAATTGAGTAGATCGGCATCAACACGATTCTTCGGATTAAAGGTGTTGTTGGCTTAATCTTAATCGATTACCTTTGGGTGATTGAATATGAAATAGATCTAAGGACCTGGCGAAGGAGTTTATGTTGAGATAAACGGAAGAGCCTTTGTCCGACTCATATCACTTGGTTGAATAGAGTTGATACCAAACAGATTTGTTGTTCCTTTACTGTTTGGAATATGAACCAAAGGAATTGTTCCAAGTACGTGACTTATATATAAGTTGGAGGCGTGGGAATACAGAAGGAACTAGGTGAACTATAGGGTTAGTTACTTGGTCTCAACTATACGAAGTTAGTGTAATTTTGTGTAGCGGCTTAATCCTGAGAGTATTCAATTCTGGACTATTGTGAGTTGATTGATATTGTGAGTTGATTGATATTCTGGACTTAATCCGATAGGCAAGATAAAAAGTAGTCACACACATCTTCGTCTCATCGTTTGTGATTCCACAATATATTGTTTGGCTACCATACGAAGATTATTGTGAGTTGATTGATATTACTAGGTTGTTCTTCAGGAATATAAGTCCGGTGTATCAATTGGTTCTTGTTCACCTTGATTTATCTAAAGACGGAACAAAACTCATAGGTATTTCTGTGGGAGACAGATTCATCTATTCAATAGACTTTTCTGTGTGATACATATTTGTTTATCAAGTCTTCGACTTTGGGTCTTAGCAACTCTCAGTTGTGGGTAAGATAAGTTAAGGGAATCAAGTGCGTAGAGTCCTGCTGGGATTCAGAGGCGTAAGGAACGCGACTGTACCTTGATCAGTGTGAGATTGGTTAGGGCTCAACTACATTCCAGTCTAAAGTTAACTTGCAGTAGGCTAGTGTCTGTAGCGGCTTAATAAAATGTGGTGTTCAAATCTGGACGAGGTCCCGGGGTTTTTCTGCATTTGCGGTTTTCTCGTTAACAAAACTTCTGGTGTCTGTGTTTTTTTTCGCATTATATTTGTTTATATAATTGAAATATCACATGTTGTGCGTAAGTTCAATCAATTGTGAATCCTACCATTGGTTGTTGATTGAATTGATTGACACTTGGATATTGGTTTTTGATACCTTTCAAGTTGTTTCTTATATTAATCAGTCTCACGAATTTCTATCTGTTTGATTTGCTGATTACGTTAAGAAACAGAGATATAACTCTTGGATATTTCTTGATCGAACTCGCTTTATTAGTTGGTGTTCTTAGAATTATATTGGAGTTAGTCCATACATATTTCCTAAACGAAATATTGGGTGTGGTTGTTAGAACCCCTCTTTTTCAATTGGTATCAGAGCAGGCAAACACGTTTAAGACCTCATAAGTCTGTGTTTGTAGCAATCTGACTTTATGGACAGCTATGCTATCTTAATAAATGCACCACCAGATCCAGGGATTCCAGAATTCTCTTCCATGACTGATTTAATAAAATTTGTAGAAGAAATTCCATATAAACCTCCACCAGGTTTAAAATCCCTTGAAGTGTTTTCATGGCTTGAAAAAAGGCATGAGAGCTTATCCCTTGATGTTGAGTTATATCTCCAGAGAGAGCAAGATTCTCTTGATAAATCAAGTTATGATGAATAATTTTCATGTTGAGGTTGATATTGATCTTCTTATTAGTAAGGATAATCCTTCTCTTTTCAGTGTCCCAGACAAACTGGATATAATACAAAAAGTATCTGAACCTCATCTATCAGTCAGTTTCATCTCTGAATTTGACTCAGTTCATCAGTCAAACTCAGATACACCTTCTCAAGATAATGGTATTGTCCTCTCTTGTGAGAAAGTAAGGATGTCTCTTTTTATCAAAAGAGTTTCCCTGTGCAGTACTGAACATCATCTGCAGAGACTGTATGTTATAAGTTGTAAATGAAGATATCATGAATATAAATTATTTTGTGATCTTTTTATGTTCTTTGAAAAACTTGTAAAAACTGTCCCTTGGGTTTCTCTCAATATTGTAAGATGTAAGAGTAGTTGGAAAGAAAATCTGTCTTGGTGTCATGGTGTGCAAGGATGGTTCTCTCTTATGTTCACAATGAGATGCTCATTGAAGAGTTGTTGAGCTTTTCTCCAATTTTATTTTCCATAGTTTGTTTAATAAAAATATGATGTTTCAAAACAAACGATTCCATGTCGCACATGTACGGTTCACGTACCCTGATATCATAACCATTACGTGTTTGAACCGCATTCCAGAACACATTTTGACGGTTCAAATATCACCATGTGACATATAAAAGATGAAGATCTCACTTCGTTCTTTTCACCTTTTCTTTCCTACAGTTCGAGTACGAAAAAGAAAACCCAAGAGTTTGTAAACTCTGAATCACTATAATCTCAATCTTTTAGGGTGTTCTGTGTACCTTTGTGTTAACAACTGGAAATAATTTTATGGTATTGTATTTGATTCTTTATATTCTCTGGTTCTGGAGATTCACCATTAACGACACTTCACGTACTTGCAAAGTTCTTCATCATTCTTTGGTTTCTAAGGATCCTAGGAAAAGATTGAATCGCGGTGAGAGTTCGGGTACTAATGTTAGTTCAAATAGGAGGATGGTTGAATTTGATTATGATGATTTTGGTGTAGTCGTTCAACAACCATACTTTGATGCTAGTCGTCGAATTAGTTTTATCAACTTTTCTGCCAGGGAAAAATACAATAAACTCTATAGTGGTAATTTTGTCATGCAAAGGGCATATGGTCGGTCGGTTCAGGAACCATATTTTCACATGTTCATGAACCAGTTTGACTGGGGTGACATTCGTAAGGGTTTGGGGGAATCATATCCTGAGATGACCTGTGAATTTTATGTTAATCTTCATGCACCCAACAAGACCAACTGATGTTTTAAGAAAATAATCAAAGGAACAATGTTTGAGCTTAACCGTGGTGTTATAGTTGAGTTATTAAACTTGCCTCTACATCATTCTTTTGATGTTCCTTAACCACAAGGTTAAAGACCAAATAAGAAACAGTTGTTTGAACTGCTTTTAGGAAAGAATGTTCCATGTACAAGAAGTAAACTTCCTGTGGACAACATAAGCTTTCATTTGAAGATTTTTGGTAAGCTGGTTGTGGCTAACTTAATTCCCAGTACGCTCGACAAAAATCTTTGGAGCAAAACTTTGGTTGAGTTGGTTTACCATCTTGTTTCTGGTGAAGAGGTTGATTTATATGAATTAATTGTTCGTCAAATGATTCACATGGTTTCACAAAATAAAAACCCTCGTTTTCCATGCCTCATCAACCGAATATATAGTCAATTTAATATTGCTCAGCTTGGAACTTGTGTTGGTACTCCATCTCTCTTGAGCCAGACAGACTTAACAAAATGAAGAAACATGTCAATCCTGAAGTTGCTCTTCTTCTTCAAAAGAATGAATGCTTGGAGCGACAGTTGGCTCATGTTGTGACGGTTCATCCAGACTTAGCTGAACCGATATCTAAGATTGCTGAGGACTTTTATCGCGATCTGGATTAGTGTTTTTTTCTTCATTTTGTTATGTCAAGTTCAAACTCTTTCTTATGTTATTTATGTTGAACTTCTTATGTTGAACTTATTAAAACTGTTATTTTTTTAATGGTTGTAATAATTTATCCTTGAATGATTTTGTCTTTCAATCAAACTGCTAAATTTGTTAAATCCATAAGAAGTTTAGCTGAATATATGTCAAAAGTTAATCTATTATATGTCATTATGAAAATATTGATGGAAAATCGAATGAACTTTTGAAGACAAAGATTAATTCTATGATATCATTGAAAATAGAATGAATCTTTGAATATTCAGCAGTATTGATCTTTCACTGATCCACTTCTGTGTAAGTACTGTGCGGCTCCGTAAGTTCTCTTATGTTGAGAATTTACGATTAAATTAATCATGGGTTCTCTTATGGTTAAATTAATTGAGTTTTCTGAATACAAATTCATGTTTCATGTAATTTGTAAATGTCCAAAGAAATCCTTCTTTTCTTTTAAAAGTAAGGTCGTTCTTGTTGTTCTTTCGGGAATGACATTTTATGGGGAGAGTTCTTAATTGAACTTGTGCTTAATTTCCAAATCTTTGTGGGGAGTGTGGCTGTGGAATATTATAGGAGTTATCTTGTATCTTTATAAACTCCTTGATAAATACACTAAGTTTCGACTATGTGAAATCATCCAAACAAAGTTGATATGTTCTCTTTTAGTCATGAAGTATCTCTATAAGAATTTCATTATGATCCCACTAGTTTTCGTACCTTTCCCAATTTATATTGACAAAAAAGTGGAGAATTATTGTGTAGTTCACATTGTAAATACATATGGTTTACGTATCATTATGTGAGGGAGAGTGGTTTTCATTGTGAGATTAAGTGTTGACTAAGGGGAAGTGAGACATATCACCATAGTATTGTTGTCAAAGTTGTGATATAATTGGACTTTGATGTTGTGTAATAATACTATGACACTGTACAACAATGATTGAGAGATACTATTTTCTCATTGTTATAGTTACGGATCTTCAACAGCTATGATACTGAGTTGAACACGTCCAGAATCAATGGAGTACTTGGAAGTGATGAAGATTTCGAGTAATTTTGAAGAACCAAGGAAACAAGCATTTGGATGAGAGTCTACGAAGTTTATTTATTTTTTAATCCATATTATTGATAATTTTATTGACAAAGGGGGAGATTGTTAGAGCAGTGCTCGGTCGAACTCGCAAGTGTTGCTATCTCAAGCTTGTTTGTCAAGTTTGCCAAGTTCGCGTACGTAGTCCGCGTATTTTCGGAGGTTCTCATCCCGAGAATTTCTGCTGGAGTTTGTGAATTGAAAACAAACTTATTCCGGGTACTTAAGTCCGCGTACTTAAGTTGGTTATTTTCTAAAAACGATTATTCGTGAACTTAAACTTATATAAACTAAGGAATGCAAGTTTGCAAACCGTGGATATAAAGTTGATGAATCGGTTCGAGTGAATCAAATCGCTTTTGTTTCAATTGTGTCTATTATAAAGATCTAAGCAATTGAACAACTCTCTAACTAGTTCATTTGAGTCATTCGAACTAGTTGTGGTAAAGAATAATATGGTAGATATGAAAGTGCTCATATGGCTAACCATTTGGTTACTACTGTTGAACCAACTAGATGTACATGTTTGGGTACGGTTACAAAAACGTAAGTAAACTTGCATTTAATTTGTGTGTAACAAGCTAAGTTTCGATCTAACGATTGAAAGATATTAGCTTGAATCTAATCAGGTTTTTCATCTAACGGTGAATATTGAATGCTTTGTTACTAAGATACATTGATTGCAAACCCTGATTTGAAAGACTATATAAGGGAGAACTCTAGCAACTGGGAAACCTAATCCCCACACCTCCTGTGTGATACTAGTTGTATTAGCTAGATGATGTTGTTTTTAAGTGGTAAATAAAGTTCGTTCAACTCGGACTTGTGTAGACTCAATTTCAGACTTAATAATAGAAAACAATAAAAATAAAGAAAATATATACACAAGGTTTGTCACAATGTCGAGAGATTAATGAGACTCAGGATTCCACCAAACCTCATACCATGTGGTTCAAAAATCAATTCTTAGACAATTATAGCTCTTGTTTATTGACTCTAATTCTTTGCCAGGGTAGATTTTAAAAAGATTAACTGTAAATCACTAGCATGATGCATCAAAAGCACTTAGACCAAGCATACATCATCATACGACTTCACAACTAATTAAGAAAAATCATAAAACGATTAAACTAATGCAAAAAGTCATAAAAAGAATTAAATATAATTACCACATGCATGAAATATGGCTTCCTCCGTCATCCCAATGTTGGGGTTTAGCTCCTCATATTAATCATGATCTCAAAATATGTGTTTGTTTCTCAAAAGATGATTAAAATAGTGAAAAGTAATAACACAGACTGTTTGCAACAGTGTATTGTTGTTGCAAAACAGCTGTTACAGAAAAACTGTTGCTTTGTCGCTGATTTTAAGACCCTAGAATAAGACCGCCCTGAACAGCTTAATGTTCTTCAGCTGTTAAACAATGACACTTTTCTGCGACTGTCTACCGAGGGTCAATGTTCTTCGCGTTCTTCTTCTTCAACAGCAACAGCGGCAGAAACAGAGTTTGGTAAAGCTCTGATTTCTTCTTCTCTGGCTCTCCTTAGGTTCCCAAACTCTCGACACCTCTTCTATATGACCCAAGACATCTATTTATATCAAAAATACCGATTAAATATCTCCCAAATCTTCCAAAATATCTTTCCTTCTCTTCACGGCCAAGTTGCGACAATTTCTTGTTTTAGGATTTCTACGCGTTTCTGAGCTTTGCTTTTTATTCTAAACTCTTCCTTAGATAGATACAAATCTTTGGGAAGGTTTACAGCGTTTTAATCACTCTAAAATTCCCTAAAATAGGTCACACACGTGACTTTCCATATTTTCTTGTTGTGAGAAAAATCCGTCGTTTGAGCCCAATCTAATCGATTTAAACACCCATATCATATTCCTAGACCCATAAGGAGTCTATCCTATGAAAATCAGAGGTTTAATCGACCTCAAACTCCTCCAAATCACGATTTCCAAAACTGCTCTTCAACTACACTTTTTTTCCGCCAAAACCTGATTTTTGAATGTTGAAGATGGTTTCCCCTTATCCGTAGTAAGGGTGTGATTTGCAAATGCATGGAAATGGGATGCCCCTTAGTAATTAGGTTATCCCTGATCCAAAGTGAGGGTTTGAATAGCAAATGTCCTCCCATGAACGCAAAAAACACTTTTCGAGCCAATTTCGCCGCAAAATCTTATTTTTCCAAAAACACCTACAAAGACATAAAAAGCCAAAATAAATACAAAATCGAGCACTAACAATATACACAATTGAGATTATATCAGACACAAAAATGTGTCTATCAAATACCCCCAAACCTATTATTTGCTAGTCCTCGAGCAAAAATAAAATAGAAATAAAATCCTAACTCACTGTCGCAGGCATCGTCGATTGCATTTAGCGTATGCAATAAGCCTTTAAACCCCTAGGTGTCCCTAGTGGCGGAGCGTTGTCTCCGGAGGGCTTACCAGAGGTATACCCACAAAACCTTTTTACTCCAGACCCTAGCTATCTACACAGAACCTTGGAAGGCACTAAAGAATCTCCTTGGTTGGCATACTTATTGACTACAGGAGGAAGTACCCTGATGTGAAATTACAATTGTTGTACATGAGTTTGCACTCAAGCATACTAAAATTCATATGAAGTGACAGAGCTCTACTCAGATAATCACACTATTGACATCAATATCCGGAGTCAAAACTAATCACATAGATAGATCAAGAAGATGGATATAGAAAAACATAGATGGTTTTGATGTTTACTAGGTGAACGATGTTTCTCATATCTGTCTGAAGTCCTCCGCCAAAATGAACCTATCATAATGGACTGAGATACTAGTCTGACTAATATCAACACACTGGCATATACAAGGGAACCAGTGATTGATAATCCTAACTCTAGGTCAACACAACTTGCATATACAAGGGTTCCAGTGGTCGACTTTATTGAATTTATTCCAGTTGGTCTGGTCTTTTTTTTTGTGTGTGTGTATCTCAATCACTCTAATTCACCCTGGCATTGGTAACAACTTGAATCGTGAGCCCCACCTAATCACTTAGAGAAACATAGTTTAAAAACAAAACAAAATAAAAACAGAAGTGAAAAGGAATCAACGAGATATGGTGAAACTATCATGTTATTTCTAACACCTGAGCTCTGTGCTTTTATGAATAGACTCTTTAGATGTTGCCATCTAGTCAGATTGGTTCCTCAACTCCTACAACCAAAATGCTTCCATCCACTTAGATTGGTTAGTGTCATCCTTAATAAGCATAAATTTCTAGGCTCCAGAGTTTAATTGTGCAACTAAAAAGTTTCTCCTATACCCCCAAACTTAAATCTAACATTGCCCTTAATGTTCTAAAGATCAAATTAAAAGCATGAACAAGGAGAAACTGTTACCATTTAAAGCAAAAGAGATAAGGAAAGATATTACCGTGTTGCATGAGAATGGGTTACCTCCCAAGAAGTGCTAAGTTTAATGTCTTCAAACAGACTAAGAAAGGATTAGTCACCTTATAAAATCATAAAGTAATAGCCGAAATATCTGTGGGTCATCAAAACCAAATAGAGCTATCACAAGTAAAAGGAATCCGCAACATGCCAAGAAAATGAACAAATAAAGCACACCCTTGTCTAGTTTCCTGTTTAAGACAACTACATCTAGTTGTGGTTCAGGTTCAGGATCTATAACTGGGTCCAAATAAAATATTTCCATGGGTTGCGTTTCCTCATAGGTTAGATCCAAATGTTCAGGTTCTAGAGTCTGGAAAAACTCAAATAAAAATTTAGAAGCACATAATAATAACCTGAATAATTGAGGATCCTCTAAGTCAATCAGATTTGACTTACACAGCTGACTACAATGAGAGTGGTGATCTTCCTTAAACAAGTATGTCTACCCTAATCTCCTAAAGTAATTAGGTTTAGTCTCAAAACTTAGTATTCGACACATTTGACAATCAAACATTCCCACATTTGGAAGAAAAATATTTGGTGGGAAAACAAAGTCAATCTGGGTATCATATCCTGGGTAAACCACATCAACCAGAGGATGGGTTTCTAATAACTGAAATTTCTTGTGGACATCACTAGGTTCAGGAAAACGTGTATGAAGATAATCTTGTAAAATGGTTGAGGCACATATGTCAAGTCCCAAGTGAGGGATCTCTGTAAGAGCTAAAGGTAAGGCACAAGGAGAATGATAATTACCCCCAAACTTAGAGTTTTGTGTGTCTCTAGAAAGACTAGTCACAACTTCCCTAATTTCAAGGTCATCTAATTCAGGAAAATGGTCAATTGATTCTTCTAGTCAGGTACATCCTCACTCATCTCGACGAGTTCATTTTCTTTTTCTAAGTCTATTGTTTCTAAATCGCTAGACTCAAAATATATTCGTTCCTCTAAACCATTATTAGCTTCGTAATCAAAAGGAAATACTACATCGTCTAAAACGGGGGTATCTCTAGTCAAATCCTCATCCTTTTGAATAGGTGAATAATTATTAAAATTATTTGGATTTGAACTAGAAATAATATTATTATTAAGCTCAGTTGGAGTAGCAAATTCCTGATCACTATGCCTATTTATTTCAAATTCTTCATCAACACTATCCTCATCATAATCATTATAATAACATGAAAATGGTTGAACCTCATCTAAACAACAAGTAGTGTTACCAATTATATCCTCGTCATCTTGATTATGCAAATAACTATCCTCATTTTCAAGGGTATTATTGGAGACACTGTATTGAAAATTAAGATTATTTCGAGCAATTCTTTCGTTCATCTCAGATATCAGCTTGAGGGATTCCTCTAAAGAAAGTTTTCTTTCGTCATAAACTAAGTTATTCATCTCAGCTATCCTACGTGTCGACTCTTCTAATTTCCTGAGAGACTCTTCTAAAGGAGAAATGTAAGAATTTTGCTCATATGATCGGTACTTATGTGGATAGTAATTGGGCTCACCATGGTATGGACCATAATCTTCAAAAGACTGATGTTCCCAACCACTATTCACACTATGGTCAAAGTAGTAACGTCCATTTTGAAACTCTGTCGGATATTCGTTGTATTGGATATTTTAATACCAGTTCAACATTCTACTACAGAGGTGTAAGTTGTCACACAAAATAAAACCCACTGACAGGGGATTCGTGGGTGGATAGAGTCTTACCTCCGTACCAGACGGGCGATGAACCATTGAAGTCGACTCAGGCCACCGACTCCTATGTCAGTGTACGAACCCGAGGGGCCGAGACAGTATCGTAACTGTCGTCCTTCCATGCAAACAATTTATATTTAATTTTTAACCCTTCCTTAGGGTTTCAAAACAATAATAATGTCCAGTCCAAAAATAAAGTCAAAAATAAAAATGTCCAAAAAAGGAAAAGAAAAATTACAAAAATAAAATCCTATTTACAGTTTCTAAAAATAAACAAAATAACTATATACAAAATCTTCTTCTTCACTCCTTTCAGATTCCTCTTTTCTTTCCTTCTTTGGCGATGCTTTCCTTTTATAGCACTTTTTCTTTCCTTGTAGCTTCGCTCCAAATCTGAAAAGAATCGAAAAACACCAAAACGCGTAAAAAAAGAACAAAAAAAATAATAAAAATAAAAATAAACCTAAAACAAATCTAAATACAAATCCGCCGGCAGCGGCGCCAAAAATTGATGTTGTTTTTAAGTGGTAAATAAAGTTCGTTCAACTCGGACTTGTGTAGACTCAATTTTAGACTTAATAATAGAAAACAATAAAAATAAAGAAAATATATACACAAGGTTTGTCACAATGTCGAGAGATTACTGAGACTCAGGATTCCACCAAACCTCATACCATGTGGTTCAAAAATCAATTCTTAAACAATTATAGCTCTTGTTTATTGACTCTAATTCTTTGCCAGGGTAGATTTTAAAAATATTAACTGTAAATCACTATCATGATGCATCAAAAGCACTTATACCAAGCATACATCATCATACGACTTCACAACTAATTAAGAAAAATCATAAAACGATTAAATTAATGCAAAAAGTCATAAAAAGAATTAAATATAATTACCACATGCACGAAATATGGCTTCCTCCGTCATCCCAGTGTTGGGGTTTAGCTCCTCATATTAATCATGATCTCAAAATATGTGTTTGTTGCTCAAAAGATGATTAAAAGAGTGAAAAGTAATAACACAGACTGTTTGCAACAATGTATTGTTGTTGCAAAAAAGCTGTTACAGTGGAACTGTTACAGAAAAATTGTTGCTTTGTCGCTGATTTTAAGACCCTAGAATAAGATTGAATCTCTTCTATATGACCCAAGACATCTATTTATATCAAAAATACCGATTAAATCTCTCCCAAATCTTCCAAAATCTCTTTCCTTCTCTTCACGGCCAAGTTGCGACAACTTCTTGTTTTAGGATTTCTACGTGTTTCTGAGCTTTCCTTTTTATTCTAAACTCTTCCTTAGATAGATACAAATCTTTGGGAAGGTTTACAACGTTTTAATCACTCTAAAATTCCCTAAAACAGGTCACACACGTGACTTTCCATATTTTCTTGTTGTGAGAAAAAATCGTCGTTTGAGCCCAATCTAATCGATTTAAACACCCATATCAGATTCCTAGACCGATAAGGAGTCTATCCTATGAAAATCAGAGGTTTAATCAACTTCAAACTCCTCCAAATCACGATTGCCAAAACTGCTCTTTAACTACACTTTTTTTCCCGCCAAAACCTGATTTTTGAATGTTGAAGATGGTTGCCCCTTATCTAGAGTAGGGGTGCGATTAGAAGACGCTTGGAAATGGGATGACCCTTAGTAATTAGGTTACCCCTTATCCAAAGTGAGGGTCCGAATAGCAAATGTCCTCCCATGAATGCAAAAAACACTTTTCGAGCCAATTTCGCCGCAAAATCTTATTTTTTCAAAAACACCTACAAAGACATGAAAAGCCAAAATAAATAAAAAATCGAGCAATAACAATATATACAATTGAGATTATATCAGACACAAAAATGTGTCTATCACTAGAGTCGATTCTTATTTAACCTTAGGTTTCTACAGAGACCCTGTAGGTTAACGACTTGAAGACTTCATTGGGATTATGAAGCCAGACCGATACTACTTTTCTTGTAGTTGTGTGATCTGATATTGCTCTTTTAATCGTACTAAGTACAATCGTAAGATTGGCTTGAGATTGATTTCTCCGATAGGCAAGATATAAAACAAGTCACAAAAATCTTCGTCTCATCGTTTGTTATTCCACAATAACTTGTTTCGCTAGTCAATTAAGTTTATTGTGAGGTGATTGATAATACTGAGCTGTTCTTCGGGAATATAAGTCTGGTTTATCATTTGGATCCTGTTCACCTTGATTTATCAAAAGAAGGAACGAAACTCGTAGGTATTTCTGTGGGAGACAGATTTATCTATTACCGTAGAGTTTTTTGTATGATACATATTTGTTTATTAAAGTCTTCAACTTTGGGTCGTAGCAACTCTTAGTTGTGGGTGAAATCAGCTAAGGGAATCAAGTGTGTAGTATCCTGCTGGGATCAGAGACGTAACGAGCGCAACTGAACCTTGAATCAGTGTGAGATTGATTGGGGTTCAACTACAGTCCAGATCGAAGTTAGTTTGTAGTAGGCTAGTGTCTGTAGCGGCTTAATACAGTGTGTGTTCAATCTGGACTAGGTCCCGGGGTTTTTCTGCATTTGCGGTTTCCTCGTTAACAAAACTTCTGGTGTCTGTGTTATTTCTTTTCCGCATTATATTTTGTTATATAATTGAAATATCACATGTTGTGCGTTAAATCAATCAATTGGGAAATCCAACCTTTGGTTGTTGATTGAAATTGATTGATACTTGAACATTGATATTTGGTACCGTTCAAGTGATTTCTCTTGTATTCAATTAGACTTGCATATTTCTATTTGCTTGAGTAAGTATTGAATCGAGAAAGAGAGATATAACTCTTTGATATACTTTTATTAAGATTGAGTCTGACTGTCTAGTTGATTCTCTTAAAAGTATATTGGAGTTAGTCCATATATATTTCTAAGAGAAATATTGGGTGTGGTTGTTAGACCCATACTTTTTCAACTTGGATATTTGTTTTTGATACCATCCAAGTTATTTCTTATATTAAATAAGCTCACGGATTTATATCTGTTTGATTTGCTGATTACATTAAGAAACAAATATATTACTCTTGGATATATTTATTGATAGAGCTTGCTTTATTAGTTGGTACTTTCAGAATTATATTGGAGTTAATCCATACAGATTGCCTAAACGAAATATTGGGTGTGGTTTTTAGACCCCCGCTTTTTCAAAATGAATTGCTACATTGCGGAAAGTAGGTGCTGTCTCGCTTCCTTGTTTGTTGCTTAGAAGTGATCATGAAGTCAGTATTGCAAGGCTTGTTAGGTCTTACAAGTTGCAATCTGTTGGTGCAAGTATTTGCTCAAGTTTGAGTATACTTTCAGTTTTGGTCAAGTGGACCTTGGTGTTGGGAATTGTCTCTCTCTGTAAGGTAATAGTGAATAAGGGTATTTAAGGAGAGAGTTTTGGTATCTTTCATTCAAAGTAAATCTAGTTCACGTGGAAGATGCTACATAGAATATTAGCCAAAATATGCAATAGAAAACGCTGAAAGTGAAAGAAGCAAATAGAGGAGTTTGTGGCATAGTAGAGTTTGGTGTTGAGAGTTATGTGGAAGTGCAACGGCATTTGGCAGCGATATCATAGAGTAACGCAACAAGAATGAAGATGTAAGCCCATCAAGTAAGAAGAACATGATGTTGTTTCTCCGCCACATTAAAGCGCAGCAATTTGAAAGAGAAAGTGAGGCTTTGCTGGTTTCAAAGGAGAGTAAAGAGGATACCTTGTCCAAAGTGACGGTGGGATGTCTCGGGTAATCCTAAGTCATGACTATACCAAAGTCATACATTTCAATCAAGTTGTTGCTAAAATGCAAGCAAAGAACAACGAGGTGCTCGTTCTTCGGCATACAAATGATGCAAGTCCAAGAAGGTGAAGTTCGCAATATGATTTGGAAGCCAAATCTAGTGAAGGTGTTGATGTTGACAAAGTGCATCAAAGGCTATAGATTGTGGCGCATACCAAGAGTGGTATGGAATCATATAGTGCATATCAAAAGGCATGGTATTATTCGGCGCAGGCGCATATGATTGAAGAATGAGGCCAAGTCTTATACAAGTCTTGTTATGTTGCATGGTGCAACTAAAGTCGGAAATTAAGGCATAAGGTTATGGAAATGAGAGCACGCTCGGTCAAGCTCGCAAGCGTTGCTATCTCAAGCTTGTTTGTTAATGTTAGTGATCAAAATTATAAGTCTTGATTTCTAGTCTACTTATAGTAATTTGGATAGATTGTGTAGTTGATCATTATACTTCACGACGTTCATCATTTGAAGACGAAAAACTACTAAAGAGATCTTGTGGAACTTCATCAACAAAAGGTATATGGAGACTAAAACTCATATATCACTTAGAAAGTCTATTTCTACTATATCTTCTATATTGAGACAAAAGTCGTATTACTATATAGTATTCGATTATGTACATTTGATATTTCGAGCTGAGTTTAACTCGCTTACATATTTCTCGAAATATGTGTTAGTAAGCTTTTGCTTCAACCAAGTTCATCTTATATTCTTGACGAAAGTCAAAAGATGATCATTTGAAAATTTCCGAGTAATATCTTACATGGTCTATGTGATACAATCATTTGGTATAGACTTGGAATGTTTCGTAATGATTATTTCAATAACTTGAAAATTGCTTTGATGTTAATAGTTCGTGAAAACAGTTGTTGTCATCCTCTAAGAATGTTTCAATGATTGAAATAGAGTTTACAACACTTAAACATCATTGGATTATGAACATAGTATGTGTCCTTGCATATATGTGATCCATGACCGGAAATATAGTATGCATACCCGTATGCGTACCTGTTAGTTGTGAAATTCCGAGAGCCTAAGTACACATACCCGTACGCATACTGGCGTAAGGTTTGGAAGTATGTGTACCCGTCTGCATACTGGCAAACCCAAAATCATACCGTCCACTTAAGTATGCGTACCCGTTTGCATACTTAAGTGGTTAAAGTTCTAAAATCGGTTTGTTCATGAACTAATACATTTATATAATAAGGAATGCATTTTATGCAAGTTGTGGCTATAATTTTCTTGAATTGATTCGAATGAATCACACAGATTTTGCTTCAATTGTGTTCTTGTGTACTTCTATGAGAATATAGCAATTGAACAACTCTATAACTAGTTTCATTTGAGTCATTTGAACTAGTTGTGGTTAAGATGAATAAGGTTGATATGAGAATGTTCATATAGCTAACTTAAATTAACTACTGTTGAGCCAACCTAGTGTACACGTTTAGGTACGGTTACTCAAACCTAAATGAAGGTACGTTTCATTTGTGTATAACAAGCTAAGTTCGATCTAACGGTTGAAAGATATCAGCTTGAGTCTAATCGGGTTTTCATCTAATGGTGAATATTGAATGCTTTGTTACCAAGGTAACTTAGATTGCAAACCCTGATTTGAAAACTATATAAGGTATAACTCTAGCAACTGGGAAACCTAATCCCCACACCTTTTGTGTGTTGCGACTAGAGTCGATTCTCCTTTAACCTTAGGTTTTTCACGAAACCATGTAGGTTAACGACTTGAAGAGTTCATTGGGATTGTGAAGCCAGACCCAACTATTTTATCTGTAGTTACATGTTCTGATCTTACTTTTACTATCGTGATTGAGTATTATCTTTGCTAATATTTGCTTGAGATTTATCTTCGATGGATAAGATTAAAAGTAGTCACAAACATCTTCGTCTCATCGTTTGTGATTCCACAATATCTTGTTTCGCTTCCACACGATTAAGATTATTATAAGGTGATTGATAATACTAAGCTGTTCTTCGGGAATATAAGTCTGGTTTATCAATTGGTTCATGTGCACCTTGATTTATCAAAAGACGGAACAATACTCATAGGTATTTCTGTGGGAGAGACATTTATCTATTCCAATAGACTTTTCTGTGTGAGACAGATTTGTTTATCAAGTCTTCGACTTTGGGTTGTAGCAATTTTTGGTTATGGGTGAGATCAGCTAAGGGAATCAAGTGCGTAGAATCCTGATGGGGTTCAGAGACATAAGGAGTGTAACTGTACCTTGATCAGTGTGAGATTTATTAGGGCTCAACTACATTCCAGTCTGAAGTTCATTGGTAATAGGCTAGTGTCTGTAGCGGCTTAATACAATGTGGTGTTCAAAGCTGGACTAGGTCCCGGGGTTTATCTGCATTTTCGGTTTCCTCATTAAAAAAAATTCTGGTGTGTGTTATTTCTTTTCCGCATTATATTTTGTTATATAATCGAAATATCACAGGTTGTGCGTTAAAATCAATCAATTAGATAATCCAACCTTTGATTGTTGATATAAATTGATTGACACTTGAACATTAGTCTTTGGTGTCGTTCAAGTTATTTCTCTTATTCAATCGAGCCCGCAAATTCCTATTATTTTGATTGCGGATTGAATTGAGAAATGGAGATATAACTCTTTGATATACTTTTCTATAGATTGAGTCTTGAAAATGCGGGGGTACAACACCACACCCAATATTTCAATTATCAACCTGTATGGAATAACTCTAATATACTTTTAAGAGAATCAACTAGACAGTCAGACTCAATCTTAATGAAAAGTATATCAAGGAGTTAATATCTCTATCTCTCGATTTGATGTATACTCAAGCAAATGGAAATCTTTGAGTCTTTATCAAATACTAAGAGATAACTTGGATGGTACCAAAGACCAATATCCAAGTGTCAATCAGTTTAAATCAACAAGCAAAGGTTGGATATTCTAATTGATTGATCATAACGCACAACCTGTGATATTTCAATTATATAAAAAATTATAATGCGGAATAGAAATAACACAGACACCAGAAATTTTGTTAACGAGGAAACTGCAAATGCAGAAAAACCCCAGGACCTAGTCCATATTGAACACTATACTGTATTAAGCCGCTACAAACACTAGCATACTACAAACTAACTTCGGTCTGGACTGTAGTTGAACCCTAATCAATCTCACACTGATTCAAGGTACAGTTGTGCTCCTTACATCTCTGATCCCAGCAAAATACTACGCACTTGATTCCCTTAGCTAATCTCACCCACAACTAAGAGTTGTTATGACCCGAAGTCGAAGACTTTAATAAACAAATCTATATCACACAGAATAGTCTATGATGATAGATAAATCTGTCTCCCACAGATAAACCTATGAGTTTTTGTTCCGCCTTTTAATAAATCAAGGTGAACAGGAATTAATTGATAAATCGGTCTTATATTCCCGAAGAACAGCCTAGTATTATCAATCACCTCACAATAATCTAAATCGTATGGTAGATCGAAATTTAGCTTGTCACACACAAATAAAATGTATTCATTTAGGTTTGAGTAACCGTAACTAAATGTGTACACTTAGCTGGTTCACAAATAGTTAACCAATGGTTAGACATATGGGCACTTTCATATTAACCTATTCATCTTTCTCATAACTAGTTCAAACGACTCATAAGAACTAGTTGATAGAGTTGTTCAATTGCTTAGGTCTTTATTCATAGACACAATTGAAACAAAATCGGATTGATCCACTTGAATCAATTCGTGAACAATATACCCACGGTTTGAAAATATTGCATTCTTTATAATTTATTGTTTAAGTTCATGAACTACCGATTTGAGAAATAACCAGCTTGGGTACTTGTACGGGTATGCGTACCTTAGCTATCGGATTTGAGTTTCCTTTGGTTTCCAAACTCAACAGAAATTTTCGGGTATGAAAACTTCCGAGGGTACGCATACGGGTATGTGCACCTATGGTGACTTGTTTACTAGTTTGCAAACTACAAACTCAGCAGAAATTTTCGGTATGAAAACTTCCACTGGTACGCGTACTCAACCTGTCTCCTTCACAAATACCGTATGCACACATATGCACGCACTTGGTTTCCGGCACATGGATTTATACACTAATGTGCGAACACACCATATATGCTTATATCCATAGATGTTAACCTCAACTCTACATTTCAATCATTGAAACATTCTTCTATAATGTTATAACAATCGTTATTCACGACTATCGTCATCAAAGCTATTTTTAAGATTGAAACGTCATCATGACTTTCGTCACGGGTAAAGATGAAAATGGTTAAAGAGAAAGCTTACCAACACATATTTCGAGAAAAAGATAGGCGAGTAAACTCGGCTCGAAATAAAAAATGTGTATGTATGAAAACTATCATACTTATACGACTTTTTCTCAAGAGTAGGAGATAGAATATACTTTTGAGTGATATATAAGTTCAAGTCTCCACATACCTTTTAGTCGGATGAAGTTCCACTTGTTCCTCGAGTAGTTCTTCGTCTTCATAAGATGATCTCCATGGAGTCTGGAGCTCAACTACACTTAACTATCCTAGACCGAGACTTAATCATAAGTAAACTAGAAATCAAGACATATAGTTTTGATCTAATATTGACAAACATGCTTGAGATAGCAACGCATGAGATTTCGACCGAGCAATTCTCTAACAATATCCCCCTTTGTCAATTTTAGCGACAAAACTATCAATACATATGGATTACAAAATAGATAAAACTTTGTAGCTTCTTGTCCACATGCTTGATTTCCTTGGTGCATGAACATTACTTGAAAACTTCGTATTTTCCAAGTACTCCCATGATTCCATAGATATGCAATTCAGCATCATAGTTGTTGAAGATCCGTAGCCATAACAATGAGAAAACAAAAGCTCTCAATCATTGTTATACAGTGTCATATTATTACTACACAGTATCAAAGTTCTCATATCATAACTTTGACAAAAATACTATGGTGATATGTATCACTCCCCCTTAGTCAATACTTCGTCTCAACACGAAAACCACTCCCCCTTACATAATGATCCGAAAACCATATGTATTTGTAGTGTGAATTACATATTAATTCTCCCCCTTTTGTCAATAAAATTGGCAAAGGTACGAAAACGGGATCCTAATGAAATTTTCATGAAGACACTTCAAGACCAAAGAAAAGTACATATCAACTTTGTTTAGATGCAATCATAAAGCCGAAGATAAATGCATTCATCACGGAGTTTATAAAGATACAAGATAACTCCTTAAAAATTCCACATCCGCACTCCCCACAAAGGTATGGAAATTAAGCGCAAGTTCAAAAGAACTCTCCCCCATTTGATGTCATTCCCGAAATAACAACAAGAGCGACCTTACTTTTATGAGAAAAGAAGGATTTCTTTGGACACCAAAAAGCCACAAAATGATTTTGTTATCCAAAAATTCTCAATTAGACTAACCACAAGAGAACCCATGGTTAATTTAATCGGAATACACAACCAAAATAACCACAAACGAATCTATGATTAGTTTAGTTGGAAATGCTCACATAAGAAAACTTATGGAGCCACACAGTATATACATAAAATATGGATCAGGGAAGATCAATACTGCGGAATATACAAGGATTCATTCTATTTTCCATCACTATTTGCACAATGACATACAATAGACATAATCTTCGTAAACAAAAGATTTTAACCTATCTTCCATCAATAAATGACATAATAGTCTTAACTTTTGTTTGTCAAAAGTTCATCGATCTTGTATCAATACTTGCATATCGACATATAAAGAGATAACTTTTGACATCGTATGGGACAACAATAGTTCACGGACGCAAGCTCACATATACTATAACATATTGCAATATATAAAACCATAAAGATTAATACTGCAAAAATCATATTCCAAACCAACTTTAGAATTTAAAAAAATAAATCTAAAAACATGAAGATGAAAACGTTGGACATAGCTATGTGTACTCATAATAATAGCTATTCCAAACCCTAGTTATCCTTCATAAACAAAAACAAGAATAAAATTCTCTTAAGAAGTTTCCTAGACAACAAAAAGAAACATCTACTAGAAACCGATCACAAGTTAAATCAAGGTTCACGTTCGCCAGCTTCACGGGTTTCGAGGCCTTTGAGTTTGTGATTCGTAATTGCGTCTTCAGAGAAGATATCCTCATTGAGAAGTTCTTTAGCATGTGACTTTATGAGACCAAGGTCAGTAGTAACCTCTTTCAACTCAATTCTAACCACATTAAGATCCTTTATTATATCAACAAGTTGCAGTTTTGCTTCCTCAAAGTATTTAAGAAAATCATGAACCACTTCAGCAGAAACCATATCCTCATTCTCAACATCTTGGTGTGAGTAGGCATAGTAGCATGAGGCATTAGGTGCACCATCTTCAACAAGAGTTCTTTTCTTCCTCCCTTTTGATTCGAAACCAGAACCTTTCTCAAGAAATCCCCTTGCAAAATCACCATAGCGAGATGAAGAAGAAGACAGTCTTGATAACCCAGAAAACAACCTAGAGTATGCGTATGTGACTTACGTAACTCAATAGGTCGGGTACTTAAAGGATTTCTCAGGGAAGGAAATTTAGGGTTTCCTTAATTTGATTCGCGCCAGTCACACGGGTAACCTGTACGAGATCAATCTCGACCCAAAAGAAAAACAAGAGTCGTACGCGCACGACTTTGCAGAAAATTCTTTGTAATATTAATAGATCATAATGACTCCAAAAAAATTCTCAAAAGAGAAGCAATTTTAGAGTGCATGAGTAGCACCTTGTTTAACCAAACAAAAAAGAGCAAAAAAAAAATACCACAGCAAACACAAATACTTGTGCAAGTATTTTGCAAAGATACTCATGCTAAAGACGATAAGAAAATAGCTTGAGGATCCGAGAATACTATTGACACAAGTATACCTGAGCATATCTCTCAACCAGGATTTTGTGTAAGAGATTTCAACCTTGTGATCAATTGGCACAAGTATGAGCTTTTAGCTCATCAAATGAATATTGTTTTTGGTTAAACCCTGTTCTTCTGTACTTTGGAAGAGGACTCTTATGATGTGAAAAATTATCATAAAATTTACTATCATGAAAATATGACACATAGTAAGGATTTTTACCTAAAGAGTATTGTCTAGATGGAGTACACAGTTTGTTGATGATTTCCTTATATCCCTCAATAATCAATCTTAGGTTGTCATCCATCTGCTCATATCTGCATTCTTCACTTTATAAATGATTCACATCAGGATTAATATTATCTTCATTTCTGATAGGAGAGAGAACAGAAGTTCTTCTTGGACGATATTTGTTAACAGGTCTATTATGCTTTTGTGCATTTGAGGAACTCATCGAACTGACCTTACTTGTAGGAAACACATGATGTGAACTAAAACCATTTGGTTTAGACATGCGAATGTCAGTTACACCTTTAAGAATTAAATCTAAGGTGTGTTGAAGTTGAATCAACGATTTGTTTTTCAACTTGGATTTCCTTTTTTGCACTATCTGCCCTTTTGAATCACAAAAAAGGCACACTTTCTGATCACGGGAGTGATTAGAGATTTCAGACTTAACATTATCGTTTGGAGATTTCTTTCTTCCAACTGATGTGTGAATCCCCTGCACATTAGTTTGAGTTGGAAGAGAATCTGAAATTACTTCTGAAACTGGAGCTCTTTCAGTTTGAGTAGAAGTAGATGTTATAGCAGACTTTTCAGAACATCCTTGAATGGAGAGTTTACTCAAGAGATGTTCAATTTTTAAAGCATCCTTTTTAAGTTTTGCCTCAAGTAAGATACGAGTTAATCGAACTTTAGGATTTTCCTTATAAGAAGCCTTTTCACTGGAGCCACAGTCTTTCAGTACACCAAGAAGGTTATTGACATGTTTTTTAACTGTTTGAATCTATCAGCTTGAATTCTAACAAGATTTAGAATTAATTTACTCTCTCCAGCTGTTTCCTCTTGAACGACAGAGTCAGATTCATTAGAAAAACACATGTCAGTGTTAGTCTGTTTCATTTGAACACAAGGTTCGTCTATAACAGAGATTGAGGGATCTTTCTCATTGATAGACTTAATAGAAACAGAGTTTTTATTTCTAGTGACGCGTGATAAGCACGTAAATGCTACATTTTATACCCACATTTATAGTAGTTAGGACTCGATATTTTGGCTAACAACATAATTTTAGTGTTTTTGTAGAAAGTACAAATGAATTTGATCATCAGAAGAATAAAACATTAAATAAAAAATTAAATGGCATTTGCGACAAAATTCATCAATTATGGTTGGCCTTGTGTTTCTATATATCAGCAACCACGAACGTCCTCACTGCACCTAATGGAGATGAAGATTAATGGATGTGGGCTGTCAGAAAATGGAACAAATGCATGTGTCTGTCTCTTCATTTTTCTAAGCACGTCGGGTCCACAAGAGAAATAAGAATGATGTGGCACGATTTACTCCACATAATTCTGGATGGATTATAAAGAAAGGCATCATCTGTGTCTTTGTAAACATTTTCTTATCAAAGAATTCTACAAGCAACTGCAGTTACAATCGTTTCTGGTGGTGGCTGGTACGGGTGTTCTTGGCGTGGATTTTGATCTCTCAAGTTGATTAGTGGTGCTGGTTTGCTTTGGTATGTACTTCCATGGTTGTAACAATGGGTTCAGTTCGTTGGTCGTGGTTGATCAGTTGCATCGAATGAAATGGAGTTGCAGGTCGCTGAATTTATTTTTGCCAACAACAACAGATTCAGTTAGAGGCTATGATGGGTACTACCCAATCTTGGCATGGGTTAATACTGCTCAATCAGTTTTGGGACTATGAAGACAAAACTGAGGGTACTATACAGCTTGGTCGTAAATGGCAGTGATCAAGAAAATAGCAGCAAGAGCTGGCGATGGCTAATGGTGGTAGAATCAGTGGAGTCTTGAGTGGATATTGGTAAATGGTGTTGGTGGAGAGAAGTGCTGCTGCTGTTACTTAACTCAACGAATGTGTGTGTGATTGAATGCAGATGAGGAACGAATCGCAGGGATAGGTCTTTATCCAATTGCCATGGTCATGAACGAGAAGCTGATACACAAGACCGAAGAGCTGCTGGCAGAAATGGGTTCTTACCCTATTTTGGTCTCGATTGAGAAGATGGCAGCAAAGCGACATTTGGGGTTATCTTGGTGACGAGAACATATAGAGAAACGAATTCTTGAACTGAAATTATCCCGGAGTAATGAATGACAGGAGTCAGTGGAGTTTATTGATAGCTGTTCTTGAAAATATCTCGGCTGCATATGAACTGAAGTCGTGAAGAACAGTGGTGGCTGGAGATGGAATGGAGTTTCGGTTTAGCTCAGTAATGATGGGTTTGGCTGGCGGTGGTATTATATGATCTCTCGATGGCTGCAGTTTGTTGTGGCCTGAATTTGGCAAGGAGCTGAAGTTGAACGGTGAGAAGATGGAGCTGTACTTGGTGATGGTTCGACAACAACTATTGCAGTCAGTGCCGACAACTCATGGCTGTCAATAATGGATCGTCGACGGGAATGAAGTGATTGTTTGGTTGCAATGGAAAATTGGTGTTGGTTGTGATGGCCGTGTGTACGAGATGGAGATGTCGAGGACTGATTAAAGCTATCATGAATGAGAGATATGGCTGGATTCAGTAAGGAGTGGCCGAGATTGAGATGGTTGCATCCGAAGTTAGTTAGACGAAATGGAGTCTGGGGTCATACTTGGCTTGCTAAAGATGTTAGCTGAATTGGGTTGATTTGGTGGAGCTATCTCTGCCGGTGGAGGGTGATGTTATTGATGCAGTTAGAAAGGAAAGTAACGTGTAACGTTGAGGAATGATTCGAAATAATTGCATGCAGATATAAGGAAACTCAAAGATTTAGTCTTCCCTATGACAGAGAGATATAATTGCATGCACAAATGCACGTGAAAGAGAAGTGAAGGTGTCGAATCCAAGATCCAGGGAAAGGAAACTTCCATGTATACTTTCATTTTCTTTCCTTTGCGACGGTGGGCTTACCAAGCTAGCAAGTAATTATATATATTTTCTAAAGAAGGAAACATGTGGAGTGGGTGAGCATATGAAAGGGAATTCGAGCAGTAGCCGGGAGGGACGGCCAGAGGCGCGGCTACACAGCCGAACAGGGTTTGGAGTTCTTCATTGGGTTTCTCGATTAGCTTGTGGTTTTGATTTCAATTTATTTGTGGCTTTTGAGAAAGCCATGACGAGCTAGATCCATGTTAGGGTGAAAGGACGAAGTTGTAAGTTGATTTATTTTGTGTTCATGAATAAAGTTTCTACAAATTGAACTTAATGATAATGATTGTGATTCTCTTTCAATGTTTTACCTTCTAGCTACATTTTTCATGTTATATGTCATGTATAGTCCATAGTTAGATTACTAGAAGGACTCGTTGAACCTTTGCAATAATTGATTATTGAATCTCATTTGACTATTTATGCCATGTATATCTAGTACTTAAGAATTCTACTTTAAGGTGAGAGCAAACTACCGTTTTGATAATTCTTGTCAATGATTCTTAATGAAATATCTTTCGTGTACTACTAGCTTGGTTTGCTATTTTACATGAGTTAATTCGAGATCCTTGTGATTGAATACAAATAAATTGCCTACAACGGATTCCCGGAACCTTAACACCTTCACATCTTTGGTTACATATTATTATTTTGCTTTCATTATTCCATAAACATTCTAAAACATTGAATTTAATTGGTTATTCTTGATATTAGTTAGTAGAAGTATTTTCACACTCCTCGTGGGAACGACCTGTACTTGCCATTGTGCACTTGCAGTATTTTTATTGTAGGTTTCCCAAACCTATCAACGCGTTTATCAGAGATAGTACTCTTGTCCATAGAGTCAGATCGCTACAAACACAGACTTGTAAGGTCTTTAAACGGGTTTGCCTGCTCTGATACCAATTGAAAATGCGGGGGTACAACAACCACACCCAATATTTCGATTAGCAATCTGTATGGACTAACTCTAACACACTTTTAAATGAATTAACTAGACAGTCAGACTCAATCTTAATGAAAAGTATATCAAGGAGTATATCTCTATCTCTCGATTTGATCTATACTCAAGCAAATAGAAATCTGCGAGTCTTTATCAAATACTAGAAAGATAACTTGGATGGTACCAAAGACCAATATCCAAGTGTCAATCAATTTAAATCAACAACCAAAGGTTGAATATTCTAATTGATCGATCCTAACGCACAACCTATGATATTTCAATCATATAACAAAATATAATGCGGAATAGAAATAACACAGATACCAGAAATTTTGTTAAAGAGGAAACCGCAAATGCAGAAAAACCCTGGGACCTAGTCCAGATTGAACACCACACTGTATTAAGCCGCTACAGACACTAGCCTACTACAAATTAACTTCGGTATGGACTGTAGTTGAACCCTAATCAATCTCACACTGATTCAAGATACAGTTGCGCTCCTTACGTCTCTGATCCCAGAAGGATACTACGCACTTGATTCCCTTAGCTGATCTCACCTGCAACTAAGAGTTACTACAACCCAAAGTCGAAGGCTTTAATAAACAAATTTGTATCACACAGAAAAGTCTATGATGATAGATAAATCTGTCTCCCACAGATAAACCTATGAGTTTTTGTTCCGACTTTTGATAAATCAAGGTGAACATCAACTAATTGATAAACCGGTCTTATATCCCGAAGAACATCCTAGTATTATCAATCACCTCACAATAATCTAAATAGTATGATAGCGAAACTAGATATTGCAGAATCACAAACGATGAGACGAAGACGTTTGTGATTTCTTTTTATCTTTACCTATCGGAGATATAATCTCAAGTCAATTATTCAATTGAACTCGTACGATAGAAAATGGCAAGATCATATGGCTCAACTACAAGAGAAGTAGTTTCGTTTGGCTTCACAATCCCAATGAAGTCTTTCAGTCATTAACCTACAGGATCTCGAGAAGAAACCTAAGGTTAAAGTAGAATCGACTCTAGAAAACCAACTAGCATCATACAGGAGGTGTGGGGATTAGTTTTTCCAATTACTAGATGTCTCCTTTATATAGTTTTCAAATCAAGGTTTGCAATCTAAGTTACCTTGGTAACAAAGCATTCAATATTCACCGTTAGATGAAAAACCTGATTCAACCAAGCTAATATCTTTCAGACGTTAGATCTAAACTTAGCTTGTCACACACAAATGAAATGTATTCATTTAGATTTGAGTAACAGTACCTAAACGTGTACACTTAGTTGGTTCACAAATAGTTAACCAATAGTTAGGCATATGAGTACTTTCATATTAACCGTATTCATCTTTCTCATAACTAGTTCAAATGACTCATAAGAACTAGTTGATATAGTTGTTCAATTGCTTAGGTATTTATTCATAGACACAATTGCAACAAAATCGTATTGATCCACTTCAATCAATTCATGAATAATATACCCACGGTTTGCAAAGATTGCGTTCCTTATAATTTATTGTTTTAAGTTCATGAACTACCGATTTGAGAAGTAACCATCTTGGGTACGCGTACGGGTATGCGTACCTTAGCTACCGGATTTGAGTTGGCTTTGGTTTCCTAACTCAACAGAAATTTTCGGGTATGAAAACTTCTGTGGGTACGCGTACGGGTATGCGTACCTAAGGTGACTGGTTTACTAATTTGCAAACTACAAACTCAACAGAAATTTTCGGTATGAAAACTTCCGCTGGTACGCATACGCGTACTCAACCTGTCTCCTTCACCAGTACTGCATGCACACATATGCACGCACTTGGTTTCTGGCACATGGATTTATACACTAATGTGCAAACACACTATATATGCTTATATCCATAGATGGTAATCTCAACTCTACATTTCAATCATTGAAGCATTCTTCTGTAATGTTATAACAATCTTTATTCACGATTATCGTCATCAAAGCTATTTTCAAGATTGAAACATCATCATGACTTTCGTCACGGGTAAAGATGAAAATGGTTAAAGCGAAAGCTTACCAACACATATTTCGAGAAAAAGATAGGCGAATAAACTCGGCTCGAAATAGCAAATGTGTATGTATGAATACTATCATACTTATATGATTTTGTCTCAAGAGTAGGAGATAAAATAGACTTTTGAGTGATAGATAAGTTCAAGTCTCCACATACCTTTTAGTCGGATGAAATTCAACTTGTTCCTCGAGTAGTTCTTCGTCTTCATAAGATGATCGCCATGGAGTCTGGAGCTCAACTACACTTAACTATCCTAGACCGAGACTTAGTCATAAGTAAACTAGAAATCAAGACATATAGTTTTGATCACTAATATTGACAAACATGCTTGATATAGCAACGCATGCGAGTTCGACCGCGTAATGCTCTAACAATAAGTATTTTTTAGCATGATTATATTTGCAAAATACTTGCACAAGAACTTGTGTTTGTTGTGGTAAAATTATTTTGCAGAGATACTCTGCCAGCTGAATTGACTGTCCTAGATCTGATTTTGGGAACCAATGAAATGCCGCCGTGATCGCCGACAACCCCTTTTCGATAAGAACTTGTCTGCCAATCCTCAGCCTACTGATACGGCTTCTGGCAGCTTCCTGAAGATGGTTGGTCATGCACCTTTTAATACATTAAGTTCTGCGACTAGCCAAGACAGGCTATATACAATGATGCTTTATACACATCGATTATTTTGAGTTGTTAGCTTAAAAGCGATTCTTTGTATGCATCGATTATAATCGATATTTTATAAATAGCGATTTCACCTTTTAAGACATTAAGTTCTGCGACTAACCAAGTCTCACAACTTGACTTGTCATATATGACTGCCCACCGCCTAGCTTGCGCGTGATTGGTCAGAATAATTAGGTCTTGCAGGCAAGACCCACTCAACAGTCTGCTGCATATTTTTACAAAAATACTCGAGACATCAAACATGTCACAAACTGGGGATCTTCATCAGGGTATTGGTCTGGCGGTTTACAGCGTGCGGCGTGCAACATGCCCATTATGAGAAAGTGTCAGGAAAGACGGGTAGTTAGTAGCAGCAGAGAAGTAGTGGGTGTAAACAGAACAGTCTTCCCCTCATAGTAGGGACGTGGTTTTCAATATTTTACACGATCCCACTTCTCCATCACTCAACTATCTCCACTTCCTATGAGGTCAGGGTGCGTTCAAACTATGACTTGTATAAATAGGTTTTCAACCTATTTCAAAGAACAAGTGTTATCAACACAAGTATCCAGAAAACACCAAGAACTTATAGCTTACATTCCGCAAGCAAGTTCCACATTCTGATACAAGTCATAAAACAACCACACCTTCAAATTTAACCATTCTGGTCCCAACACCTTCTTCGCTTCCCTCTCTAAGATCAACTCTTCTCCTTCATTTTGTGACTGAAGCAAGACTGGAATGACCATTTCTTGGTTTACGCCAGAATTGTACAGATTGATCTCTCGAGTCTGAAGTACTCCTGTGTAGTACATTTGTTTAGGGTTTAGATTCGTTTCTCAGTGGCACACCCAAATTTACCATTTCCAGCAGAATCAGTTTTTACCCCAAAATACAAGGCCAAACTCAGTAAAGCGCAACGGTTGTGCAATACAACTCAAGTGACGGTTAGGAGTTGGTTATTGGCTTTGCGAGCATGCCAATGAAGTGAGTAAAGGTAGAAAGGTTATTAAGTGTGTTTATAACCATATTAGAGTGTTCATAACCAACAAGAACTGTAATGACCCGTCCCTCCACCGATATTGTCCCCACTTAGCCACTGCGGTCATCCAGTTGTGTGGGGTTTTCAGCGGGCATCGCTGCGGTAATCCAGCAGAAACTTCCCGGATGGTCACCCATCCCCGGATTAATCCCGCCCGAGCGCGCTTAACTGCAAAGTTTTCTGCCAACTCTGGAGCCAATTGTGTTGAAAGGGCCTCGGTGTTAGGAAAGGACAAACCATTACTTATATTTCATTCAGCCAACCACTACCGAATATCGGGGTATTACAATACCACCACCTTAGATTGGATCCATCCTCGGCCTTCTCATAAGAAGCACCTGGACCAACCGCATCCAATATCTTCCCACCCTCGGCAGGTGATCCGTCGTGGACTCTGATACCATTTGTAATGACCCGTCCCTCCACCGATATTATCCCCACTTAGTCACTGCGGTCATCCAGCAGTGTGGTTTTTCAACGAGCATCGCTGCGGTAATCCAGCAGAAACTTCCCGGATGGTCACCCATCCCTGGATTACTCCCGCCTGAGCATGATTAACTGCAGATTTTTCTGCCAACTCTGGAGCCAATTGTGCTGAAAAGGCCTCGGTGTTAGGAAAGGACAAACCATTACTTATATTCCATTCAGCCAACCACTGACGAATGTCGAGGTATTACAAGAACAGTTGTGGCACCAATTGGCGTGACAACACAAAAGGTGGCAGTTGATGTTGGCGGTTATGGAAACTACTTGGACACTTGTCTGTCCAATGCTTGTGCAAGCGGTTGAACAGAATGTTTGTCCCTATCCTGGTAGTATAAATAATATAGGAATCAATAATGTTAGTGTTTTTCAATTGAGATAAGAACCAGTGATTGTAGAGAGTGTTAGGCATTCTTAAATATTACCCCAACATCCACATAGTAGACCCGATAGGATTAGCAGGAGGCCTAGATTTAGCATGGGTGGATGGCTTCTTTTTCGAAATTGTTCATTGGAATACTAATATGATTAACATATTAGTTCAAACTAACTCTGAATCTAAGAAATGGTTGCTAAAATGTTTCTATGGTAGTCCCTACCCATCTAACAGAAACACTGCTTGGGATTTTATTACTGAAATCTCTGAACAAGTGTTAAAGCAGTCCATGCCTTGGGTTCTCTTTGGAGATATGAATATGATCTTCATCCAGGAGGAAAAATTAGGGGGTCTGGCATTTAAGAAATCATATTGTGATTACTATCATAATGTCTTAAGTAATGCAGGTCTAATATATCTAGGTTTTAAAGGTTATGAATATACTTAGAATAATCATAGGGATGATGTGGCTAATATCCAAGAGCATTTGCAAATGTTGAGTGGAATACTCAATTCCCAAAAGCAGAGCTTTCCCGTTTAGTGGCAGTAGGTTCTGATCATAGTCCCATAGCCTTAAGTTTAGATACTAGTTTTATCAAACTTGAATATACCTTTAAACTTTATGATACATGGCAAAAGGAAAGCTCTTGTGTCCAAAATATAAAAGATACCTGGACCCATGTTATTAGGTAAAATCCAATAAATTCTCTGATATTTAATCTTCAAGCTCGAAAAACCAACTTGGATTTCTGGAAAGAAAAAAAAAACATATTTGGTTTACCTTCTAAACAAATTCAAAGAATCCTATCCCAAATAGATAATTTGAATAATTCTAGCTATGTTTATAAGAAATATGAAAAGATAAAGGAAAAACTAGCTCAACTAGAAAAACTTTATGATACCCAAGAAGGAACAGCAAAACAGCACTATAGAGATAATATGGTCCAATTAGGGGGGACACAAAGTTTTTCCATACAAAAACCTTAAAAAGAAGGAAATTGAACAACATAGAATGTCTAAAAATGAACAACAATGAAATTACTTTTAGTACATCAAAAATGCAGGAAACTCCCTCAGGTTCCTTTTTAAATCTCTTCTCAGCCACTCATGTACCTCCTCTTCCTCCTAATCCTAACATGTTTCAAAATATTCCTAATATATCCATATAGGAGAATGTTATCCTAAATTATATTCCTTCAGTTGAGGAAATTTGGTTAGTCATTAAAAAACTAAAACCTAACAAGTCTCCTGGACCTGATGGCTTTCCAGCTAATTTTTTCAAACTCAACCGGGAAACTGTAGGTGAACAAGTTACAGCTGTCATTCAACAGTTATTCAAAACAGGTGAACTTCATCCAGAATTCAACAAAACTTTTCTTTTTCTAATACCCAAAAATAGGCATCCTAAAGACCCTAATAACTTTATACCAATTGGCCTCTGCAATACCATAGAAAAGATGGAACACAAAGTGCAAGGTTATATAGGTAAAGTCTTAGCTCAATCTAGTGAAATGGTCCTTAACAAAGCAACTCTAGCAAGTATGGCCAGTTATCAGATGAGTGGCTTTATTCTTCCAAAAAAAAATGATGCTTTACAAAGGGACTTTTGGAGGGGAAAATAAACTAATTATAAAGGATATTATGCTAAATCTTATTCATGTTTATGTAGACCAATTAGCAAGGGAGGTCCAGGTTTCAAGAATGCACATAAACTTAGCTTTGATAACTAAATTATCTTGGAGACTTTTGACTGAGCCCAACGATTTTTGGGTGTCACAACTTAAACTTAAATACTTCAGGAACTGCTCATCTTTTAAAGCTAAAATCCCCTCTACTAGCTCTTGGACTTGGAAATGTATAAGTAAGGGGATTAAGTTAGAAGAACAAAACAGCATATGGGAAGTAGGAGATGAAAATAGCATTAATATTTGGTAAGAAAATTGTATTCTTAACTTGGAAGAAAACCTTAGTATCTACAAAACTGTTACTAACTCTCATTTAACACTTGTGAAGGATCTAATTGATCCGATCACCAAAAAGTGGAATTCTTCTTTAATTCTTGAATTGTTTCCAGGTCCTATTGCTAGACAAATCTGCAACATTAGAATTGCTATAGATAGTAATTTGGAAGCTATACCAGATACTCTTAGATGGCTCCTTACCAATTCAGGGAAATTCACAGTCAAATCCATGTATAACAAGTTAAATGAAAGAACAGTTAACAATTATAACCTAGGGAAGCCAGATTCTTTTTGGAAAGGTTTATGGAATTTAGATGTATCTCAAAGAATTTAAGAGTTTTACTTGGAAGTGTCTGCAAAATGATGTTTTTACCAATCTTAAGTTATCTTGATTTATGAAAGATAGAACACCTATATGTACTTTTGGATGTCTGAAACATGAATCCATAGAGCATCTCTTTCTTTACCGTTCTTATGCTAAGTCAGTTTGGGCATCAGAGCCATTCCCAGTTGATTTAAATTTTGATGGATCCACCACATTTTTAGATGTCTGTAAAGACTGGATAGGAAAGGAAAATCCAATTACCCTCATAGAAATAATCATGACAAAAATTTGGTTTATATGGAAGGTAAGATGTAATAGATCCTTTGAAAAACAACAACAAACACATACTCAATTAGCATTAGAAATACAAAGACATTTAAATTTCTGGCACAAGGATAAATACTTGACCAAACAAGTCTCAACTGGTATAGTGGAAAAACCTAGATGGACAACTCCCAGATTTTCGCAAAAGAAACTCAATTTAGATGCAGCATGGATTTCTATGAATGCACCAGCAGGTTTTTCTTTAATCTTCAGAAATGATGCAGGGAATTGCGAACAGGGCAGAGCAGAACCCATATCAGCCTCATCCCCAGAAGAAGCAGAAGCTTTAGGACATTTGCAGGCAGCTAAATGGGCAACATAGGAGGGACTATCAATTTCAGTGTGGAAGGAGACTGTAAGAACCTTTTTGACTGCTTGAATGGAAGATCGTCTCAAATTACTTGGCAGAACCAGGCGATCATGGATGAAGTAAAAAGAGAATTTAATCTTTGTCAGAATTTATTAAGTTTTTTTTATATTCCTAGATCAGCAAACAATGTAGCTGATATTCTTGCTAAGGAGGCTAAATCCTTTAGAACTCTTGTCAATTGGAGGAATGAACCTCCATCTTGTATTTTGCAAGCCTTAGTAGTAGATAAATCTAATGTTCGGGTTGGAGTCGGTAGCCCAACATTAGATGGCTCTATTATTCCTGATGTAAGGGTTACTAACTCCGTAAGTTTCATGTGTTCCAGGAGGTCCCAGGTTCGAGCCCCCAATGGCGTGATATTGCAGAAATTAACATGGAAGGTAGAGTTAGTTTTCCCCCCTTATGACACAATCTCAGATGACATCTTTTTAGTTAGGGATCGTAATGGTAACATCTATTCGATATATTTTAATATTGAAAATTGCCCCCATCCGCTTCGGCTCCTTTAGATAAGTTACCCATGAGACTCGCTGGTAGGCTAGCACAGCAACCTGTTCAATTAATGTAGTAGTATGTCATTGGAGCTTGGCTTGTTAGGCTTCCGACTAGTTTCATGTAATAATCGTTATCCAATAATATCTTAACTTTAAAAAAAAAAATCCTTTCATTTGGTATATAATCCCTATTATGTTTATTAAAGTGAATATTTCGTTTGGTTAACCACACTCCGTAAGGTGAACCAAAAATTGGCCAAGCTTTAAATTTTGGGTTTGCTCTCCTTAAAGAGGAGGGAGATATTTTGCAATGAACTCAAAACCAACTCATAGATCATAATCAACTCAATTGGGGAAAAACATAACAAAAATTGTTCTTCAAGTAAAGTCACGATATGCTAATTAATAGTGCACCAAAAATAATTTGATGCTTCAACTAATTATGTCTTTTTTTTCTCTGTTTTCTTGGTTCGCATTTAAGTTTATATTTTGATTCAAATTTTGATGCACTATAAAATCTACTCTTACTAAGTACTACTCTTGTCAAGAGCTAAACAAAGCGTGCAAGATCAGAGGAGATGGGTGTTGTAGCAGCTAGAGTTTTTCTACTTTCCATAATGTCCATCGTTGCGATGGTTTCGAAGAGCATACTTCACCCAATCCAAGCTCAAAAGGCCAATTGGAGTGAGTCTGTACCGTACGAAAAGCTTTTATGATAAAAATGACTATGAAGGTGACTCGTCTACACTTCTATTTCCATGAGACAGTGAGTGGAAAGAATCCAAGTGCTATTCCAATTGCTCAAGCTCTTACTACAAATCATTATCTTCGACATTGTTTGGAACGCTGCGAATGATAGACGACCCGTTGACGAAAGGATCTGACCCTAGCTCAAAAGTCGTGGGTCGAGCTCAAGGGATGTATGGATTTTCAGGTCAAGATGATCTATCTTTAATAGCAGTGGTAAGTTATGTTTTCACTGATGAGAAGCTTAAAAACGGGAGCAGTCTCGGTGTTGTTTCCAGTAACCCGATACTAATAAACCGCGTTCGAGAATTAGCGGTTGTTGGGGGAACTGGGTCATTTTGCTTTGCTAGTGAATTTGCACAAATTAAGACCCTTTTCTTCAATCTTACAACTGGAGATACCATTGTCGAATATAATGTAACCGTCATTCACTACTGATATTTGGAGTACTCAAACAATCAAAATTCAAAAGTAATATACGGTATATGTTAAAGCGCTATATGTTTTATGTTTTCAAGAAATTACTTGTAGCAACTCCTGTGGTATGGATCTATAATGATGCACAAACAGAGGAGTATACACAAATGTAAGGAGCATCATTTAATCTATGGATGACTCGCACTCTTATGAACCAAGAAAATCCATCCAGTCGGTCCATGAAGTACCTGCCAGGACTAATATTCTCTAAAACAAATGAGCAGGTTCTTGGACAATTGTCTAACAACGTGCAGGACTAGAACAGGGGGGCATCCTCACTTCTTTCTCTTTTAAAAATGAACAGGTTGTGGACTTGTCTTAGGAGCTGCAATCCTGAACCACGCTTCACTTCTACGACTTCGGAAAAAGAAAAAAAGTGCTTGAACCAAATCATAGACAAAGAATTTTTGTTTGTCCGACCGTGTACCTAGTTCAGACACTTAGAATTCATGATTTAAATAAACCGGAGAATCCTGCCAAGCAGCATTTCTCTAACCTGTCCTCGTCAGATTAATTTTCTCAGGTTTTGATTCATAGTTATGTGGTCTCTATAATCTTAAAGGTGGGTCAACAAAGAAAAGTTGGGTAAGCATGCAACGTGTGGAAACTAACAGTCATAAAAATTATTTTTGCCCTTCAAATACGCCATCTTCATGAGTCATCACATGACTGACTTAGCTCTTTAGAATATCTACATATACAGCCTGCTGTCTACATTTCTATAGTCACAAACAAAAAAACGAGCAATTCAGAAATCTAGAGATAAATTCTAGAATCTCAGTTATATTAGGATACTGAACAGTATTTGGTATTTTGGTTTAGTTTAAGAAAGTTGGTTTTATTAGGAAATTCTATCGGTAGATTTGTGTTAGGAAACTATTGTCAGCAGCAGTAGTATTTAAAGGGTTTTAGGCCTTGAGTTCTGTTTGTGAGAAACTCCGTATCAACTTGAGCAATATAATCTAGGTTCTACATAGATTATGGCAAAAATGAGTTGTGCAATAGTGCTAATTGTTTGGATTGCGATGGCAGCAATTGCTGAAAGCAAGTTTGAAGAGGTGAAAAACTGGAAAGATAATCTAAGTTTAGGGGAAGAAAAGATGACAAAGCTTCACTTCTACTTCCATGACATACTGAGTGGGAAGAAACCAAGTGCTATACGAATTGCACAAGGTAAAGATACTGATAAATCTCCAACTTTCTTTGGAGTTCTGATGATGGCTGATGATGCATTAACTGAAGGACCTGAGCCAACTTCGAAACTTATCGGCCGAGCACAAGGATTATATGGTTCGGCTGGACAAGACTCTTTGGGTTTGATTATGTCTATGAGTTTTGGATTCACTGAAGGTGTTTACAATGGTAGTACACTTAGCGTTTTGGGTAGGAATGCAGCTATGAAGCCGGTGCGTGAGATGCCGATTGTTGGTGGAACCGGCGTGTTTCAGTTGGCGCGTGGAAATGCTGTGGCGAGGACTCATTGGTTTGACGGCACTACTGGTGATGCCATTGTTGAGTATAATGTTACAGTTCTTCACTACTGATTTATGTAGTTTATTACTAATTATTTGTATTGGTAGCGTTTATTAATCTATGTTTGAACTGGTTAAGTTTAACCAAGTCATTGATTTTACATGAATTCATAAAAATCTCTCTATCAAAAAACTAAAGGAAATCATTTGGGGTGGGGACCTTCAATTAAGAGGCCGTTGGAAGTGGTCCGTCACTTCCTTGAAGTGGGACGCTCAGTTAAGATCGGCATTTTAAAGTCTGACCATGATGTGTAACAATATGGAGTACATGATGATGTATGACATTATTGTCGTATCAAGGGGTGGTAATAGAGGTTTACGATTCATATTTACCCTCCGACTTTGGGCGCCCTTCTCACAAACTGACAAAAAACATACATGGAAGACTAAGACGGCCGTTGTGTCATGTTTTCGGGCTCCGTTATTAGACCGACCGAACGAAGCTAGGGAGAATTTTATATATGGTGACTTTGTGTTAATGTGAAGCATGACATTTTTTTCCAATTTCATAAAAAAGATTGGATTGGATTCAACGATGAAAGGACCTCACAACCCGTCCTTGATTCTTTTCCTTCTTTAAATAGACGTAAATAAATACAATGTTGAGGACAGTTTTGTAAAATGAAAAAAACAAAAACACGGTATTGAGTTGGATGTCGTGAGATCGAATCTCGGCCACCTCCAACAAATTCAATATTTTTTTTTCTTTCTTTCTTTCTTCTTCTTCTTCTTCTTCTTCCTCCTCTCGATTTCTCCTCTCTGAACTTCTGGTGATTTTGGTTCGAGGTTGAGAAGATGATTTCGAGTTCGAGAACGCAAAGAAAGGATTGGTTTTACCTGAATTGGATGTTGCAGCAGTTAAATGTGATGAATGGAGAGTGTTTTGGTCTGTGGTAGGGTTTGAAATTGAATTGAAATCGAGAGAAAAAGGGGAGGCGATGTTAATGAAGAAACGAGAGCATTCAGAAAGAGAAATCGAGAATATGAAGAAGAGAGATCGGCTACAGATGGAGAATGGATTTGTGTTTGAATTACTTGATTTGGAAGAAGAAACCAGAGAAGAAATTGATGGTGATGTCCTCAGTTGATGAAGAAGATGAAGAGGTTTAGATGAATGTTTGAACAGGGGTTAATGGGTTCTCGAATTCAGTGATACTGATTCAACGGTGTTTGCTTGGATAGCGTTTTCATGTCCGAATTTCAGTCGATGGAGATTCATGTAACGGATAAGAGTCATTGAACAAAAAACCCTAATTTCTATTCCTCCTCATGTACCTCCTCGGAAGGTATAATTTTCATTTTTGATTTTTAATTTCAATTATTTTCTCAGATTGTTTTGTTCAATATCATTTTGTAAGAATTCATGTGTTATATATGCAAATTTCTACAGGTATTATGATTATCTACTTTTTTGTTGTTGAATCTTTTAATTTGATTGGTTGTTTGTAAATGAAACCTTAAATTGGGGATTAAAAATCTATGTTTTACAAAATTAAGATCTTATTTTTTTTATGAGTGATTGGAATTTGACAATTTTTCCAAATGATCAAGTTCTTGTTCATGTTTGACTGAACAACTCAGCTTATTTCAGGATTTTGTTGTTTTGGTTGATGACTGAGTTTATAGTTCGATACCTTGATTTATCTTGATAAGGAGTTGTGATTTTTTTTTATTATACTGATGGCTACTGTTTTATTTCATTTAGGTACTGCCTGCAATCTATTGTGGGCAAGAGTTTATGATTGGGGTTGGCTCCAAAAGTACTGGTGCTTCTCTGTATTACAAATCACAGATCCGGAATGGATCTCCACCTTGGAGGAATGTTGATAAAGATGGACACATGTATTTGTTATCGGAGAGAATTTGACTCTTTGCTGTAATGCTTTCTAGCCACAATCAGTAGGAGTTAATACACTGGTTTATTAATGGAGAATTTGTCTATCACCCTTTGGATAGTGGACTCTTAGGATAATGTGCTCATTTCAATTTTGTGCAATTTGATACATAGATTTTCTGCTCAACTCTAGTTGATTAAATATCTATTGTGTAACATGATATTGATTGGTTTGTTATTAGCCTAATTAACCTGAAGCGAATGAAAAAAGTTTATTAACTGCACTATTGCTTGGTTTGTCTATCACTCTTCTAGATTTGAATTGTTTTTACTCCATGCTAGCCTAGTTGTTCAAATGATTAAGCCTGCTTTTGAGCTATATCTGATTGTCAATAAAATTCACGAGTAGAAATGCTTTGCATCCTAGTAGTTTTTCTAATAATATGCCTTCACTATATGAGCTATGTTTGATATTTTTATAGAATTTGTGAGTTGTGAAGAGTTTTTTTTACTTGGTTTTGTATTTAAATATTTTTCAGTAGCTCATATTTCTTTTGTATGTTGCTTCTCAGAACACTAGGGAAACAACGTTCTCTTTAAGGAAGATGCCTTTGGTTAAAGCCAAGAGGTATTTGGAGGATGTCTTAGCTCACAAGCAAGCCATTCCCTTTAGACGTTTGTGTGGTGGTGTTGGTAGGACTGCTCAAGCCAAGAACCGTCACTCAAATGGAGAAGGACGTTGGCCCGCTAAGTCCGCCAAGTTCATCCTTGATCTGCTTAAAAATGCTGAGAGCAATGCTGATGTAGGCCTCTCATCTCTATTGTATTTTTACTTCATCAAGTTAGAGTTCAATGATCTGAATTGCTGCTTATTACACGATGCAGGTAAAAGGTTTGGATGTGGATTCACTTTACATTTCTCAGATCCAAGTCAACCAAGCTCAGAAGCAAAGGCGTAGGACATACCATGCTCACGGAAGAAATCAACCGTAAGTATCCTTTTAAACATGTGTTGTTTCTCTCTTTCTGGATTGTTGGATTTTTAATTTAAGATGACTGCAATGTGCATCTTTGACTCAGCTTACGTATCATCTCGTCACATCGAGTTGACCTTATCAGAGAAGGAAGAAGCAGTGAAGAAAGAGGTGAGGGTCATTGGATTATTAATAGAATTACAGTTGTTTCATTTAATAGAATCCTAGTTATACTTGTTGTATCACTACTTGCTGACGTTAATTCATTTTGTTGCAGGCTGACACTCAGTTGGCACCATGGAAGTCAAAGAAATCGCAAGTTCTTCGTAGTGGTGCCTCATCTTAAGAAGTAGATGAGTACTCTGAAATGTATTGAGTTGTCTTTGAGCCTTGATATTCTTACATTAGAAACCATTTTTGTTGCTTTTAGATATGTTCCGACTTTCAATCATATGAAGATTTTGGCGTATTCTTTTGATGTGAATCCTGTATTGGTAGAATTAGATTGGGTTTGGTAGGAATAATATGCACGGATGGAGTTGTGTTTAGGATCTAGAAATCAGGCTAACTCATCAAATTTCATTTTGGGCATGCTTAGCAGGTGTTTGACAGAATTCCTGAACCATCCATGTAGTAAAAATTTGCAAAAGGGAGGAGAAATAGCAAGCCAATGCTACCAGTTCCGTATACCGGGTGTCGGAGATTGAAATGTGGAACTTAAAGTTTCATTGAATCATAGAGTGGGTATCAATTATATTTGAAGAATCGCAAAGGGATGTATGCGTTTCGAATGATGTTTTCGGTCAAGTTTCCGCCAGAATTGTATTCTACATCTCTGAACAATTTTCAACTGAATTCAATTTAGCTTTTCAACTGTATACAATTTTAGAAATTACTTTACATCTCTTTACAAAGAAATTTGATGTATTTGTTTGAAAATCTCTTTGCTTTACAATTTCGCTTTACAAATTTACAAACCCGACTCCGTGTCATTATGGCGGAACTAAATTGTGAGTATACAAATTAGTTTTGCGACAGTTTTTCGGTCGGCCGTGCCATCATGACAGCGGTCATCTAGTAATAATCTAGTAATAGATAGCGGTAACAATTACCGGCATGTCAGCTCCAGCACTTCGCTTCAATTAATGATAGTGGAACTAGCTTAAGCATTTCACCAGTAGTACACTAGTACTTACCACAAGACAAACTCCAGCTCCAAAAGTTTTATGACATGGGTCCTTAAAATGTCTAATTTCCACCTGGTAACTGTTGTCTAGTTAGTTATATTTAAATATGAGTTCACAAGCAGACATCAATCCATTGTAGTCCAGCCCGGTTAGGATACCTGGCTTTCACCCAGGCGACCCGGGTTCAAATCCCGGCAATGGAATTTTTTGAATTTTTTGTTAAAAGTTTCTCTTTTCCACAAATGTTTCAAGTTTTTCTTTTTCACAATGTTTCAGTGGAAAGTTTGGTCTCCTCACTCTGGTTGCAACTTGCAATACCATTATTGTTCTACGGCGCTTTCAAAATAGAGGTGTTCTTTTAACTTTTAATAACAGTTTTATTTTTTGAAATTCTTTTCACTAACAGCTTACCGATCCCAAAGTACTACTACTGATGGCACCATTGCGCCTGGATTCTTGCAACAATCACTTTTTGTACTGTGTCTCATGGTCCACCTTACGGTGTGGATTGGATTTGGTTTTGCCGTTCTGGTAATCAGGATATCAGGGCATAACCATGGTGGCATGTTTAGAGAATGCAATCACATTATGGAAAAGCAATAACTCAAAATCTCTGAACAGGAGAAAGAAGGTTTATATACCTAGGTTGCTTATATAATAAACATAGAACTCCATGCTGGAAGAACGTAAAACAAATGGCTGAACAGCAGATGGAACTTCTCTTTACTATTTATAAAATTGAAACTAATCTGACAGAAAAAATATTTCCTTCAAAAAGGTATTGGAACACAGTACAGTACTCAGAATCTATACCAGAAGCTCAAAAGGAAATCACCAAATAAAAGAAAAATATGTCCGAAAAGAAACTACTAATATCAAAGGAGTATTCTTAAAATGTAAAGAGAAGAGAACCAAGAGCAGCAGCTTAATTGCACTCAGATGTGATGCATCCATTGACAAATGGCCAAATCTTTTGACATAAGGATTTTATTGATCTCGAGATAGCCATAACTAACAAAAAAGCATTCTGTGTATAAATCTCATTCCCCACGCACCATTTGCTGATACTGACCGACTACCTTTCTAATTAGGGGAAGCAGTCCGATTAGTGCTATCTGAAGTTGTTCTGAGGTATTCAAGCGAATACTTACCTGTCCGGACCCTCTGTTATTTAAGTTGGCACGGGCAATTAAATTCGAACTCCGACCTACAGGAATTTGAGATTGTATGTTACACCCAATTGCTAGATCTCCATGCCAATCCATGACAGAGAGACCAAGTGTTGATAAAGCACGTCCCAGAGGATAATCCTTGTCTCTCAATGTTGCCTCTAGACTGCCACCGTATGCAACATCACCACGACCAGCCATAGCACCACCAGTCATAACCAACCGGAATCTTTTGTTGACAATCAGTTTATCTTCTAGCTTCATTCCAGCAGTTAAGGCATCACCCAGAAGAGTAACTGAAAGACCAGCAGCTGCCTTATTGTGTCTAAAATTGCAAAATTTTGTGTCACTGCGCAGAGTATATGCCATGTCCTTTCCAATCGTCTGCATGTCAAAACCTAGAGAAGTTGATTTTCCTTCCCCATGCTTTACAGAACCAGCCAACTCCATTTGAAGATTGGATTCTTTCTTATCCTTCGTAACCTGGCCAGAGAAAGATACTGGTATCTTTTCCTTCACGACGAACAACCTTTCCACATTAATACCCTCGTAACCAACATCGTGATCCCAGCCATGAGTTTCAAGGACAGGCCTCACAAGCCATTGGTTGGTTGAATCAAGGAACCTATACCTATGAGTGGGATTATCAGAGTCAAAAGACGTCGGTAGGGCAAAATCTGGCATGGCAACAGGCACGGAAGCTGCACCACCACTTTCTTCTTCTACATTACTGTCATTGAAGTCATTCGGCAAATCCTTGGCCGAAGCCTCCATTTTCTTCATTAACTTCCTTCGTCTTTTCTCCTCCTTCAACTGCTTTTTCATGAAAAGCTTCTCCCTGTATTCTAGTTCATCAAAGTAGGATTTCTGCTGAGATTTGCTCAGCTTAGAAAGCTGGGCCTTCGTCAAACTCTTAAATGGTGGTAACTCATCATAATCCGACTCATCATCCGAGTCAGATGGCTCCTCCAATTCATCATCAATACCATCTTCGTCGCCAAA